>NW_022060636.1:0-467872 GCF_003285725.1 Scaptodrosophila lebanonensis
TTTCCAAACAAACTTTACAGCTCGTTTTCCTCCCTTTGTAGCTCGAATTTCCGAATCCCCTTCTTAGTGCAGAGCTACACTATGATATGATACTTGAACACAAATTTCAGCTTCCTAGCTTCTACGGTTTGGGCTGTGGGCTGTTGACCGTAGTTTCCTTTTGCCTCCATAATTCAGTCTGTGTGTCCTAGAGAATATTCAAAATACCGAGTATGCAGTTTTATTTATATTATTTTATTGATTTAGAAACCTAGTTTTAGGTCAAGTAACCAATCGAAATGTGAATTTTTCAAACAAACTTTACAGCTCGTTTTCCCCCCTTTGAAGCTCGAATTTTCCGAATCCGCTTCTTAATATGATATGATACTTGAGCCCAATGTTCAGCTTCCTAGCTTCTACGGTTTGGGCTGTGGGCTGTTGACGTAGTTTCCTTTTGCCTCCATAATTCAGTCTGTGTGTCCTAGAGAATATTCAAAATACCGAGTATGCAGTTTTATTTATATTATTTTATTGATTTAGAAACCTAGTTTTAGGTCGATTAACCAATCGAAATGTGAATTTTCCAAACAAACTTTACAGCTCGTTTTCCTCCCTTTGTAGCTCGAATTTTCCGAATCCCCTTCTTAGTGCAGAGCTACACTATGATATGATACTTGAACACAAATTTCAGCTTCCTAGCTTCTACGGTTTGGGCTGTGGGCTGTTGACGTAGTTTCCTTTTGCCTCCATAATTCAGTCTGTGTGTCCTAGAGAATATTCAAAATACCGAGTATGCAGTTTTATTTATATTATTTTATTGATTTAGAAACCTAGTTTTAGGTCAAGTAACCAATCGAAATGTGAATTTTTCAAACAAACTTTACAGCTCGTTTTCCCCCCTTTGAAGCTCGAATTTTCCGAATCCGCTTCTTAATATGATATGATACTTGAGCCCAATGTTCAGCTTCCTAGCTTCTACGGTTTGGGCTGTGGGCTGTTGATGTAGTTTCCTTTTGCCCACATAATTCAGTCTGTGTGTCCTAGAGAATATTCAAAATACCGAGTATGCAGTTTTATTTATATTATTTTATTGATTTAGAAACCTAGTTTTAGGTCGAGTAACCAATCAAAATGTGAATTTTCCAAACAAACTTTACAGCTCGTTTTCCTCCCTTCGAAGCTCGAATTTTCCAAATCCCCTTCTTAGTGCACAGCTACACTATGATATGATTCTTGAACACAAATTTCAGCTTCCTAGCTTCTACGGTTTGGGCTGTGGGCTGTTGACGTAGTTTCCTTTTGCCCACATAATTCATTCTGTGTGTCCTAGAGAATATACAAAATACCGAGTATGCAGTTTTATTTATATTCTTTTATTGATTTAGAAACCTAGTTTTAAGTCGAGTAACCAATCAAAATGTGAATTTTTCAAACAAACTTTACAGCTCGTTTTCCCCCCTTCGAAGCTCGAATTTTCCGAATCCCCTTCTTAGTGCACACCTACACTACGATATGATACTAGAGCCCAATGTGCAGCTTCCTAGCTTCTACGGTTTGGGCTGTGGGCTGTTGACGTAGTTTCCTTTTGCCCACATTATTCAGTCTGTGTGTCCTGGAGAATATTCAAAATACCGAGTATGCAGTTTTATTTATATTATTTTATTGATTTAGAAACCTAGTTTTAGGTCAAGTAACCAATCGAAATGTGAATTTTTCATACAAACTTTACAGCTCGTTTTCCTCCCTTTGTAGCTCGAATTTTCCAAATCCCCTTCTTAATGCACAGCTGCACTATGATACGATTCTTGAACACAAATTTCAGCTTCCTAGCTTCTACGGCTGTGGGCTGTTGACGTAGTTTCCTTTTGCCCACATAATTCATTCTGTGTGTCCTAGAGAATATTCAAAATACCGAGTATGCAGTTTTATTTATATTCTTTTATTGATTTAGAAACCTAGTTTTAAGTCGAGTAACCAATCAAAATGTGAATTTTTCAAACAAACTTTACAGCTCGTTTTCCCCCCTTCGAAGCTCGAATTTTCCGAATCCCCTTCTTAATGCACAGCTACACTATGATATGATTCATGAACACAAATTTCAGCTTCCTAGCTTCTACGGTTTGGGCTGTGGGCTGTTGACGTAGTTTTCTTTTGCCCACATAATTCAGTCTGTGTGTCCTAGAGAATATTCAAAATACCGAGTATGCAGTTTTATTTATATTCTTTTATTGATTTAGAAACCTAGTTTTAAGTCGAGTAACCAATCAAAATGTGAATTTTTCAAACAAACTTTACAGCTCGTTTTCCTCCCTTTGTAGATCGAATTTTCCAAATCCCCTTCTTAATGCAGAGCTACACTATGATATGATACTTGAACACAAATTTCAGTTTCCTAGCTTCTACGGTTTGGGCTGTGGGCTGTTGACGTAGTTTCCTTTTGCCTCCATAATTCAGTCTGTGTGTCCTAGAGAATATTCAAAATACTGAGTATGCAGTTTTATTTATATTTTTTTTTTTTGATTGATTTAGAAACACACTATTTTAGGTCAAGTAACCAATTAAAATGATATCTTGGGTATTTACCGGGGCTCTCCAACACCGCTGCCGTCAGCCGCTGTAGCCATTTACAAGTTGGCGCTGCCTCTGGCTCCACGTGTGCGCGACCGGCCTCCTCGCGCGGCTGCCGTGACAGCGCGTCGGCCACCACGTTCAGGACTCCTTTTCGGTACTGGACATCGAATGTATACTGTTGCAGCTCCAAGGCCCAGCATGCTATGCGACCAGTGGGACTTTCGATTGAGTTGAGCCATCGCAACGCCAAGTGATCGGTCACGACGGTAAAGTGATAGCCCTCCAGATAGTGTCGCAGCTTTCGAATTCCCCAAACAATGGCCAGACACTCCTTCTCCGTGGCGCTGTAGTTGACCTCTGCTTTCTGCAGTTTCCTACTGGCGTAGGAAATCACGTGCTCCTGGCCGTCTACGTTCTGTTTCAAAACCGCGCCCAGCCCATACTCGCTGGCGTCAGTCTGTAGGCAGAAGCGTTGTGTGAAATCGGGGCACGCTAACACCGGCGCTTCCATGAGCAGTCTTTGGATACAATCAAATGCCTCCTGCTGCGGTGTTCCCCAACTCCACTTGTGGCCTTTCTTTAACAGCTCGGTGAGTGGGCCTACCGTTGTGGCGAAATTGGGTACAAAGCGGCGGTACCACGAGGCCATCCCGATGATGTTTTAGGTTGGCCGGGGGCTTCAGTTCACGTATGGCTGCCACCTTTTCTGGATCCGTCTGTATCCCGTCTTCTGTCACCAGGTGCCCCAGGTAGCGTATGGACCTGCGAAAAAACTCACACTTATCTTGATTTACCCTTAGGTTTGCCGCTCTCAGTCTTCGAAACACCTCCCTCAGGTTACATAGGTGTTCTTCGAACGTCTTCCCAACCACAACTATGTCATCCAGATAAGCAAACGCGTGTGGAGCCATATCCGGGCCGATGACGCTATCTAGCGCCCGCTGGAAGGTGGCTGGGGCGGAGTGCAGGCCAAATGGCATCACTCGCCATTGGAAAAGGCCCCGTCCGGGCACTGTGAAGGCGGTGTATTTGCAGCTGTCGAGCTCCATGGGGATCTGCCAATAACCGTTTCGCAAGTCGATGCTGCTGATGTACTTTGCCTGTCGTAACTGTTCGAGAATATGTTGGATCCTCGGAATGGAGTATGCGTCTGGCTCCGAGCGCTCGTTCAGCTGGCGGTAGTCGATGCACATTCGCCACCCCCCATTCTTCTTGCGTACCAGGACTATGGGCGCGCTGTACGTGCTATCGGACCGCTCAATGCAGCCCTTCGCCAGCAACTCGTCAACCTCGTTGTCAATCACGACACGCCCACAATGTTCTCAAAGCGCGGTAATTCCTCCTGAAGGAACGTGGCAGCCTGAGCAGCCTGTTCATCTGTCAGAGTAGCCGCCGATGGAGCAATTGGCTCTGTGATCACCAATGCCGCACATCGTACTCTGCGGCGCGCTTGACGCCTTCTCCGCCGTCGTCGCTCACGCACATCTTGCATCTCCAGCTTGTGGCTGCCGGCGGTGAGCGTACCATAGGCCTTGCTGATGAAATCTAGCCCTAGTGAGACCTCGTTCTCGCAGCCCGGCAGTGTCAACAGTGGTACCGAGATGCATTTGTCGTCCACTGTTATCGCCGTCATCGTCTCCTCGCAAACAGTTTGTCGCGAGCCGTTGGCCATCGACATCGACACCTCTACACTCCGTACATTCTCCCCACCTGGCTTCCTCAAGCGTCGTGCCAGCGCCGGGCTCACGAAGCTGCGAGTGGCTCCCGTATCCACCACCGCGTCGAGGGCAAGACCACCGCAATCGCATCGTTGTCTTCGCTCTCCATTTCCGCCACGTGGTTGAATTTCAAATTCTGGGGTGCGGAATCTGTTGGTGATTGCTGGGCAACGAGCTGCATCTCGCAAAAGTACTGACTATACTTTCCAGCCTGCATGGCCAGCCGCTGATGGACTACCTGTAGCACGCAACGGCTAATTATGTGCCAGCGGCATGCCCGGTGTACATCTTATACTGCGTCGACTGCAACCAGTGCACCGGGCCTCCCATCGGTGCTGTTGAGGTATCATTTGTGCTATATGTGGCTGAAACGTAATAAAATTCGATTATGTCTGCAGGATTACGTGGACGTTATTATTTAGCTAGGAGCGCCTGCTTTGGTTGCCCCGACGCTTGCCCGCTGGCCTGGCTGTGTTGGCGTCGCCGCCATGGCTGCCGCTGCCTCCACTGTTGTCGTCACCTGTTGCCTCGGCTGCCGGCGTCGCCACTACTGCCTTCATCAACGTAGCCGCAGCCGCTGCTGCATTGGTGCCGCTGCTGTTGACGTCGCTGCCGTTGCTGCGGCCGCTACTATCGTGTCCCTGCCGCTTACGCTGTTGCGGCTGTTGTCGTGGCTGTTGTAATGGCTGCTGTTTTGGCTGTTGAGAGATTGTCAGTGGCATGGTCCCCATACCAGCGCAACTGTCGCTGCACTCGTCGGCGACGCTGACGTCTGCATTCAGCGCCTTCAGATCTCGCACATGTGCTGTTCTACCTCTGCCGCCCGCTACTGGTCGTAAGCGCACTATGACTGGGGATATAAATGCACGCACTGTGAATGGCCCATCGAAGCGAGGCGCCAGTTTGGCCGCAAACTGCTCTGCGGCGTTGGACAGGTGATGCTGTCGCACGAGAACCTCGTTGCCTAGTTGGGGTCGCCACTCGCGCCTCCGCAGATTATACTGACGCGCCTGATCCTCACTGGCCACCACTTGGTTTCTTTTCGCTATTCGGGCAATGAATTTTACCAGTGTCGCGTGTGTTTGTGGGCTAACTGGTACTGCCTCAGGGGCGTCTGGATCCCTGCCGTACAGTGTGCGTGGATGCCTTGGTTCTCTCCCAAATAGGATGAAAGCCGGTGAGTAGCCCGTTGCGTCTGAAAGTGCTGTATTAATAGCCAATTGTGCTTCCGGCAGTTGATCGTCTCACGTGTTGTGCTGCCCGTCCGCCAGCTGAGCAATCAATGTTTTGACCGTTCTATTGGTCCGCTCCGTGGGATTCTCCTGAGGTGTATATGGTGCCGTCAGTTGTTTCAGCGCGCGACTTGTAAACTGGGCTCCATTGTCTGTGATGAGTTTTCGCGGCGTCCCAAACCGCGCCAGGATCCGCTCTCGTAGGGCCAGCTTCACTGCCGCCGCTGTTGCCTTGAGGATGGGGACCAGTTCTGCCCACTTGCTGAACTTATCCACAAGGACCAGTAGGTACGAGTTGCCCCGTTTGGACCGCGGCAGCGGCCCTACGAAATCGGCGCTTACGACGTCCCATGCTGCCTCCGCTGGTTTGAAATGCATCTTGTCTGCTGTCAGCTGTTGCTGGAGTTTATAGCGTTGGCACAACAGGCACTGGTGCACATACTTCGCGACGTCGCGATACAGACCAGGCCAGTGGTATCGGTCTGCGACGCGCGCACATGTTCGGCGTACTCCCATATGGCCCCGCCGTAGCGTCATCGTGGCATTCTCTCAACACCTCCTGTCGTAAAGGCGCGGCCACGCATAGCCTCCATGGTGACACCTCATCTTCACCCAGCACGTTGGCGATGCGGCGGTACAGCCTGTCGTTCTGTATGGCGTAATCTGGGTATTTGCCGGGGCTCTCCAACACCGCTGCCGTCAGCCGCTGTAGCCATTTACAAGTTGGCGCTGCCTCTGGCTCCACGTGTGCGCGACCGGCCACGTTCAGGGCTCCTTTTCGGTACTGGACATCGAAAGTATACTGTTGCAGCTCCAAGGCCCAGCGTGCAATGCGACCAGTGGGACTTTCGATTGAGTTGAGCCATCGCAACGCCATGTGATCGGTCACGACGGTAAAGTGAAGGCCCTCCAGATAGTGTCGCAGCTTTCGAATTCCCCAAACAATGGCCAGACACTCCTTCTCCGTGGCGCTGTAGTTGACCTCTGCTTTCTGCAGTTTCCTACTGGCGTAGGAAATCACGTGCTCCTGGCCGTCTACGTTCTGTGTCAAAACCGCGCCCAGCCCATACTCGCTGGCGTCAGTCTGTAGGCAGAAGCGTTGTGTGAAATCGGGGCACGCTAACACCGGCGCTTCCATGAGCTGTCTTTGGATACAATCAAATGCCTCCTGCTGAGGTGTTCCCCAACTCCACTTGTGGCCTTTCTTTAACAGCTCGGTGAGTGGGCCTACCGTTGTGGCGAAATTGGGTACAAAGCGGCGGTACCACGAGGCCATCCCGATGTACTGCCGCAGCTGTTTTAGGTTGGCCGGGGGCTTCAGTTCACGTATGGCTGCCACCTTTTCTGGATCCGTCTGTATCCCGTCTTCTGTCACCAGGTGCCCCAGGAAGCGTATGGACCTGCGAAAAAACTCACACTTATCTTGATTTACCCGTAGCTTTGCCGCTCTCAGTCTTCGAAACACCTCCCTCAGGTTACATAGGTGTTCTTCGAACGTCTTCCCAACCACAACTATGTCGTCCAGATAAGCAAACGCGTGTGGAGCCATATCCGGGCCGATGACGCTATCTAGCGCCCGCTGGAAGGTGGCTGGGGCGGAGTGCAGGCCAAATGGCATCACTCGCCATTGGAAAAGGCCCCGTCCGGGCACTGTGAAGGCGGTGTATTTGCGGCTGTCGGGCTCCATGGGGATCTGCCAATAACCGTTTCGCAAGTCGATGCTGCTGATGTACTTTGCCTGTCGTAACTGTTCGAGAATATGTTGGATCCTCGGAATGGGGTATGCGTCTGGCTCCGAGCGCTCGTTCAGCTGGCGGTAGTCGATGCACATCCGCCACGCCCCATTCTTCTTGCGTACCAGGACTATGGGCGCGCTGTACGTGCTATCGGACCGCTCAATGCAGCCCTTCGCCAGCAACTCGTCAACCTCGTTGTCAATCACCGCTTGCATCGCCTGTCGTCTTTCATGCGGATCGTGTGTGTATCCACCACCGCGTCGAGGGCAAGACCACCGCAATCGCATCGTTGTCTTCGCTCTCCATTTCCGCCACGTGTTTGAATTTCAAATTCTGGGGTGCGGAATCTGTTGGTGATTGCTGGGCAATGAGCTGCATCTCACAAAAGTACTGACTATACTTTCCAGCCTGCATGGCCAGCCGCTGATGGACTACCTGTAGCACGCAACGGCTAATTATGTGCCAGCGGCATGCCCGCGTCGACTGCAACCAGTGCACCGGGCCTCCCATCGGTGCTGTTGAGGTATCATTTGTGCTATATGTGGCTGAAACGTAATAAAATTCGATTATGTCTGCAGGATTACGTGGACGTTATTCTTTAGCTAGGAGCGCCTGCTTTGGTTGCCCCGACGCTTGCCCGCTGGCCTGGCTGTTTGGCGTCGCCGCCATGGCTGCCGCTGCCTCCGCTGTTGTCGTCACCTGTTGCCTCGGCTGCCGGCGTCGCCACTACTGCCTTCATCAACGTAGCCGCAGCCGCTGCTGCATTGGTGCCGCTGCTGTTGACGTCGCTGCCGTTGCTGCGGCCGCTACTATCGTGTCTCTGCCGCTTACGCTGTTGCGACTGTTGTCGTGGCTGTTGTAATGGCTGCTGTTTTGGCTGTTGAGAGATTGTCAGTGGCATGGTCCCCATACCAGCGCAACTGTCGCTGCACTCGTCGGCGACGCTGACGTCTGCATTCAGCGCCTTCAAATCTCGCACATGTGCTGTTCTACCTCTGCCGCCCGCTACTGGTCGTAAGCGCACTATGACTGGGGATATAAATGCACGCACTGTGAATGGCCCATCGAAGCGAGGCGCCAGTTTGGCCGCAAACTGGTCTGCGGCGTTGGACAGGTGATGCTGTCGCACGAGAACCTCGTCGCCTAGTTGGGGTCGCCACTCGCGCCTCCGCAGATTATACTGACGCGCCTGATCCTCACTGGCCACCACTTGGTTTCTTTTCGCTATTCGGGCAATGAATTTTACCAGTGTCGCGTGTGTTTGTGGGCTAACTGGTACTGCCTCAGGGGCGTCTGGATCCCTGCCGTACAGTGTGCGTGGGTGCCTTGGTTCTCTCCCAAATAGGATGAAAGCCGGTGAGTAGCCCGTTGCGTCTGAAAGTGCTGTATTAATAGCCAATTGTGCTTCCGGCAGTTGCTCGTCCCACGTGTTGTGCTGCCCGTCCGCCAGCTGAGCAATCAATGTTTTGACCGTTCTATTGGTCCGCTCCGTGGGATTCTCCTGAGGTGTATATGGTGCCGTCAGTTGTTTCAGCGCGCGACTTGTAAACTGGGCTCCATTGTCTGTGATGAGTTTTCGCGGCGTCCCAAACCGCGCCAGGATCCGCTCTCGTAGGGCCAGCTTCACTGCCGCCGCTGTTGCCTTGAGGATGGGGACCAGTTCTGCCCACTTGCTGAACTTATCCACAAGGACCAGTAGGTACGAGTTGCCCCGTTTGGACCGCGGCAGCGGCCCTACGAAATCGGCGCTTACGACGTCCCATGCTGCCTCCGCTGGTTTGAAATGCATCTTGTCTGCTGTCAGCTGTTGCTGGGCTTTATAGCGTTGGCACAACAGGCACTGGTGCACAGACCAGGCCAGTGGTATCGGTCTGCGACGCGCGCACATGTTCGGCGTACTCCCATATGGCCCCGCCGTAGCGTCATCGTGGCATTCTCTCAACACCTCCTGTCGTAAAGGCGCGGCCACGCATAGCCTCCATGGTGACACCTCATCTTCTCCCAGCACGTTGGCGATGCGGCGGTACAGCCTGTCGTTCTGTATGGCGTAATCTGGGTATTTGCCGGGGCTCTCCAACACCGCTGCCGTCAGCCGCTGTAGCCACCTCGCGCGGCTGCCGTGACAGCGCGTCGGCCACCACGTTCAGGGCTCCTTTTCGGTACTGGACATCGAAAGTATACTGTTGCAGCTCCAAGGCCCAGCGTGCAATGCGACCAGTGGGACTTTCGATTGAGTTGAGCCATCGCAACGCCAAGTGATCGGTCACGACGGTAAAGTGATAGCCCTCCAGATAGTGTCGCAGCTTTCGAATTCCCCAAACAATGACCAGACACTCCTTCTCCGTGGCGCTGTAGTTGACCTCTGCTTTCTGCAGTTTCCTACTGGCGTAGGAAATCACGTGCTCCTGGCCGTCTACGTTCTGTGTCAAAACCGCGCCCAGCCCATACTCGCTGGCGTCAGTCTGTAGGCAGAAGCGTTGTGTGAAATCGGGGCACGCTAACACCGGCGCTTCCATGAGCAGTCTTTGGATACAATCAAATGCCTCCTGCTGCGGTGTTCCCCAACTCCACTTGTGGCCTTTCTTTAACAGCTCGGTGAGTGGGCCTACCGTTGTGGCGAAATTGGGTACAAAGCAGCGGTACCACGAGGCCATCCCGATGATGTTTTAGGTTGGCCGGGGGCTTCAGTTCACGTATGGCTGCCACCTTTTCTGGATCCGTCTGTATCCCGTCTTCTGTCACCAGGTGCCCCAGGTAGCGTATGGACCTGCGAAAAAACTCACAATTATCTTGATTTACCCGTAGGTTTGCCGCTCTCAGTCTTCGAAACACCTCCCTCAGGTTACATAGGTGTTCTTCGAACGTCTTCCCAACCACAACTATGTCGTCCAGATAAGCAAACGCGTGTGGAGCCATATCCGGGCCGATGACGCTATCTAGCGCCCGCTGGAAGGTGGCTGGGGCGGAGTGCAGGCCAAATGGCATCACTCGCCATTGGAAAAGGCCCCGTCCGGGCACTGTGAAGGCGGTGTATTTGCGGCTGTCGGGCTCCATGGGGATCTGCCAATAACCGTTTCGCAAGTCGATGCTGCTGATGTACTTTGCCTGTCGTAACTGTTCGAGAATATGTTGGATCCTCGGAATGGGGTATGCGTCTGGCTCCGAGCGCTCGTTCAGCTGGCGGTAGTCGATGCACATCCGCCACGCCCCATTCTTCTTGCGTACCAGGACTATGGGCGCGCTGTACGTGCTATCGGACCGCTCAATGCAGCCCTTCGCCAGCAACTCGTCAACCTCGTTGTCAATCACCGCTTGCATCGCCTGTCGTCTTTCACGCGGATCGTGTGTGTATCCACCACCGCGTCGAGGGCAAGACCACCGCAATCGCATCGTTGTCTTCGCTCTCCATTTCCGCCACGTGTTTGAATTTCAAATTCTGGGGTGCGGAATCTGTTGGTGATTGCTGGGCAATGAGCTGCATCTCACAAAAGTACTGACTATACTTTCCAGCCTGCATGGCCAGCCGCTGATGGACTACCTGTAGCACGCAACGGCTAATTATGTGCCAGCGGCATGCCCGCGTCGACTGCAACCAGTGCACCGGGCCTCCCATCGGTGCTGTTGAGGTATCATTTGTGCTATATGTGGCTGAAACGTAATAAAATTCGATTATGTCTGCAGGATTACGTGGACGTTATTCTTTAGCTAGGAGCGCCTGCTTTGGTTGCCCCGACGCTTGCCCGCTGGCCTGGCTGTGTTGGCGTCGCCGCCATGGCTGCCGCTGCCTCCGCTGTTGTCGTCACCTGTTGCCTCGGCTGCCGACGTCGCCACTACTGCCTTCATCAACGTAGCCGCAGCCGCTGCTGCATTGGTGCCGCTGCTGCTGACGTCGCTGCCGTTGCTGCGGCCGCTACTATCGTGTCCCTGCCGCTTACGCTGTTGCGGCTGTTGTCGTGGCTGTTGTAATGGCTGCTCTTTTGGCTGTTGAGAGATTGTCAGTGGCATGGTCCCCATACCAGCGCAACTGTCGCTGCACTCGTCGGCGACGCTGACGTCTGCATTCAGCGCCTTCAGATCTCGCACATGTACTGTTCTACCTCTGCCGCCCGCTACTGGTCGTAAGCGCACTATGACTGGGGATATAAATGCACGCACTGTGAATGGCCCATCGAAGCGAGGCGCCAGTTTGGCCGCAAACTGCTCTGCGGCGTTGGACAGGTGATGCTGTCGCACGAGAACCTCGTCGCCTAGTTGGGGTCGCCACTCGCGCCTCCGCAGATTATACTGACGCGCCTGATCCTCACTGGCCACCACTTGGTTTCTTTTCGCTATTCGGGCAATGAATTTTACCAGTGTCGCGTGTGTTTGTGGGCTAACTGGTACTGCCTCAGGGGCGTCTGGATCCCTGCCGTACAGTGTGCGTGGATGCCTTGGTTCTCTCCCAAATAGGATGAAAGCCGGTGAGTAGCCCGTTGTGTCTGAAAGTGCTGTATTAATAGCCAATTGTGCTTCCGGCAGTTGCTCGTCCCACGTGTTGTGCTGCCCATCCGCCAGCTGAGCAATCAATGTTTTGACCGTTCTATTGGTCCGCTCCGTGGAATTCTCCTGAGGTGTATATGGTGCCGTCAGTTGTTTCAGCGCGCGACTTGTAAACTGGGCTCCATTGTCTGTGATGAGTTTTCGCGGCGTCCCAAACCGCGCCAGGATCCGCTCTCGTAGGGCCAGCTTCACTGCCGCCGCTGTTGCCTTGAGGATGGGGACCAGTTCTGCCCACTTGCTGAACTTATCCACAAGGACCAGTAGGTACGAGTTGCCCCGTTTGGACCGCGGCAGCGGCCCTACGAAATCGGCGCTTACGACGTCCCATGCTGCCTCCGCTGGTTTGAAATGCATCTTGTCTGCTGTCAGCTGTTGCTGGGCTTTATAGCGTTGGCACAACAGGCACTGGTGCACAGACCAGGCCAGTGGTATCGGTCTGCGACGCGCGCACATGTTCGGCGTACTCCCATATGGCCCGCCGTAGCGTCATCGTGGCATTCTCTCAACACCTCCTGTCGTAAAGGCGCGGCCACGCATAGCCTCCATGGTGACTCCTCATCTTCTCCCAGCACGTTGGCGATGCAGCGGTACAGCCTGTCGTTCTGTATGGCGTAATCTGGGTATTTGCCGGGGCTCTCCAACACCGCTGCCGTCAGCCGCTGTAGCCATTTACAAGTTGGCGCTGCCTCTGGCTCCACGTGTGCGCGACCGGCCACCTCGCGCGGCTGCCGTGACAGCGCGTCGGCCACCACGTTCAGGGCTCCTTTTCGGTACTGGACATCGAAAGTATACTGTTGCAGCTCCAAGGCCCAGCGTGCAATGCGACCAGTGGGACTTTCGATTGAGTTGAGCCATCGCAACGCCAAGTGATCGGTCACGACGGTAAAGTGATAGCCCTCCAGATAGTGTCGCAGCTTTCGAATTCCCCAAACAATGGCCAGACACTCCTTCTCCGTGGCGCTGTAGTTGACCTCTGCTTTCTGCAGTTTCCTACTGGCGTAGGAAATCACGTGCTCCTGGCCGTCTACGTTCTGTGTCAAAACCGCGCCCAGCCCATACTCGCTGGCGTCAGTCTGTAGGCAGAAGCGTTGTGTGAAATCGGGGCACGCTAACACCGGCGCTTCCATGAGCTGTCTTTGGATACAATCAAATGCCTCCTGCTGCGGTGTTCCCCAACTCCACTTGTGGCCTTTCTTTAACAGCTCGGTGAGTGGGCCTACCGTTGTGGCGAAATTGGGTACAAAGCAGCGGTACCACGAGGCCATCCCGATGATGTTTTAGGTTGGCCGGGGGCTTCAGTTCACGTATGGCTGCCACCTTTTCTGGATCCGTCTGTATCCCGTCTTCTGTCACCAGGTGCCCCAGGAAGCGTATGGACCTGCGAAAAAACTCACACTTATCTTGATTTACCCGTAGCTTTGCCGCTCTCAGTCTTCGAAACACCTCCCTCAGGTTACATAGGTGTTCTTCGAACGTCTTCCCAACCACAACTATGTCGTCCAGATAAGCAAACGCGTGTGGAGCCATATCCGGGCCGATGACGCTATCTAGCGCCCGCTGGAAGGTGGCTGGGGCGGAGTGCAGGCCAAATGGCATCACTCGCCATTGGAAAAGGCCCCGTCCGGGCACTGTGAAGGCGGTGTATTTGCAGCTGTCGGGCTCCATGGGGATCTGCCAATAACCGTTTCGCAAGTCGATGCTGCTGATGTACTTTGCCTGTCGTAACTGTTCGAGAATATGTTGGATCCTCGGAATGGGGTATGCGTCTGGCTCCGAGCGCTCGTTCAGCTGGCGGTAGTCGATGCACATCCGCCACGCCCCATTCTTCTTGCGTACCAGGACTATGGGCGCGCTGTACGTGCTATCTGACCGCTCAATGCAGCCCTTCGCCAGCAACTCGTCAACCTCGTTGTCAATCACCGCTTGCATCGCCTGTCGTCTTTCACGCGGATCGTGTGTGTATCCACCACCGCGTCGAGGGCAAGACCACCGCAATCGCATCGTTGTCTTCGCTCTCCATTTCCGCCACGTGTTTGAATTTCAAATTCTGGGGTGCGGAATCTGTTGGTGATTGCTGGGCAACGAGCTGCATCTCACAAAAGTACTGACTATACTTTCCAGCCTGCATGGCCAGCCGCTGATGGACTACCTGTAGCACGCAACGGCTAATTATGTGCCAGCGGCATGCCCGGTGTACATCTTATACTGCGTCGACTGCAACCAGTGCACCGGGCCTCCCATCGGTGCCGTTGAGGTATCATTTGTGCTATATGTGGCTGAAACGTAATAAAATTCGATTATGTCTGCAGGATTACGTGGACGTTATTCTTTAGCTAGGAGCGCCTGCTTTGGTTGCCCCGACGCTTGCCCGCTGGCCTGGCTGTGTTGGCGTCGCCGCCATGGCTGCCGCTGCCTCCGCTGTTGTCGTCACCTGTTGCCTCGGCTGCCGGCGTCGCCACTACTGCCTTCATCAACGTAGCCGCAGCCGCTGCTGCATTGGTGCCGCGGCTGTTGACGTCGCTACCGCTGCCGTTGCTGCGGGCCGCTACTATCGTGTCCCTGCCGCTTACGCTGTTGCGGCTGTTGTCGTGGCTGTTGTAATGGCTGCTCTTTTGGCTGTTGAGAGATTGTCAGTGGCATGGTCCCCATACCAGCGCAACTCTCGCTCTCCATTTCCGCCACGTGTTTGAATTTCAAATTCTGGGGTGCGGAATCTGTTGGTGATTGCTGGGCAACGAGCTGCATCTCACAAAAGTACTGACTATACTTTCCAGCCTGCATGGCCAGCCGCTGATGGACTACCTGTAGCACGCAACGGCTAATTATGTGCCAGCGGCATGCCCGGTGTACATCTTATACTGCGTCGACTGCAACCAGTGCACCGGGCCTCCCATCGGTGCCGTTGAGGTATCATTTGTGCTATATGTGGCTGAAACGTAATAAAATTCGATTATGTCTGCAGGATTACGTGGACGTTATTCTTTAGCTAGGAGCGCCTGCTTTGGTTGCCCCGACGCTTGCCCGCTGGCCTGGCTGTGTTGGCGTCGCCGCCATGGCTGCCGCTGCCTCCGCTGTTGTCGTCACCTGTTGCCTCGGCTGCCGGCGTCGCCACTACTGCCTTCATCAACGTAGCCGCAGCCGCTGCTGCATTGGTGCCGCTGCTGTTGACGTCGCTGCCGTTGCTGCGGCCGCTACTATCGTGTCCCTGCCGCTTACGCTGTTGCGGCTGTTGTCGTGGCTGTTGTAATGGCTGCTCTTTTGGCTGTTGAGAGATTGTCAGTGGCATGGTCCCCATACCAGCGCAACTGTCGCTGCACTCGTCGGCGACGCTGACGTCTGCATTCAGCGCCTTCAGATCTCGCACATGTACTGTTCTACCTCTGCCGCCCGCTACTGGTCGTAAGCGCACTATGACTGGGGATATAAATGCACGCACTGTGAATGGCCCATCGAAGCGAGGCGCCAGTTTGGCCGCAAACTGCTCTGCGGCGTTGGACAGGTGATGCTGTCGCACGAGAACCTCGTCGCCTAGTTGGGGTCGCCACTCGCGCCTCCGCAGATTATACTGACGCGCCTGATCCTCACTGGCCACCACTTGGTTTCTTTTCGCTATTCGGGCAATGAATTTTACCAGTGTCGCATGTGTTTGTGGGCTAACTGGTACTGCCTCAGGGGCGTCTGGATCCCTGCCGTACAGTGTGCGTGGATGCCTTGGTTCTGCATTGGTGCCGCTGCTGTTGACGTCGCTGCCGTTGCTGCGGCCGCTACTATCGTGTCCCTGCCGCTTACGCTGTTGCGGCTGTTGTCGTGGCTGTTGTAATGGCTGCTCTTTTGGCTGTTGAGAGATTGTCAGTGGCATGGTCCCCATACCAGCGCAACTGTCGCTGCACTCGTCGGCGACGCTGACGTCTGCATTCAGCGTCTTCAGATCTCGCACATGTACGTTCTACCTCTGCCGCCCGCTACTGGTCGTAAGCGCACTATGACTGGGGATATAAATGCACGCACTGTGAATGGCTCATCGAAGCGAGGCGCCAGTTTGGCCGCAAACTGCTCTGCGGCGTTGGACAGGTGATGCTGTCGCACGAGAACCCCGTCGCCTAGTTGGGGTCGCCACTCGCGCCTCCGCAGATTGTACTGACGCGCCTGATCCTCACTGGCCACCACTTGGTTTCTTTCGCTATTCGGGCAATGAATTTTACCAGTGTCGCGTGTGTTTGTGGGCTAACTGGTACTGCCTCAGGGGCGTCTGGATCCCTGCCGTACAGTGTGCGTGGATGCCTTGGTTCTCTCCCAAATAGGATGAAAGCCGGTGAGTAGCCCGTTGCGTCTGAAAGTGCTGTATTAATAGCCAATTGTGCTTCCGGCAGTTGCTCGTCCCACGTGTTGTGCTGCCCATCCGCCAGCTGAGCAATCAATGTTTTGACCGTTCTATTGGTCCGCTCCGTGGAATTCTCCTGAGGTGTATATGGTTCCGTCAGTTGTTTCAGCGCGCGACTTGTAAACTGGGCTCCATTGTCTGTGATGAGTTTTCGCGGCGTCCCAAACCGCGCCAGGATCCGCTCTCGTAGGGCCAGCTTCACTGCCGCCGCTGTTGCCTTGAGGATGGGGACCAGTTCTGCCCACTTGCTGAACTTATCCACAAGGACCAGTAGGTACGAGTTGCCCCGTTTGGACCGCGGCAGCGGCCCTACGAAATCGGCGCTTACGACGTCCCATGCTGCCTCCGCTGGTTTGAAATGCATCTTGTCTGCTGTCAGCTGTTGCTGGGCTTTATACCGTTGGCACAACAGGCACTGGTGCACAGACCAGGCCAGTGGTATCGGTCTGCGACGCGCGCACATGTTCGGCGTACTCCCATATGGCCCGCCGTAGCGTCATCGTGGCATTCTCTCAACACCTCCTGTCGTAAAGGCGCGGCCACGCATAGCCTCCATGGTGACTCCTCATCTTCTCCCAGCACGTTGGCGATGCAGCGGTACAGCCTGTCGTTCTGTATGGCGTAATCTGGGTATTTGCCGGGGCTCTCCAACACCGCTGCCGTCAGCCACTGTAGCCATTTACAAGTTGGCGCTGCCTCTGGCTCCACGTGTGCGCGACCGGCCACCTCGCGCGGCTGCCGTGACAGCGCGTCGGCCACCACGTTCAGGGCTCCTTTTCGGTACTGGACATCGAAAGTATACTGTTGCAGGTCCAAGGCCCAGCGTGCAATGCGACCAGTGGGACTTTCGATTGAGTTGAGCCATCGCAACGCCATGTGATCGGTCACGACGGTAAAGTGATAGCCCTCCAGATAGTGTCGCAGCTTTCGAATTCCCCAAACAATGGCCAGACACTCCTTCTCCGTGGCGCTGTAGTTGACCTCTGCTTTCTGCAGTTTCCTACTGGCGTAGGAAATCACGTGCTCCTGGCCGTCTACGTTCTGTGTCAAAACCGCGCCCAGCCCATACTCGCTGGCGTCAGTCTGTAGGCAGAAGCGTTGTGTGAAATCGGGACACGCTAACACCGACGCTTCCATGAGCTGTCTTTGGATACAATCAAATGCCTCCTGCTGCGGTGTTCCCCAACTCCACTTGTGGCCTTTCTTTAACAGCTCGGTGAGTGGGCCTACCGTTGTGGCGAAATTGGGTACAAAGCGGCGGTACCACGAGGCCATCCCGATGATGTTTTAGGTTGGCCGGGGGCTTCAGTTCACGTATGGCTGCCACCTTTTCTGGATCCGTCTGTATCCCGTCTTCTGTCACCAGGTGCCCCAGGAAGCGTATGGACCTGCGAAAAAACTCACACTTATCTTGATTTACCCGTAGGTTTGCCGCTCTCAGTCTTCGAAACACCTCCCTCAGGTTACATAGGTGTTCTTCGAACGTCTTCCCAACCACAACTATGTCGTCCAGATAAGCAAACGCGTGTGGAGCCATATCCGGGCCGATGACGCTATCTAGCGCCCGCTGGAAGGTGGCTGGGGCGGAGTGCAGGCCAAATGGCATCACTCGCCATTGGAAAAGGCCCGGCCGGGCACTGTGAAGGCGGTGTATTTGCGGCTGTCGGGCTCCATGGGGACTGCCAATAACCGTTTCGCAAGTCGATGCTGCTGATGTACTTTGCCTGTCGTAACTGTTCGAGAATATGTTGGATCCTCGGAATGGGGTATGCGTCTGGCTCCGAGCGCTCGTTCAGCTGGCGGTAGTCGATGCACATCCACCACGCCCCATTCTTCTTGCGTACCAGGACTATGGGCGCGCTGTACGTGCTATCGGACCGCTCAATGCAGCCCTTCGCCAGCAACTCGTCAACCTCGTTGTCAATCACCGCTTGCATCGCCTGTCGTCTTTCACGCGGATCGTGTGTGTATCCACCACCGCGTCGAGGGCAAGACCACCGCAATCGCATCGTTGTCTTCGCTCTCCATTTCCGCCACGTGTTTGAATTTCAAATTCTGGGGTGCGGAATCTGTTGGTGATTGCTGGGCAACGAGCTGCATCTCACAAAAGTACTGACTATACTTTCCAGCCTGCATGGCCGTTGATGGACTACCTGTAGCACGCAACGGCTAATTATGTGCCAGCGGCATGCCCGGTATACATCTTATACTGCGTCGACTGCAACCAGTGCACCGGGCCTCCCATCGGTGCTGTTGAGGTATCATTTGTGCTATATGTGGCTGAAACGTAATAAAATTCGATTATGTCTGCAGGATTACGTGGACGTTATTCTTTAGCTAGGAGCGCCTGCTGGTTGCCCCGACGCTTGCCCGCTGGCCTGGCTGTGTTGGCGTCGCCGCCATGGCTGCCGCTGCCTCCGCTGTTGTCGTCACCTGTTGCCTCGGCTGCCGGCGTCGCCACTACTGCCTTCATCAACGTAGCCGCAGCCGCTGCTGCATTGGTGCCGCTGCTGTTGACGTCGCTACCGCTGCCGTTGCTGCGGCCGCTACTATCGTGTCCCTGCCGCTTACGCTGTTGCGGCTGTTGTCGTGGCTGTTGTAATGGCTGCTCTTTTGGCTGTTGAGAGATTGTCAGTGGCATGGTCCCCATACCAGCGCAACTCTCGCTCTCCATTTCCGCCACGTGTTTGAATTTCAAATTCTGGGGTGCGGAATCTGTTGGTGATTGCTGGGCAACGAGCTGCATCTCACAAAAGTACTGACTATACTTTCCAGCCTGCATGGCCAGCCGCTGATGGACTACCTGTAGCACGCAACGGCTAATTATGTGCCAGCGGCATGCCCGGTGTACATCTTATACTGCGTCGACTGCAACCAGTGCACCGGGCCTCCCATCGGTGCCGTTGAGGTATCATTTGTGCTATATGTGGCTGAAACGTAATAAAATTCGATTATGTCTGCAGGATTACGTGGACGTTATTCTTTAGCTAGGAGCGCCTGCTTTGGTTGCCCCGACGCTTGCCCCGCTGGCCTGGCTGTGTTGGCGTCGCCGCCATGGCTGCCGCTGCCCTCCGCTGTTGTCGTCACCTGTTGCCTCGGCTGCCGGCGTCGCCACTACTGCCTTCATCAACGTAGCCGCAGCCGCTGCTGCATTGGTGCCGCTGCTGTTGACGTCGCTGCCGTTGCTGCGGCCGCTACTATCGTGTCCCTGCCGCTTACGCTGTTGCGGCTGTTGTCGTGGCTGTTGTAATGGCTGCTCTTTTGGCTGTTGAGAGATTGTCAGTGGCATGGTCCCCATACCAGCGCAACTGTCGCTGCACTCGTCGGCGACGCTGACGTCTGCATTCAGCGCCTTCAGATCTCGCACATGTACTGTTCTACCTCTGCCGCCCGCTACTGGTCGTAAGCGCACTATGACTGGGGATATAAATGCACGCACTGTGAATGGCCCATCGAAGCGAGGCGCCAGTTTGGCCGCAAACTGCTCTGCGGCGTTGGACAGGTGATGCTGTCGCACGAGAACCTCGTCGCCTAGTTGGGGTCGCCACTCGCGCCTCCGCAGATTATACTGACGCGCCTGATCCTCACTGGCCACCACTTGGTTTCTTTTCGCTATTCGGGCAATGAATTTTACCAGTGTCGCATGTGTTTGTGGGCTAACTGGTACTGCCTCAGGGGCGTCTGGATCCCTGCCGTACAGTGTGCGTGGATGCCTTGGTTCTGCATTGGTGCCGCTGCTGTTGACGTCGCTGCCGTTGCTGCGGCCGCTACTATCGTGTCCCTGCCGCTTACGCTGTTGCGGCTGTTGTCGTGGCTGTTGTAATGGCTGCTCTTTTGGCTGTTGAGAGATTGTCAGTGGCATGGTCCCCATACCAGCGCAACTGTCGCTGCACTCGTCGGCGACGCTGACGTCTGCATTCAGCGTCTTCAGATCTCGCACATGTACGTTCTACCTCTGCCGCCCGCTACTGGTCGTAAGCGCACTATGACTGGGGATATAAATGCACGCACTGTGAATGGCTCATCGAAGCGAGGCGCCAGTTTGGCCGCAAACTGCTCTGCGGCGTTGGACAGGTGATGCTGTCGCACGAGAACCCCGTCGCCTAGTTGGGGTCGCCACTCGCGCCTCCGCAGATTGTACTGACGCGCCTGATCCTCACTGGCCACCACTTGGTTTCTTTTCGCTATTCGGGCAATGAATTTTACCAGTGTCGCGTGTGTTTGTGGGCTAACTGGTACTGCCTCAGGGGCGTCTGGATCCCTGCCGTACAGTGTGCGTGGATGCCTTGGTTCTCTCCCAAATAGGATGAAAGCCGGTGAGTAGCCCGTTGCGTCTGAAAGTGCTGTATTAATAGCCAATTGTGCTTCCGGCAGTTGCTCGTCCCACGTGTTGTGCTGCCCATCCGCCAGCTGAGCAATCAATGTTTTGACCGTTCTATTGGTCCGCTCCGTGGAATTCTCCTGAGGTGTATATGGTTCCGTCAGTTGTTTCAGCGCGCGACTTGTAAACTGGGCTCCATTGTCTGTGATGAGTTTTCGCGGCGTCCCAAACCGCGCCAGGATCCGCTCTCGTAGGGCCAGCTTCACTGCCGCCGCTGTTGCCTTGAGGATGGGGACCAGTTCTGCCCACTTGCTGAACTTATCCACAAGGACCAGTAGGTACGAGTTGCCCCGTTTGGACCGCGGCAGCGGCCCTACGAAATCGGCGCTTACGACGTCCCATGCTGCCTCCGCTGGTTTGAAATGCATCTTGTCTGCTGTCAGCTGTTGCTGGGCTTTATACCGTTGGCACAACAGGCACTGGTGCACAGACCAGGCCAGTGGTATCGGTCTGCGACGCGCGCACATGTTCGGCGTACTCCCATATGGCCCGCCGTAGCGTCATCGTGGCATTCTCTCAACACCTCCTGTCGTAAAGGCGCGGCCACGCATAGCCTCCATGGTGACTCCTCATCTTCTCCCAGCACGTTGGCGATGCAGCGGTACAGCCTGTCGTTCTGTATGGCGTAATCTGGGTATTTGCCGGGGCTCTCCAACACCGCTGCCGTCAGCCACTGTAGCCATTTACAAGTTGGCGCTGCCTCTGGCTCCACGTGTGCGCGACCGGCCACCTCGCGCGGCTGCCGTGACAGCGCGTCGGCCACCACGTTCAGGGCTCCTTTTCGGTACTGGACATCGAAAGTATACTGTTGCAGGTCCAAGGCCCAGCGTGCAATGCGACCAGTGGGACTTTCGATTGAGTTGAGCCATCGCAACGCCATGTGATCGGTCACGACGGTAAAGTGATAGCCCTCCAGATAGTGTCGCAGCTTTCGAATTCCCCAAACAATGGCCAGACACTCCTTCTCCGTGGCGCTGTAGTTGACCTCTGCTTTCTGCAGTTTCCTACTGGCGTAGGAAATCACGTGCTCCTGGCCGTCTACGTTCTGTGTCAAAACCGCGCCCAGCCCATACTCGCTGGCGTCAGTCTGTAGGCAGAAGCGTTGTGTGAAATCGGGACACGCTAACACCGACGCTTCCATGAGCTGTCTTTGGATACAATCAAATGCCTCCTGCTGCGGTGTTCCCCAACTCCACTTGTGGCCTTTCTTTAACAGCTCGGTGAGTGGGCCTACCGTTGTGGCGAAATTGGGTACAAAGCGGCGGTACCACGAGGCCATCCCGATGATGTTTTAGGTTGGCCGGGGGCTTCAGTTCACGTATGGCTGCCACCTTTTCTGGATCCGTCTGTATCCCGTCTTCTGTCACCAGGTGCCCCAGGAAGCGTATGGACCTGCGAAAAAACTCACACTTATCTTGATTTACCCGTAGGTTTGCCGCTCTCAGTCTTCGAAACACCTCCCTCAGGTTACATAGGTGTTCTTCGAACGTCTTCCCAACCACAACTATGTCGTCCAGATAAGCAAACGCGTGTGGAGCCATATCCGGGCCGATGACGCTATCTAGCGCCCGCTGGAAGGTGGCTGGGGCGGAGTGCAGGCCAAATGGCATCACTCGCCATTGGAAAAGGCCCGGCCGGGCACTGTGAAGGCGGTGTATTTGCGGCTGTCGGGCTCCATGGGGACTGCCAATAACCGTTTCGCAAGTCGATGCTGCTGATGTACTTTGCCTGTCGTAACTGTTCGAGAATATGTTGGATCCTCGGAATGGGGTATGCGTCTGGCTCCGAGCGCTCGTTCAGCTGGCGGTAGTCGATGCACATCCACCACGCCCCATTCTTCTTGCGTACCAGGACTATGGGCGCGCTGTACGTGCTATCGGACCGCTCAATGCAGCCCTTCGCCAGCAACTCGTCAACCTCGTTGTCAATCACCGCTTGCATCGCCTGTCGTCTTTCACGCGGATCGTGTGTGTATCCACCACCGCGTCGAGGGCAAGACCACCGCAATCGCATCGTTGTCTTCGCTCTCCATTTCCGCCACGTGTTTGAATTTCAAATTCTGGGGTGCGGAATCTGTTGGTGATTGCTGGGCAACGAGCTGCATCTCACAAAAGTACTGACTATACTTTCCAGCCTGCATGGCCGTTGATGGACTACCTGTAGCACGCAACGGCTAATTATGTGCCAGCGGCATGCCCGGTATACATCTTATACTGCGTCGACTGCAACCAGTGCACCGGGCCTCCCATCGGTGCTGTTGAGGTATCATTTGTGCTATATGTGGCTGAAACGTAATAAAATTCGATTATGTCTGCAGGATTACGTGGACGTTATTCTTTAGCTAGGAGCGCCTGCTGGTTGCCCCGACGCTTGCCCGCTGGCCTGGCTGTGTTGGCGTCGCCGCCATGGCTGCCGCTGCCTCCGCTGTTGTCGTCGCCACTACTGCCTTCATCAACGTAGCCACAGCCGCTGCTGCATTGGTGCCGCTGCTGTTGACGTCGCTGCCGTTGCTGCGGCCGCTACTATCGTGTCCCTGCCGCTTACGCTGTTGCGGCTGTTGTCGTGGCTGTTGTAATGGCTGCTGTTTTGGCTGTTGAGAGATTGTCAGTGGCATGGTCCCCATACCAGCGCAACTGTCGCTGCACTCGTCGGCGACGCTGACGTCTGCATTCAGCGCCTTCAGATCTCGCACATGTACTGTTCTACCTCTGCCGCCCGCTACTGGTCGTAAGCGCACTATGACTGGGGATATAAATGCACGCACTGTGAATGGCCCATCGAAGCGAGGCGCCAGTTTGGCCGCAAACTGCTCTGCGGCGTTGGACAGGTGATGCTGTCGCACGAGAACCTCGTCGCCTAGTTGGGGTCGCCACTCGCGCCTCCGCAGATTATACTGACGCGCCTGATCCTCACTGGCCACCACTTGGTTTCTTTTCGCTATTCGGGCAATGAATTTTACCAGTGTCGCGTGTGTTTGTGGGCTAACTGGTACTGCCTCAGGGGCGTCTGGATCCCTGCCGTACAGTGTGCGTGGATGCCTTGGTTCTCTCCCAAATAGGATGAAAGCCGGTGAGTAGCCCGTTGCGTCTGAAAGTGCTGTATTAATAGCCAATTGTGCTTCCGGCAGTTGCTCGTCCCACGTGTTGTGCTGCCCATCCGCCAGCTGAGCAATCAATGTTTTGACCGTTCTATTGGTCCGCTCCGTGGAATTCTCCTGAGGTGTATATGGTTCCGTCAGTTGTTTCAGCGCGCGACTTGTAAACTGGGCTCCATTGTCTGTGATGAGTTTTCGCGGCGTCCCAAACCGCGCCAGGATCCGCTCTCGTAGGGCCAGCTTCACTGCCGCCGCTGTTGCCTTGAGGATGGGGACCAGTTCTGCCCACTTGCTGAACTTATCCACAAGGACCAGTAGGTACGAGTTGCCCCGTTTGGACCGCGGCAGCGGCCCTACGAAATCGGCGCTTACGACGTCCCATGCTGCCTCCGCTGGTTTGAAATGCATCTTGTCAGCTGTTGCTGGGCTTTATAGCGTTGGCACAACAGGCACTGGTGCACAGACCAGGCCAGTGGTATCGGTCTGCGACGCGCGCACATGTTCGGCGTACTCCCATATGGCCCGCCGTAGCGTCATCGTGGCATTCTCTCAACACGGCATTCTCTCAAAGGCGCGGCCACGCATAGCCTCCATGGTGACTCCTCATCTTCTCCCAGCACGTTGGCGATGCAGCGGTACAGCCTGTCGTTCTGTATGGCGTAATCTGGGTATTTGCCGGGGCTCTCCAACACCGCTGCCGTCAGCCGCTGTAGCCATTTACAAGTTGGCGCTGCCTCTGGCTCCACGTGTGCGCGACCGGCCACCTCGCGCGGCTGCCGTGACAGCGCGTCGGCCACCACGTTCAGGGCTCCTTTTCGGTACTGGACATCGAAAGTATACTGTTGCAGGTCCAAGGCCCAGCGTGCAATGCGACCAGTGGGACTTTCGATTGAGTTGAGCCATCGCAACGCCATGTGATCGGTCACGACGGTAAAGTGATAGCCCTCCAGATAGTGTCGCAGCTTTCGAATTCCCCAAACAATGGCCAGACACTCCTTCTCCGTGGCGCTGTAGTTGACCTCTGCTTTCTGCAGTTTCCTACTGGCGTAGGAAATCACGTGCTCCTGGCCGTCTACGTTCTGTGTCAAAACCGCGCCCAGCCCATACTCGCTGGCGTCAGTCTGTAGGCAGAAGCGTTGTGTGAAATCGGGGCACGCTAACACCGGCGCTTCCATGAGCTGTCTTTGGATACAATCAAATGCCTCCTGCTGCGGTGTTCCCCAACTCCACTTGTGGCCTTTCTTTAACAGCTCGGTGAGTGGGCCTACCGTTGTGGCGAAATTGGGTACAAAGCAGCGGTACCACGAGGCCATCCCGATGATGTTTTAGGTTGGCCGGGGGCTTCAGTTCACGTATGGCTGCCACCTTTTCTGGATCCGTCTGTATCCCGTCTTCTGTCACCAGGTGCCCCAGGAAGCGTATGGACCTGCGAAAAAACTCACACTTATCTTGATTTACCCGTAGCTTTGCCGCTCTCAGTCTTCGAAACACCTCCCTCAGGTTACATAGGTGTTCTTCGAACGTCTTCCCAACCACAACTATGTCGTCCAGATAAGCAAACGCGTGTGGAGCCATATCCGGGCCGATGACGCTATCTAGCGCCCGCTGGAAGGTGGCTGGGGCGGAGTGCAGGCCAAATGGCATCACTCGCCATTGGAAAAGGCCCCGTCCGGGCACTGTGAAGGCGGTGTATTTGCGGCTGTCGGGCTCCATGGGGATCTGCCAATAACCGTTTCGCAAGTCGATGCTGCTGATGTACTTTGCCTGTCGTAACTGTTCGAGAATATGTTGGATCCTCGGAATGGGGTATGCGTCTGGCTCCGAGCGCTCGTTCAGCTGGCGGTAGTCGATGCACATCCGCCACGCCCCATTCTTCTTGCGTACCAGGACTATGGGCGCGCTGTACGTGCTATCGGACCGCTCAATGCAGCCCTTCGCCAGCAACTCGTCAACCTCGTTGTCAATCACCGCTTGCATCGCCTGTCGTCTTTCACGCGGATCGTGTGTGTATCCACCACCGCGTCGAGGGCAAGACCACCGCAATCGCATCGTTGTCTTCGCTCTCCATTTCCGCCACGTGTTTGAATTTCAAATTCTGGGGTGCGGAATCTGTTGGTGATTGCTGGGCAATGAGCTGCATCTCACAAAAGTACTGACTATACTTTCCAGCCTGCATGGCCAGCCGCTGATGGACTACCTGTAGCACGCAACGGCTAATTATGTGCCAGCGGCATGCCCGCGTCGACTGCAACCAGTGCACCGGGCCTCCCATCGGTGCTGTTGAGGTATCATTTGTGCTATATGTGGCTGAAACGTAATAAAATTCGATTATGTCTGCAGGATTACGTGGACGTTATTCTTTAGCTAGGAGCGCCTGCTTTGGTTGCCCCGACGCTTGCCCGCTGGCCTGGCTGTGTTGGCGTCGCCGCCATGGCTGCCGCTGCCTCCGCTGTTGTCGTCACCTGTTGCCTCGGCTGCCGGCGTCGCCACTACTGCCTTCATCAACGTAGCCGCAGCCGCTGCTGCATTGGTGCCGCTGCTGCTGACGTCGCTGCCGTTGCTGCGGCCGCTACTATCGTGTCCCTGCCGCTTACGCTGTTGCGGCTGTTGTCGTGGCTGTTGTAATGGCTGCTGTTTTGGCTGTTGAGAGATTGTCAGTGGCATGGTCCCCATACCAGCGCAACTGTCGCTGCACTCGTCGGCGACGCTGACGTCTGCATTCAGCGCCTTCAGATCTCGCACATGTACTGTTCTACCTCTGCCGCCCGCTACTGGTCGTAAGCGCACTATGACTGGGGATATAAATGCACGCACTGTGAATGGCCCATCGAAGCGAGGCGCCAGTTTGGCCGCAAACTGCTCTGCGGCGTTGGACAGGTGATGCTGTCGCACGAGAACCTCGTCGCCTAGTTGGGGTCGCCACTCGCGCCTCCGCAGATTATACTGACGCGCCTGATCCTCACTGGCCACCACTTGGTTTCTTTTCGCTATTCGGGCAATGAATTTTACCAGTGTCGCGTGTGTTTGTGGGCTAACTGGTACTGCCTCAGGGGCGTCTGGATCCCTGCCGTACAGTGTGCGTGGATGCCTTGGTTCTCTCCCAAATAGGATGAAAGCCGGTGAGTAGCCCGTTGCGTCTGAAAGTGCTGTATTAATAGCCAATTGTGCTTCCGGCAGTTGCTCGTCCCACGTGTTGTGCTGCCCATCCGCCAGCTGAGCAATCAATGTTTTGACCGTTCTATTGGTCCGCTCCGTGGAATTCTCCTGAGGTGTATATGGTTCCGTCAGTTGTTTCAGCGCGCGACTTGTAAACTGGGCTCCATTGTCTGTGATGAGTTTTCGCGGCGTCCCAAACCGCGCCAGGATCCGCTCTCGTAGGGCCAGCTTCACTGCCGCCGCTGTTGCCTTGAGGATGGGGACCAGTTCTGCCCAATTGCTGAACTTATCCACAAGGACCAGTAGGTACGAGTTGCCCCGTTTGGACCGCGGCAGCGGCCCTACGAAATCGGCGCTTACGACGTCCCATGCTGCCTCCGCTGGTTTGAAATGCATCTTGTCTGCTGTCAGCTGTTGCTGGGCTTTATAGCGTTGGCACAACAGGCACTGGTGCACAGACCAGGCCAGTGGTATCGGTCTGCGACGCGCGCACATGTTCGGCGTACTCCCATATGGCCCGCCGTAGCGTCATCGTGGCATTCTCTCAACACCTCCTGTCGTAAAGGCGCGGCCACGCATAGCCTCCATGGTGACTCCTCATCTTCTCCCAGCACGTTGGCGATGCAGCGGTACAGCCTGTCGTTCTGTATGGCGTAATCTGGGTATTTGCCGGGGCTCTCCAACACCGCTGCCGTCAGCCGCTGTAGCCATTTACAAGTTGGCGCTGCCTCTGGCTCCACGTGTGCGCGACCGGCCACCTCGCGCGGCTGCCGTGACAGCGCGTCGGCCACCACGTTCAGGGCTCCTTTTCGGTACTGGACATCGAAAGTATACTGTTGCAGCTCCAAGGCCCAGCGTGCAATGCGACCAGTGGGACTTTCGATTGAGTTGAGCCATCGCAACGCCAAGTGATCGGTCACGACGGTAAAGTGATAGCCCTCCAGATAGTGTCGCAGCTTTCGAATTCCCCAAACAATGGCCAGACACTCCTTCTCCGTGGCGCTGTAGTTGACCTCTGCTTTCTGCAGTTTCCTACTGGCGTAGGAAATCACGTGCTCCTGGCCGTCTACGTTCTGTGTCAAAACCGCGCCCAGCCCATACTCGCTGGCGTCAGTCTGTAGGCAGAAGCGTTGTGTGAAATCGGGGCACGCTAACACCGGCGCTTCCATGAGCTGTCTTTGGATACAATCAAATGCCTCCTGCTGCGGTGTTCCCCAACTCCACTTGTGGCCTTTCTTTAACAGCTCGGTGAGTGGGCCTACCGTTGTGGCGAAATTGGGTACAAAGCAGCGGTACCACGAGGCCATCCCGATGATGTTTTAGGTTGGCCGGGGGCTTCAGTTCACGTATGGCTGCCACCTTTTCTGGATCCGTCTGTATCCCGTCTTCTGTCACCAGGTGCCCCAGGAAGCGTATGGACCTGCGAAAAAACTCACACTTATCTTGATTTACCCGTAGGTTTGCCGCTCTCAGTCTTCGAAACACCTCCCTCAGGTTACATAGGTGTTCTTCGAACGTCTTCCCAACCACAACCATGTCGTCCAGATAAGCAAACGCGTGTGGAGCCATATCCGGGCCGATGACGCTATCTAGCGCCCGCTGGAAGGTGGCTGGGGCGGAGTGCAGGCCAAATGGCATCACTCGCCATTGGAAAAGGCCCCGTCCGGGCACTGTGAAGGCGGTGTATTTGCGGCTGTCGGGCTCCATGGGGATCTGCCAATAACCGTTTCGCAAGTCCATGCTGCTGATGTACTTTGCCTGTCGTAACTGTTCGAGAATATGTTGGATCCTCGGAATGGGGTATGCGTCTGGCTCCGAGCGCTCGTTCAGCTGGCGGTAGTCGATGCACATCCGCCACGCCCCATTCTTCTTGCGTACCAGGACTATGGGCGCGCTGTACGTGCTATCGGACCGCTCAATGCAGCCCTTCGCCAGCAACTCGTCAACCTCGTTGTCAATCACCGCTTGCATCGCCTGTCGTCTTTCACGCGGATCGTGTGTGTATCCACCACCGCGTCGAGGGCAAGACCACCGCAATCGCATCGTTGTCTTCGCTCTCCATTTCCGCCACGTGTTTGAATTTCAAATTCTGGGGTGCGGAATCTGTTGGTGATTGCTGGGCAACGAGCTGCATCTCACAAAAGTACTGACTATACTTTCCAGCCTGCATAGCCAGCCGCTGATGGACTACCTGTAGCACACAACGGCTAATTATGTGCCAGCGGCATGCCCGGTATACATCTTATACTGCGTCGACTGCAACCAGTGCACCGGGCCTCCCATCGGTGCTGTTGAGGTATCATTTGTGCTATATGTGGCTGAAACGTAATAAAATTCGATTATGTCTGCAGGATTACGTGGACGTTATTCTTTAGCTAGGAGCGCCTGCTTTGGTTGCCCCGACGCTTGCCCGCTGGCCTGGCTGTGTTGGCGTCGCCGCCATGGCTGCCGCTGCCTCCGCTGTTGTCGTCACCTGTTGCCTCGGCTGCCGGCGTCGCCACTACTGCCTTCATCAACGTAGCCGCAGCCGCTGCTGCATTGGTGCCGCTGCTGTTGACGTCGCTGCCGTTGCTGCGGCCGCTACTATCGTGTCCCTGCCGCTTACGCTGTTGCGGCTGTTGTCGTGGCTGTTGTAATGGCTGCTGTTTTGGCTGTTGAGAGATTGTCAGTGGCATGGTCCCCATACCAGCGCAACTGTCGCTGCACTCGTCGGCGACGCTGACGTCTGCATTCAGCGCCTTCAGATCTCGCACATGTACTGTTCTACCTCTGCCGCCCGCTACTGGTCGTAAGCGCACTATGACTGGGGATATAAATGCACGCACTGTGAATGGCCCATCGAAGCGAGGCGCCAGTTTGGCCGCAAACTGCTCTGCGGCGTTGGACAGGTGATGCTGTCGCACGAGAACCTCGTCGCCTAGTTGGGGTCGCCACTCGCGCCTCCGCAGATTATACTGACGCGCCTGATCCTCACTGGCCACCACTTGGTTTCTTTTCGCTATTCGGGCAATGAATTTTACCAGTGTCGCGTGTGTTTGTGGGCTAACTGGTACTGCCTCAGGGGCGTCTGGATCCCTGCCGTACAGTGTGCGTGGATGCCTTGGTTCTCTCCCAAATAGGATGAAAGCCGGTGAGTAGCCCGTTGCGTCTGAAAGTGCTGTATTAATAGCCAATTGTGCTTCCGGCAGTTGCTCGTCCCACGTGTTGTGCTGCCCATCCGCCAGCTGAGCAATCAATGTTTTGACCGTTCTATTGGTCCGCTCCGTGGAATTCTCCTGAGGTGTATATGGTTCCGTCAGTTGTTTCAGCGCGCGACTTGTAAACTGGGCTCCATTGTCTGTGATGAGTTTTCGCGGCGTCCCAAACCGCGCCAGGATCCGCTCTCGTAGGGCCAGCTTCACTGCCGCCGCTGTTGCCTTGAGGATGGGGACCAGTTCTGCCCACTTGCTGAACTTATCCACAAGGACCAGTAGGTACGAGTTGCCCCGTTTGGACCGCGGCAGCGGCCCTACGAAATCGGCGCTTACGACGTCCCATGCTGCCTCCGCTGGTTTGAAATGCATCTTGTCTGCTGTCAGCTGTTGCTGGGCTTTATAGCGTTGGCACAACAGGCACTGGTGCACAGACCAGGCCAGTGGTATCGGTCTGCGACGCGCGCACATGTTCGGCGTACTCCCATATGGCCCGCCGTAGCGTCATCGTGGCATTCTCTCAACACCTCCTGTCGTAAAGGCGCGGCCACGCATAGCCTCCATGGTGACTCCTCATCTTCTCCCAGCACGTTGGCGATGCAGCGGTACAGCCTGTCGTTCTGTATGGCGTAATCTGGGTATTTGCCGGGGCTCTCCAACACCGCTGCCGTCAGCCGCTGTAGCCATTTACAAGTTGGCGCTGCCTCTGGCTCCACGTGTGCGCGACCGGCCACCTCGCGCGGCTGCCGTGACAGCGCGTCGGCCACCACGTTCAGGGCTCCTTTTCGGTACTGGACATCGAAAGTATACTGTTGCAGCTCCAAGGCCCAGCGTGCAATGCGACCAGTGGGACTTTCGATTGAGTTGAGCCATCGCAACGCCAAGTGATCGGTCACGACGGTAAAGTGATAGCCCTCCAGATAGTGTCGCAGCTTTCGAATTCCCCAAACAATGGCCAGACACTCCTTCTCCGTGGCGCTGTAGTTGACCTCTGCTTTCTGCAGTTTCCTACTGGCGTAGGAAATCACGTGCTCCTGGCCGTCTACGTTCTGTGTCAAAACCGCGCCCAGCCCATACTCGCTGGCGTCAGTCTGTAGGCAGAAGCGTTGTGTGAAATCGGGGCACGCTAACACCGGCGCTTCCATGAGCTGTCTTTGGATCCAATCAAATGCCTCCTGCTGCGGTGTTCCCCAACTCCACTTGTGGCCTTTCTTTAACAGCTCGGTGAGTGGGCCTACCGTTGTGGCGAAATTGGGTACAAAGCGGCGGTACCACGAGGCCATCCCGATGATGTTTTAGGTTGGCCGGGGGCTTCAGTTCACGTATGCCATATCCGGGCCGATGACGCTATCTAGCGCCCGCTGGAAGGTGGCTGGGGCGGAGTGCAGGCCAAATGGCATCACTCGCCATTGGAAAAGGCCCGGCCGGGCACTGTGAAGGCGGTGTATTTGCGGCTGTCGGGCTCCATGGGGATCTGCCAATAACCGTTTCGCAAGTCGATGCTGCTGATGTACTTTGCCTGTCGTAACTGTTCGAGAATATGTTGGATCCTCGGAATGGGGTATGCGTCTGGCTCCGAGCGCTCGTTCAGCTGGCGGTAGTCGATGCACATCCGCCACGCCCCATTCTTCTTGCGTACCAGGACTATGGGCGCGCTGTACGTGCTATCGGACCGCTCAATGCAGCCCTTCGCCAGCAACTCGTCAACCTCGTTGTCAATCACCGCTTGCATCGCCTGTCGTCTTTCACGCGGATCGTGTGTGTATCCACCACCGCGTCGAGGGCAAGACCACCGCAATCGCATCGTTGTCTTCGCTCTCCATTTCCGCCACGTGTTTGAATTTCAAATTCTGGGGTGCGGAATCTGTTGGTGATTGCTGGGCAACGAGCTGCATCTCACAAAAGTACTGACTATACTTTCCAGCCTGCATAGCCAGCCGCTGATGGACTACCTGTAGCACACAACGGCTAATTATGTGCCAGCGGCATGCCCGGTATACATCTTATACTGCGTCGACTGCAACCAGTGCACCGGGCCTCCCATCGGTGCTGTTGAGGTATCATTTGTGCTATATGTGGCTGAAACGTAATAAAATTCGATTATGTCTGCAGGATTACGTGGACGTTATTCTTTAGCTAGGAGCGCCTGCTTTGGTTGCCCCGACGCTTGCCCGCTGGCCTGGCTGTGTTGGCGTCGCCGCCATGGCTGCCGCTGCCTCCGCTGTTGTCGTCACCTGTTGCCTCGGCTGCCGGCGTCGCCACTACTGCCTTCATCAACGTAGCCGCAGCCGCTGCTGCATTGGTGCCGCTGCTGTTGACGTCGCTGCCGTTGCTGCGGCCGCTACTATCGTGTCTCTGCCGCTTACGCTGTTGCGGCTGTTGTCGTGGCTGTTGTAATGGCTGCTGTTTTGGCTGTTGAGAGATTGTCAGTGGCATGGTCCCCATACCAGCGCAACTGTCGCTGCACTCGTCGGCGACGCTGACGTCTGCATTCAGCGCCTTCAGATCTCGCACATGTGCTGTTCTACCTCTGCCGCCCGCTACTGGTCGTAAGAGCACTATGACTGGGGATATAAATGCACGCAATGTGAATGGCCCATCGAAGCGAGGCGCCAGTTTGGCCGCAAACTGCTCTGCGGCGTTGGACAGGTGATGCTGTCGCACGAGAACCTCGTCGCCTAGTTGGGGTCGCCACTCGCGCCTCCGCAGATTATACTGACGCGCCTGATCCTCACTGGCCACCACTTGGTTTCTTTTCGCTATTCGGGCAATGAATTTTACCAGTGTCGCGTGTGTTTGTGGGCTAACTGGTACTGCCTCAGGGGCGTCTGGATCCCTGCCGTACAGTGTGCGTGGATGCCTTGGTTCTCTCCCAAATAGGATGAAAGCCGGTGAGTAGCCCGTTGCGTCTGAAAGTGCTGTATTAATAGCCAATTGTGCTTCCGGCAGTTGCTCGTCCCACGTGTTGTGCTGCCCATCCGCCAGCTGAGCAATCAATGTTTTGACCGTTCTATTGGTCCGCTCCGTGGAATTCTCCTGAGGTGTATATGGTTCCGTCAGTTGTTTCAGCGCGCGACTTGTAAACTGGGCTCCATTGTCTGTGATGAGTTTTCGCGGCGTCCCAAACCGCGCCAGGATCCGCTCTCGTAGGGCCAGCTTCACTGCCGCCGCTGTTGCCTTGAGGATGGGGACCAGTTCTGCCCACTTGCTGAACTTATCCACAAGGACCAGTAGGTACGAGTTGCCCCGTTTGGACCGCGGCAGCGGCCCTACGAAATCGGCGCTTACGACGTCTCATGCTGCCTCCGCTGGTTTGAAATGCATCTTGTCTGCTGTCAGCTGTTGCTGGACTTTATAGCGTTGGCACAACAGGCACTGGTGCACATACTTCGCGACGTCGCGATACAGACCAGGCCAGTGGTATCGGTCTGCGACGCGCGCACATGTTCGGCGTACTCCCATATGGCCCCGCCGTAGCGTCATCGTGGCATTCTCTCAACACCTCCTGTCGTAAAGGCGCGGCCACGCATAGCCTCCATGGTGACACCTCATCTTCTCCCAGCACGTTGGCGATGCGGCGGTACAGCCTGTCGTTCTGTATGGCGTAATCTGGGTATTTGCCGGGGCTCTCCAACACCGCTGCCGTCAGCCGCTGTAGCCACCTCGCGCGGCTGCCGTGACAGCGCGTCGGCCACCACGTTCAGGGCTCCTTTTCGGTACTGGACATCGAAAGTATACTGTTGCAGCTCCAAGGCCCAGCGTGCAATGCGACCAGTGGGACTTTCGATTGAGTTGAGCCATCGCAACGCCAAGTGATCGGTCACGACGGTAAAGTGATAGCCCTCCAGATAGTGTCGCAGCTTTCGAATTCCCCAAACAATGGCCAGACACTCCTTCTCCGTGGCGCTGTAGTTGACCTCTGCTTTCTGCAGTTTCCTACTGGCGTAGGAAATCACGTGCTCCTGGCCGTCTACGTTCTGTGTCAAAACCGCGCCCAGCCCATACTCGCTGGCGTCAGTCTGTAGGCAGAAGCGTTGTGTGAAATCGGGGCACGCTAACACCGGCGCTTCCATGAGCTGTCTTTGGATACAATCAAATGCCTCCTGCTGCGGTGTTCCCCAACTCCACTTGTGGCCTTTCTTTAACAGCTCGGTGAGTGGGCCTACCGTTGTGGCGAAATTGGGTACAAAGCAGCGGTACCACGAGGCCATCCCGATGATGTTTTAGGTTGGCCGGGGGCTTCAGTTCACGTATGGCTGCCACCTTTTCTGGATCCGTCTGTATCCCGTCTTCTGTCACCAGGTGCCCCAGGAAGCGTATGGACCTGCGAAAAAACTCACACTTATCTTGATTTACCCGTAGCTTTGCCGCTCTCAGTCTTCGAAACACCTCCCTCAGGTTACATAGGTGTTCTTCGAACGTCTTCCCAACCACAACTATGTCGTCCAGATAAGCAAACGCGTGTGGAGCCATATCCGGGCCGATGACGCTATCTAGCGCCCGCTGGAAGGTGGCTGGGGCGGAGTGCAGGCCAAATGGCATCACTCGCCATTGGAAAAGGCCCCGTCCGGGCACTGTGAAGGCGGTGTATTTGCGGCTGTCGGGCTCCATGGGGATCTGCCAATAACCGTTTCGCAAGTCGATGCTGCTGATGTACTTTGCCTGTCGTAACTGTTCGAGAATATGTTGGATCCTCGGAATGGGGTATGCGTCTGGCTCCGAGCGCTCGTTCAGCTGGCGGTAGTCGATGCACATCCGCCACGCCCCATTCTTCTTGCGTACCAGGACTATGGGCGCGCTGTACGTGCTATCGGACCGCTCAATGCAGCCCTTCGCCAGCAACTCGTCAACCTCGTTGTCAATCACCGCTTGCATCGCCTGTCGTCTTTCACGCGGATCGTGTGTGTATCCACCACCGCGTCGAGGGCAAGACCACCGCAATCGCATCGTTGTCTTCGCTCTCCATTTCCGCCACGTGTTTGAATTTCAAATTCTGGGGTGCGGAATCTGTTGGTGATTGCTGGGCAACGAGCTGCATCTCACAAAAGTACTGACTATACTTTCCAGCCTGCATAGCCAGCCGCTGATGGACTACCTGTAGCACACAACGGCTAATTATGTGCCAGCGGCATGCCCGGTATACATCTTATACTGCGTCGACTGCAACCAGTGCACCGGGCCTCCCATCGGTGCTGTTGAGGTATCATTTGTGCTATATGTGGCTGAAACGTAATAAAATTCGATTATGTCTGCAGGATTACGTGGACGTTATTCTTTAGCTAGGAGCGCCTGCTTTGGTTGCCCCGACGCTTGCCCGCTGGCCTGGCTGTGTTGGCGTCGCCGCCATGGCTGCCGCTGCCTCCGCTGTTGTCGTCACCTGTTGCCTCGGCTGCCGGCGTCGCCACTACTGCCTTCATCAACGTAGCCGCAGCCGCTGCTGCATTGGTGCCGCTGCTGTTGACGTCGCTGCCGTTGCTGCGGCCGCTACTATTATGTCCCTGCCGCTTACGCTGTTGCGGCTGTTGTCGTGGCTGTTGTAATGGCTGCTGTTTTGGCTGTTGAGAGATTGTCAGTGGCATGGTCCCCATACCAGCGCAACTGTCGCTGCACTCGTCGGCGACGCTGACGTCTGCATTCAGCGCCTTCAGATCTCGCACATGTACTGTTCTACCTCTGCCGCCCGCTACTGGTCGTAAGCGCACTATGACTGGGGATATAAATGCACGCACTGTGAATGGCCCATCGAAGCGAGGCGCCAGTTTGGCCGCAAACTGCTCTGCGGCGTTGGACAGGTGATGCTGTCGCACGAGAACCTCGTCGCCTAGTTGGGGTCGCCACTCGCGCCTCCGCAGATTATACTGACGCGCCTGATCCTCACTGGCCACCACTTGGTTTCTTTTCGCTATTCGGGCAATGAATTTTACCAGTGTCGCGTGTGTTTGTGGGCTAACTGGTACTGCCTCAGGGGCGTCTGGATCCCTGCCGTACAGTGTGCGTGGATGCCTTGGTTCTCTCCCAAATAGGATGAAAGCCGGTGAGTAGCCCGTTGCGTCTGAAAGTGCTGTATTAATAGCCAATTGTGCTTCCGGCAGTTGCTCGTCCCACGTGTTGTGCTGCCCGTCCGCCAGCTGAGCAATCAATGTTTTGACCGTTCTATTGGTCCGCTCCGTGGGATTCTCCTGAGGTGTATATGGTGCCGTCAGTTGTTTCAGCGCGCGACTTGTAAACTGGGCTCCATTGTCTGTGATGAGTTTTCGCGGCGTCCCAAACCGCGCCAGGATCCGCTCTCGTAGGGCCAGCTTCACTGCCGCCGCTGTTGCCTTGAGGATGGGGACCAGTTCTGCCCACTTGCTGAACTTATCCACAAGGACCAGTAGGTACGAGTTGCCCCGTTTGGACCGCGGCAGCGGCCCTACGAAATCGGCGCTTACGACGTCCCATGCTGCCTCCGCTGGTTTGAAATGCATCTTGTCTGCTGTCAGCTGTTGCTGGGCTTTATAGCGTTGGCACAACAGGCACTGGTGCACAGACCAGGCCAGTGGTATCGGTCTGCGACGCGCGCACATGTTCGGCGTACTCCCATATGGCCCGCCGTAGCGTCATCGTGGCATTCTCTCAACACCTCCTGTCGTAAAGGCGCGGCCACGCATAGCCTCCATGGTGACTCCTCATCTTCTCCCAGCACGTTGGCGATGCAGCGGTACAGCCTGTCGTTCTGTATGGCGTAATCTGGGTATTTGCCGGGGCTCTCCAACACCGCTGCCGTCAGCCGCTGTAGCCATTTACAAGTTGGCGCTGCCTCTGGCTCCACGTGTGCGCGACCGGCCACCTCGCGCGGCTGCCGTGACAGCGCGTCGGCCACCACGTTCAGGGCTCCTTTTCGGTACTGGACATCGAAAGTATACTGTTGCAGCTCCAAGGCCCAGCGTGCAATGCGACCAGTGGGACTTTCGATTGAGTTGAGCCATCGCAACGCCAAGTGATCGGTCACGACGGTAAAGTGATAGCCCTCCAGATAGTGTCGCAGCTTTCGAATTCCCCAAACAATGGCCAGACACTCCTTCTCCGTGGCGCTGTAGTTGACCTCTGCTTTCTGCAGTTTCCTACTGGCGTAGGAAATCACGTGCTCCTGGCCGTCTACGTTCTGTGTCAAAACCGCGCCCAGCCCATACTCGCTGGCGTCAGTCTGTAGGCAGAAGCGTTGTGTGAAATCGGGGCACGCTAACACCGGCGCTTCCATGAGCTGTCTTTGGATACATTCAAATGCCTCCTGCTGCGGTGTTCCCCAACTCCACTTGTGGCCTTTCTTTAACAGCTCGGTGAGTGGGCCTACCGTTGTGGCGAAATTGGGTACAAAGCGGCGGTACCACGAGGCCATCCCGATGATGTTTTAGGTTGGCCGGGGGCTTCAGTTCACGTATGGCTGCCACCTTTTCTGGATCCGTCTGTATCCCGTCTTCTGTCACCAGGTGCCCCAGGAAGCGTATGGACCTGCGAAAAAACTCACACTTATCTTGATTTACCCGTAGGTTGGCCGCTCTCAGTCTTCGAAACACCTCCCTCAGGTTACATAGGTGTTCTTCGAACGTCTTCCCAACCACAACTATGTCGTCCAGATAAGCAAACGCGTGTGGAGCCATATCCGGGCCGATGACGCTATCTAGCGCCCGCTGGAAGGTGGCTGGGGCGGAGTGCAGGCCAAATGGCATCACTCGCCATTGGAAAAGGCCCCGTCCGGGCACTGTGAAGGCGGTGTATTTGCGGCTGTCGGGCTCCATGGGGATCTGCCAATAACCGTTTCGCAAGTCGATGCTGCTGATGTACTTTGCCTGTCGTAACTGTTCGAGAATATGTTGGATCCTCGGAATGGGGTATGCGTCTGGCTCCGAGCGCTCGTTCAGCTGGCGGTAGTCGATGCACATCCGCCACGCCCCATTCTTCTTGCGTACCAGGACTATGGGCGCGCTGTACGTGCTATCGGACCGCTCAATGCAGCCCTTCGCCAGCAACTCGTCAACCTCGTTGTCAATCACCGCTTGCATCGCCTGTCGTCTTTCACGCGGATCGTGTGTGTATCCACCACCGCGTCGAGGGCAAGACCACCGCAATCGCATCGTTGTCTTCGCTCTCCATTTCCGCCACGTGTTTGAATTTCAAATTCTGGGGTGCGGAATCTGTTGGTGATTGCTGGGCAACGAGCTGCATCTCACAAAAGTACTGACTATACTTTCCAGCCTGCATGGCCAGCCGCTGATGGACTACCTGTAGCACGCAACGGCTAATTATGTGCCAGCGGCATGCCCGGTGTACATCTTATACTGCGTCGACTGCAACCAGTGCACCGGGCCTCCCATCGGTGCCGTTGAGGTATCATTTGTGCTATATGTGGCTGAAACGTAATAAAATTCGATTATGTCTGCAGGATTACGTGGACGTTATTCTTTAGCTAGGAGCGCCTGCTTTGGTTGCCCCGACGCTTGCCCGCTGGCCTGGCTGTGTTGGCGTCGCCGCCATGGCTGCCGCTGCCTCCGCTGTTGTCGTCACCTGTTGCCTCGGCTGCCGGCGTCGCCACTACTGCCTTCATCAACGTAGCCGCAGCCGCTGCTGCATTGGTGCCGCTGCTGTTGACGTCGCTACCGCTGCCGTTGCTGCGGCCGCTACTATCGTGTCCCTGCCGCTTACGCTGTTGCGGCTGTTGTCGTGGCTGTTGTAATGGCTGCTCTTTTGGCTGTTGAGAGATTGTCAGTGGCATGGTCCCCATACCAGCGCAACTCTCGCTCTCCATTTCCGCCACGTGTTTGAATTTCAAATTCTGGGGTGCGGAATCTGTTGGTGATTGCTGGGCAACGAGCTGCATCTCACAAAAGTACTGACTATACTTTCCAGCCTGCATGGCCAGCCGCTGATGGACTACCTGTAGCACGCAACGGCTAATTATGTGCCAGCGGCATGCCCGGTGTACATCTTATACTGCGTAGACTGCAACCAGTGCACCGGGCCTCCCATCGGTGCCGTTGAGGTATCATTTGTGCTATATGTGGCTGAAACGTAATAAAATTCGATTATGTCTGCAGGATTACGTGGACGTTATTCTTTAGCTAGGAGCGCCTGCTTTGGTTGCCCCGACGCTTGCCCGCTGGCCTGGCTGTGTTGGCGTCGCCGCCATGGCTGCCGCTGCCTCCGCTGTTGTCGTCACCTGTTGCCTCGGCTGCCGGCGTCGCCACTACTGCCTTCATCAACGTAGCCGCAGCCGCTGCTGCATTGGTGCCGCTGCTGTTGACGTCGCTACCGCTGCCGTTGCTGCGGCCGCTACTATCGTGTCCCTGCCGCTTACGCTGTTGCGGCTGTTGTCGTGGCTGTTGTAATGGCTGCTCTTTTGGCTGTTGAGAGATTGTCAGTGGTATGGTCCCCATACCAGCGCAACTGTCGCTGCACTCGTCGGCGACGCTGACGTCTGCATTCAGCGCCTTCAGATCTCGCACATGTACTGTTCTACCTCTGCCGCCCGCTACTGGTCGTAAGCGCACTATGACTGGGGATATAAATGCACGCACTGTGAATGGCCCATCGAAGCGAGGCGCCAGTTTGGCCGCAAACTGCTCTGCGGCGTTGGACAGGTGATGCTGTCGCACGAGAACCTCGTCGCCTAGTTGGGGTCGCCACTCGCGCCTCCGCAGATTATACTGACGCGCCTGATCCTCACTGGCCACCACTTGGTTTCTTTTCGCTATTCGGGCAATGAATTTTACCAGTGTCGCATGTGTTTGTGGGCTAACTGGTACTGCCTCAGGGGCGTCTGGATCCTTGCCGTACAGTGTGCGTGGATGTCTTGGTTCTGCATTGGTGCCGCTGCTGTTGACGTCGCTGCCGTTGCTGCGGCCGCTACTATCGTGTCCCTGCCGCTTACGCTGTTGCGGCTGTTGTCGTGGCTGTTGTAATGGCTGCTCTTTTGGCTGTTGAGAGATTGTCAGTGGCATGGTCCCCATACCAGCGCAACTGTCGCTGCACTCGTCGGCGACGCTGACGTCTGCATTCAGCGCCTTCAGATCTCGCACATGTACGTTCTACCTCTGCCGCCCGCTACTGGTCGTAAGCGCACTATGACTGGGGATATAAATGCACGCACTGTGAATGGCCCATCGAAGCGAGGCGCCAGGTTGGCCGCAAACTGCTCTGCGGCGTTGGACAGGTGATGCTGTCGCACGAGAACCTCGTCGCCTAGTTGGGGTCGCCACTCGCGCCTCCGCAGATTATACTGACGCGCCTGATCCTCACTGGCCACCACTTGGTTTCTTTTCGCTATTCGGGCAATGAATTTTACCAGTGTCGCGTGTGTTTGTGGGCTAACTGGTACTGCCTCAGGGGCGTCTGGATCCCTGCCGTACAGTGTGCGTGGATGCCTTGGTTCTCTCCCAAATAGGATGAAAGCCGGTGAGTAGCCCGTTGCGTCTGAAAGTGCTGTATTAATAGCCAATTGTGCTTCCGGCAGTTGCTCGTCCCACGTGTTGTGCTGCCCATCCGCCAGCTGAGCAATCAATGTTTTGACCGTTCTATTGGTCCGCTCCGTGGAATTCTCCTGAGGTGTATATGGTTCCGTCAGTTGTTTCAGCGCGCGACTTGTAAACTGGGCTCCATTGTCTGTGATGAGTTTTCGCGGCGTCCCAAACCGCGCCAGGATCCGCTCTCGTAGGGCCAGCTTCACTGCCGCCGCTGTTGCCTTGAGGATGGGGACCAGTTCTGCCCACTTGCTGAACTTATCCACAAGGACCAGTAGGTACGAGTTGCCCCGTTTGGACCGCGGCAGCGGCCCTACGAAATCGGCGCTTACGACGTCCCATGCTGCCTCCGCTGGTTTGAAATGCATCTTGTCTGCTGTCAGCTGTTGCTGGGCTTTATAGCGTTGGCACAACAGGCACTGGTGCACAGACCAGGCCAGTGGTATCGGTCTGCGACGCGCGCACATGTTCGGCGTACTCCCATATGGCCCGCCGTAGCGTCATCGTGGCATTCTCTCAACACCTCCTGTCGTAAAGGCGCGGCCACGCATAGCCTCCATGGTGACTCCTCATCTTCTCCCAGCACGTTGGCGATGCAGCGGTACAGCCTGTCGTTCTGTATGGCGTAATCTGGGTATTTGCCGGGGCTCTCCAACACCGCTGCCGTCAGCCGCTGTAGCCATTTACAAGTTGGCGCTGCCTCTGGCTCCACGTGTGCGCGACCGGCCACCTCGCGCGGCTGCCGTGACAGCGCGTCGGCCACCACGTTCAGGGCTCCTTTTCGGTACTGGACATCGAAAGTATACTGTTGCAGGTCCAAGGCCCAGCGTGCAATGCGACCAGTGGGACTTTCGATTGAGTTGAGCCATCGCAACGCCATGTGATCGGTCACGACGGTAAAGTGATAGCCCTCCAGATAGTGTCGCAGCTTTCGAATTCCCCAAACAATGGCCAGACACTCCTTCTCCGTGGCGCTGTAGTTGACCTCTGCTTTCTGCAGTTTCCTACTGGCGTAGGAAATCACGTGCTCCTGTCCGTCTACGTTCTGTGTCAAAACCGCGCCCAGCCCATACTCGCTGGCGTCAGTCTGTAGGCAGAAGCGTTGTGTGAAATCGGGACACGCTAACACCGACGCTTCCATGAGCTGTCTTTGGATACAATCAAATGCCTCCTGCTGCGGTGTTCCCCAACTCCACTTGTGGCCTTTCTTTAACAGCTCGGTGAGTGGGCCTACCGTTGTGGCGAAATTGGGTACAAAGCGGCGGTACCACGAGGCCATCCCGATGATGTTTTAGGTTGGCCGGGGGCTTCAGTTCACGTATGGCTGCCACCTTTTCTGGATCCGTCTGTATCCCGTCTTCTGTCACCAGGTGCCCCAGGAAGCGTATGGACCTGCGAAAAAACTCACACTTATCTTGATTTACCCGTAGGTTTGCCGCTCTCAGTCTTCGAAACACCTCCCTCAGGTTACATAGGTGTTCTTCGAACGTCTTCCCAACCACAACTATGTCGTCCAGATAAGCAAACGCGTGTGGAACCATATCCGGGCCGATGACGCTATCTAGCGCCCGCTGGAAGGTGGCTGGGGCGGAGTGCAGGCCAAATGGCATCACTCGCCATTGGAAAAGGCCCGGCCGGGCACTGTGAAGGCGGTGTATTTGCGGCTGTCGGGCTCCATGGGGATCTGCCAATAACCGTTTCGCAAGTCGATGCTGCTGATGTACTTTGCCTGTCGTAACTGTTCGAGAATATGTTGGATCCTCGGAATGGGGTATGCGTCTGGCTCCGAGCGCTCGTTCAGCTGGCGGTAGTCGATGCACATCCACCACGCCCCATTCTTCTTGCGTACCAGGACTATGGGCGCGCTGTACGTGCTATCGGACCGCTCAATGCAGCCCTTCGCCAGCAACTCGTCAACCTCGTTGTCAATCACCGCTTGCATCGCCTGTCGTCTTTCACGCGGATCGTGTGTGTATCCACCACCGCGTCGAGGGCAAGACCACCGCAATCGCATCGTTGTCTTCGCTCTCCATTTCCGCCACGTGTTTGAATTTCAAATTCTGGGGTGCGGAATCTGTTGGTGATTGCTGGGCAACGAGCTGCATCTCACAAAAGTACTGACTATACTTTCCAGCCTGCATGGCCGTTGATGGACTACCTGTAGCACGCAACGGCTAATTATGTGCCAGCGGCATGCCCGGTATACATCTTATACTGCGTCGACTGCAACCAGTGCACCGGGCCTCCCATCGGTGCTGTTGAGGTATCATTTGTGCTATATGTGGCTGAAACGTAATAAAATTCGATTATGTCTGCAGGATTACGTGGACGTTATTCTTTAGCTAGGAGCGCCTGCTGGTTGCCCCGACGCTTGCCCGCTGGCCTGGCTGTGTTGGCGTCGCCGCCATGGCTGCCGCTGCCTCCGCTGTTGTCGTCGCCACTACTGCCTTCATCAACGTAGCCACAGCCGCTGCTGCATTGGTGCCGCTGCTGTTGACGTCGCTACCGCTGCCGTTGCTGCGGCCGCTACTATCGTGTCCCTGCCGCTTACGCTGTTGCGGCTGTTGTCGTGGCTGTTGTAATGGCTGCTGTTTTGGCTGTTGAGAGATTGTCAGTGGCATGGTCCCCATACCAGCGCAACTGTCGCTGCACTCGTCGGCGACGCTGACGTCTGCATTCAGCGCCTTCAGATCTCGCACATGTACTGTTCTACCTCTGCCGCCCGCTACTGGTCGTAAGCGCACTATGACTGGGGATATAAATGCACGCACTGTGAATGGCCCATCGAAGCGAGGCGCCAGTTTGGCCGCAAACTGCTCTGCGGCGTTGGACAGGTGATGCTGTCGCACGAGAACCTCGTCGCCTAGTTGGGGTCGCCACTCGCGCCTCCGCAGATTATACTGACGCGCCTGATCCTCACTGGCCACCACTTGGTTTCTTTTCGCTATTCGGGCAATGAATTTTACCAGTGTCGCGTGTGTTTGTGGGCTAACTGGTACTGCCTCAGGGGCGTCTGGATCCCTGCCGTACAGTGTGCGTGGATGCCTTGGTTCTCTCCCAAATAGGATGAAAGCCGGTGAGTAGCCCGTTGCGTCTGAAAGTGCTGTATTAATAGCCAATTGTGTTTCTGGCAGTTGCTCGTCCCACGTGTTGTGCTGCCCATCCGCCAGCTGAGCAATCAATGTTTTGACCGTTCTATTGGTCCGCTCCGTGGGATTCTCCTGAGGTGTATATGGTGCCGTCAGTTGTTTCAGCGCGCGACTTGTAAACTGGGCTCCATTGTCTGTGATGAGTTTTCGCGGCGTCCCAAACCGCGCCAGGATCCGCTCTCGTAGGGCCAGCTTCACTGCCGCCGCTGTTGCCTTGAGGATGGGGACCAGTTCTGCCCACTTGCTGAACTTATCCACAAGGACCAGTAGGTACGAGTTGCCCCGTTTGGACCGCGGCAGCGGCCCTACGAAATCGGCGCTTACGACGTCCCATGCTGCCTCCGCTGGTTTGAAATGCATCTTGTCTGCTGTCAGCTGTTGCTGGGCTTTATAGCGTTGGCACAACAGGCACTGGTGCACAGACCAGGCCAGTGGTATCGGTCTGCGACGCGCGCACATGTTCGGCGTACTCCCATATGGCCCGCCGTAGCGTCATCGTGGCATTCTCTCAACACCTCCTGTCGTAAAGGCGCGGCCACGCATAGCCTCCATGGTGACTCCTCATCTTCTCCCAGCACGTTGGCGATGCAGCGGTACAGCCTGTCGTTCTGTATGGCGTAATCTGGGTATTTGCCGGGGCTCTCCAACACCGCTGCCGTCAGCCGCTGTAGCCATTTACAAGTTGGCGCTGCCTCTGGCTCCACGTGTGCGCGACCGGCCACCTCGCGCGGCTGCCGTGACAGCGCGTCGGCCACCACGTTCAGGGCTCCTTTTCGGTACTGGACATCGAAAGTATACTGTTGCAGCTCCAAGGCCCAGCGTGCAATGCGACCAGTGGGACTTTCGATTGAGTTGAGCCATCGCAACGCCAAGTGATCGGTCACGACGGTAAAGTGATAGCCCTCCAGATAGTGTCGCAGCTTTCGAATTCCCCAAACAATGGCCAGACACTCCTTCTCCGTGGCGCTGTAGTTGACCTCTGCTTTCTGCAGTTTCCTACTGGCGTAGGAAATCACGTGCTCCTGGCCGTCTACGTTCTGTGTCAAAACCGCGCCCAGCCCATACTCGCTGGCGTCAGTCTGTAGGCAGAAGCGTTGTGTGAAATCGGGGCACGCTAACACCGGCGCTTCCATGAGCTGTCTTTGGATACAATCAAATGCCTCCTGCTGCGGTGTTCCCCAACTCCACTTGTGGCCTTTCTTTAACAGCTCGGTGAGTGGGCCTATCGTTGTGGCGAAATTGGGTACAAAGCGGCGGTACCACGAGGCCATCCCGATGATGTTTTAGGTTGGCCGGGGGCTTCAGTTCACGTATGGCTGCCACCTTTTCTGGATCCGTCTGTATCCCGTCTTCTGTCACCAGGTGCCCCAGGAAGCGTATGGACCTGCGAAAAAACTCACACTTATCTTGATTTACCCGTAGGTTGGCCGCTCTCAGTCTTCGAAACACCTCCCTCAGGTTACATAGGTGTTCTTCGAACGTCTTCCCAACCACAACTATGTCGTCCAGATAAGCAAACGCGTGTGGAGCCATATCCGGGCCGATGACGCTATCTAGCGCCCGCTGGAAGGTGGCTGGGGCGGAGTGCAGGCCAAATGGCATCACTCGCCATTGGAAAAGGCCCCGTCCGGGCACTGTGAAGGCGGTGTATTTGCGGCTGTCGGGCTCCATGGGGATCTGCCAATAACCGTTTCGCAAGTCGATGCTGCTGATGTACTTTGCCTGTCGTAACTGTTCGAGAATATGTTGGATCCTCGGAATGGGGTATGCGTCTGGCTCCGAGCGCTCGTTCAGCTGGCGGTAGTCGATGCACATCCGCCACGCCCCATTCTTCTTGCGTACCAGGACTATGGGCGCGCTGTACGTGCTATCGGACCGCTCAATGCAGCCCTTCGCCAGCAACTCGTCAACCTCGTTGTCAATCACCGCTTGCATCGCCTGTCGTCTTTCACGCGGATCGTGTGTGTATCCACCACCGCGTCGAGGGCAAGACCACCGCAATCGCATCGTTGTCTTCGCTCTCCATTTCCGCCACGTGTTTGAATTTCAAATTCTGGGGTGCGGAATCTGTTGGTGATTGCTGGGCAACGAGCTGCATCTCACAAAAGTACTGACTATACTTTCCAGCCTGCATGGCCAGCCGCTGATGGACTACCTGTAGCACGCAACGGCTAATTATGTGCCAGCGGCATGCCCGGTGTACATCTTATACTGCGTCGACTGCAACCAGTGCACCGGGCCTCCCATCGGTGCCGTTGAGGTATCATTTGTGCTATATGTGGCTGAAACGTAATAAAATTCGATTATGTCTGCAGGATTACGTGGACGTTATTCTTTAGCTAGGAGCGCCTGCTTTGGTTGCCCCGACGCTTGCCCGCTGGCCTGGCTGTGTTGGCGTCGCCGCCATGGCTGCCGCTGCCTCCGCTGTTGTCGTCACCTGTTGCCTCGGCTGCCGGCGTCGCCACTACTGCCTTCATCAACGTAGCCGCAGCCGCTGCTGCATTGGTGCCGCTGCTGTTGACGTCGCTACCGCTGCCGTTGCTGCGGCCGCTACTATCGTGTCCCTGCCGCTTACGCTGTTGCGGCTGTTGTCGTGGCTGTTGTAATGGCTGCTCTTTTGGCTGTTGAGAGATTGTCAGTGGCATGGTCCCCATACCAGCGCAACTCTCGCTCTCCATTTCCGCCACGTGTTTGAATTTCAAATTCTGGGGTGCGGAATCTGTTGGTGATTGCTGGGCAACGAGCTGCATCTCACAAAAGTACTGACTATACTTTCCAGCCTGCATGGCCAGCCGCTGATGGACTACCTGTAGCACGCAACGGCTAATTATGTGCCAGCGGCATGCCCGGTGTACATCTTATACTGCGTCGACTGCAACCAGTGCACCGGGCCTCCCATCGGTGCCGTTGAGGTATCATTTGTGCTATATGTGGCTGAAACGTAATAAAATTCGATTATGTCTGCAGGATTACGTGGACGTTATTCTTTAGCTAGGAGCGCCTGCTTTGGTTGCCCCGACGCTTGCCCGCTGGCCTGGCTGTGTTGGCGTCGCCGCCATGGCTGCCGCTGCCTCCGCTGTTGTCGTCACCTGTTGCCTCGGCTGCCGGCGTCGCCACTACTGCCTTCATCAACGTAGCCGCAGCCGCTGCTGCATTGGTGCCGCTGCTGTTGACGTCGCTACCGCTGCCGTTGCTGCGGCCGCTACTATCGTGTCCCTGCCGCTTACGCTGTTGCGGCTGTTGTCGTGGCTGTTGTAATGGCTGCTCTTTTGGCTGTTGAGAGATTGTCAGTGGCATGGTCCCCATACCAGCGCAACTCTCGCTCTCCATTTCCGCCACGTGTTTGAATTTCAAATTCTGGGGTGCGGAATCTGTTGGTGATTGCTGGGCAACGAGCTGCATCTCACAAAAGTACTGACTATACTTTCCAGCCTGCATGGCCAGCCGCTGATGGACTACCTGTAGCACGCAACGGCTAATTATGTGCCAGCGGCATGCCCGGTGTACATCTTATACTGCGTCGACTGCAACCAGTGCACCGGGCCTCCCATCGGTGCCGTTGAGGTATCATTTGTGCTATATGTGGCTGAAACGTAATAAAATTCGATTATGTCTGCAGGATTACGTGGACGTTATTCTTTAGCTAGGAGCGCCTGCTTTGGTTGCCCCGACGCTTGCCCGCTGGCCTGGCTGTGTTGGCGTCGCCGCCATGGCTGCCGCTGCCTCCGCTGTTGTCGTCACCTGTTGCCTCGGCTGCCGGCGTCGCCACTACTGCCTTCATCAACGTAGCCGCAGCCGCTGCTGCATTGGTGCCGCTGCTGTTGACGTCGCTACCGCTGCCGTTGCTGCGGCCGCTACTATCGTGTCCCTGCCGCTTACGCTGTTGCGGCTGTTGTCGTGGCTGTTGTAATGGCTGCTCTTTTGGCTGTTGAGAGATTGTCAGTGGCATGGTCCCCATACCAGCGCAACTGTCGCTGCACTCGTCGGCGACGCTGACGTCTGCATTCAGCGCCTTCAGATCTCGCACATGTACTGTTCTACCTCTGCCGCCCGCTACTGGTCGTAAGCGCACTATGACTGGGGATATAAATGCACGCACTGTGAATGGCCCATCGAAGCGAGGCGCCAGTTTGGCCGCAAACTGCTCTGCGGCGTTGGACAGGTGATGCTGTCGCACGAGAACCTCGTCGCCTAGTTGGGGTCGCCACTCGCGCCTCCGCAGATTATACTGACGCGCCTGATCCTCACTGGCCACCACTTGGTTTCTTTTCGCTATTCGGGCAATGAATTTTACCAGTGTCGCATGTGTTTGTGGGCTAACTGGTACTGCCTCAGGGGCGTCTGGATCCCTGCCGTACAGTGTGCGTGGATGCCTTGGTTCTGCATTGGTGCCGCTGCTGTTGACGTCGCTGCCGTTGCTGCGGCCGCTACTATCGTGTCCCTGCCGCTTACGCTGTTGCGGCTGTTGTCGTGGCTGTTGTAATGGCTGCTCTTTTGGCTGTTGAGAGATTGTCAGTGGCATGGTCCCCATACCAGCGCAACTGTCGCTGCACTCGTCGGCGACGCTGACGTCTGCATTCAGCGCCTTCAGATCTCGCACATGTACGTTCTACCTCTGCCGCCCGCTACTGGTCGTAAGCGCACTATGACTGGGGATATAAATGCACGCACTGTGAATGGCCCATCGAAGCGAGGCGCCAGTTTGGCCGCAAACTGCTCTGCGGCGTTGGACAGGTGATGCTGTCGCACGAGAACCTCGTCGCCTAGTTGGGGTCGCCACTCGCGCCTCCGCAGATTATACTGACGCGCCTGATCCTCACTGGCCACCACTTGGTTTCTTTTCGCTATTCGGGCAATGAATTTTACCAGTGTCGCGTGTGTTTGTGGGCTAACTGGTACTGCCTCAGGGGCGTCTGGATCCCTGCCGTACAGTGTGCGTGGATGCCTTGGTTCTCTCCCAAATAGGATGAAAGCCGGTGAGTAGCCCGTTGCGTCTGAAAGTGCTGTATTAATAGCCAATTGTGCTTCCGGCAGTTGCTCGTCCCACGTGTTGTGCTGCCCATCCGCCAGCTGAGCAATCAATGTTTTGACCGTTCTATTGGTCCGCTCCGTGGAATTCTCCTGAGGTGTATATGGTTCCGTCAGTTGTTTCAGCGCGCGACTTGTAAACTGGGCTCCATTGTCTGTGATGAGTTTTCGCGGCGTCCCAAACCGCGCCAGGATCCGCTCTCGTAGGGCCAGCTTCACTGCCGCCGCTGTTGCCTTGAGGATGGGGACCAGTTCTGCCCACTTGCTGAACTTATCCACAAGGACCAGTAGGTACGAGTTGCCCCGTTTGGACCGCGGCAGCGGCCCTACGAAATCGGCGCTTACGACGTCCCATGCTGCCTCCGCTGGTTTGAAATGCATCTTGTCTGCTGTCAGCTGTTGCTGGGCTTTATAGCGTTGGCACAACAGGCACTGGTGCACAGACCAGGCCAGTGGTATCGGTCTGCGACGCGCGCACATGTTCGGCGTACTCCCATATGGCCCGCCGTAGCGTCATCGTGGCATTCTCTCAACACCTCCTGTCGTAAAGGCGCGGCCACGCATAGCCTCCATGGTGACTCCTCATCTTCTCCCAGCACGTTGGCGATGCAGCGGTACAGCCTGTCGTTCTGTATGGCGTAATCTGGGTATTTGCCGGGGCTCTCCAACACCGCTGCCGTCAGCCGCTGTAGCCATTTACAAGTTGGCGCTGCCTCTGGCTCCACGTGTGCGCGACCGGCCACCTCGCGCGGCTGCCGTGACAGCGCGTCGGCCACCACGTTCAGGGCTCCTTTTCGGTACTGGACATCGAAAGTATACTGTTGCAGCTCCAAGGCCCAGCGTGCAATGCGACCAGTGGGACTTTCGATTGAGTTGAGCCATCGCAACGCCAAGTGATCGGTCACGACGGTAAAGTGATAGCCCTCCAGATAGTGTCGCAGCTTTCGAATTCCCCAAACAATGGCCAGACACTCCTTCTCCGTGGCGCTGTAGTTGACCTCTGCTTTCTGCAGTTTCCTACTGGCGTAGGAAATCACGTGCTCCTGGCCGTCTACGTTCTGTGTCAAAACCGCGCCCAGCCCATACTCGCTGGCGTCAGTCTGTAGGCAGAAGCGTTGTGTGAAATCGGGGCACGCTAACACCGGCGCTTCCATGAGCTGTCTTTGGATACAATCAAATGCCTCCTGCTGCGGTGTTCCCCAACTCCACTTGTGGCCTTTCTTTAACAGCTCGGTGAGTGGGCCTACCGTTGTGGCGAAATTGGGTACAAAGCGGCGGTACCACGAGGCCATCCCGATGATGTTTTAGGTTGGCCGGGGGCTTCAGTTCACGTATGCCATATCCGGGCCGATGACGCTATCTAGCGCCCGCTGGAAGGTGGCTGGGGCGGAGTGCAGGCCAAATGGCATCACTCGCCATTGGAAAAGGCCCGGCCGGGCACTGTGAAGGCGGTGTATTTGCGGCTGTCGGGCTCCATGGGGATCTGCCAATAACCGTTTCGCAAGTCGATGCTGCTGATGTACTTTGCCTGTCGTAACTGTTCGAGAATATGTTGGATCCTCGGAATGGGGTATGCGTCTGGCTCCGAGCGCTCGTTCAGCTGGCGGTAGTCGATGCACATCCACCACGCCCCATTCTTCTTGCGTACCAGGACTATGGGCGCGCTGTACGTGCTATCGGACCGCTCAATGCAGCCCTTCGCCAGCAACTCGTCAACCTCGTTGTCAATCACCGCTTGCATCGCCTGTCGTCTTTCACGCGGATCGTGTGTGTATCCACCACCGCGTCGAGGGCAAGACCACCGCAATCGCATCGTTGTCTTCGCTCTCCATTTCCGCCACGTGTTTGAATTTCAAATTCTGGGGTGCGGAATCTGTTGGTGATTGCTGGGCAACGAGCTGCATCTCACAAAAGTACTGACTATACTTTCCAGCCTGCATGGCCGTTGATGGACTACCTGTAGCACGCAACGGCTAATTATGTGCCAGCGGCATGCCCGGTATACATCTTATACTGCGTCGACTGCAACCAGTGCACCGGGCCTCCCATCGGTGCTGTTGAGGTATCATTTGTGCTATATGTGGCTGAAACGTAATAAAATTCGATTATGTCTGCAGGATTACGTGGACGTTATTCTTTAGCTAGGAGCGCCTGCTGGTTGCCCCGACGCTTGCCCGCTGGCCTGGCTGTGTTGGCGTCGCCGCCATGGCTGCCGCTGCCTCCGCTGTTGTCGTCGCCACTACTGCCTTCATCAACGTAGCCACAGCCGCTGCTGCATTGGTGCCGCTGCTGTTGACGTCGCTACCGCTGCCGTTGCTGCGGCCGCTACTATCGTGTCCCTGCCGCTTACGCTGTTGCGGCTGTTGTCGTGGCTGTTGTAATGGCTGCTGTTTTGGCTGTTGAGAGATTGTCAGTGGCATGGTCCCCATACCAGCGCAACTGTCGCTGCACTCGTCGGCGACGCTGACGTCTGCATTCAGCGCCTTCAGATCTCGCACATGTACTGTTCTACCTCTGCCGCCCGCTACTGGTCGTAAGCGCACTATGACTGGGGATATAAATGCACGCACTGTGAATGGCCCATCGAAGCGAGGCGCCAGTTTGGCCGCAAACTGCTCTGCGGCGTTGGACAGGTGATGCTGTCGCACGAGAACCTCGTCGCCTAGTTGGGGTCGCCACTCGCGCCTCCGCAGATTATACTGACGCGCCTGATCCTCACTGGCCACCACTTGGTTTCTTTTCGCTATTCGGGCAATGAATTTTACCAGTGTCGCGTGTGTTTGTGGTACTGCCTCAGGGGCGTCTGGATCCCTGCCGTACAGTGTGCGTGGATGCCTTGGTTCTCTCCCAAATAGGATGAAAGCCGGTGAGTAGCCCGTTGCGTCTGAAAGTGCTGTATTAATAGCCAATTGTGCTTCCGGCAGTTGCTCGTCTCACGTGTTGTGCTGCCCGTCCGCCAGCTGAGCAATCAATGTTTTGACCGTTCTATTGGTCCGCTCCGTGGGATTCTCCTGAGGTGTATATGGTGCCGTCAGTTGTTTCAGCGCGCGACTTGTAAACTGGGCTCCATTGTCTGTGATGAGTTTTCGCGGCGTCCCAAACCGCGCCAGGATCCGCTCTCGTAGGGCCAGCTTCACTGCCGCCGCTGTTGCCTTGAGGATGGGGACCAGTTCTGCCCACTTGCTGAACTTATCCACAAGGACCAGTAGGTACGAGTTGCCCCGTTTGGACCGCGGCAGCGGCCCTACGAAATCGGCGCTTACGACGTCCCATGCTGCCTCCGCTGGTTTGAAATGCATCTTGTCTGCTGTCAGCTGTTGCTGGGCTTTATAGCGTTGGCACAACAGGCACTGGTGCACAGACCAGGCCAGTGGTATCGGTCTGCGACGCGCGCACATGTTCGGCGTACTCCCATATGGCACGCCGTAGCGTCATCGTGGCATTCTCTCAACACCTCCTGTCGTAAAGGCGCGGCCACGCATAGCCTCCATGGTGACTCCTCATCTTCTCCCAGCACGTTGGCGATGCAGCGGTACAGCCTGTCGTTCTGTATGGCGTAATCTGGGTATTTGCCGGGGCTCTCCAACACCGCTGCCGTCAGCCGCTGTAGCCATTTACAAGTTGGCGCTGCCTCTGGCTCCACGTGTGCGCGACCGGCCACCTCGCGCGGCTGCCGTGACAGCGCGTCGGCCACCACGTTCAGGGCTCCTTTTCGGTACTGGACATCGAAAGTATACTGTTGCAGCTCCAAGGCCCAGCGTGCAATGCGACCAGTGGGACTTTCGATTGAGTTGAGCCATCGCAACGCTAAGTGATCGGTCACGACGGTAAAGTGATAGCCCTCCAGATAGTGTCGCAGCTTTCGAATTCCCCAAACAATGGCCAGACACTCCTTCTCCGTGGCGCTGTAGTTGACCTCTGCTTTCTGCAGTTTCCTACTGGCGTAGGAAATCACGTGCTCCTGGCCGTCTACGTTCTGTGTCAAAACCGCGCCCAGCCCATACTCGCTGGCGTCAGTCTGTAGGACCTACGAAAAAACAAACATTTTACAGTAAGAACTGATCACAGACCTTTAACATATTTATTTTCTATGATAAACCCAAGTTCAAAATTAACACGCATGCGACTCGAGTTGGAAGAATATGATTTTACGGTGGAGTATCTGAGAGGGAAAGATAATTTTGTGGCAGGCGCCCTGTCAAGGATAACAATATCCGACTTAATTGACATAAATAGAAAAGTCCTGAAAGTCACTACCAGGCACCAAAGTAGACAAAACAATTTCTGCGCAGAAAATAAACAAGAACTATTGCCAAAGCAAAGTCTTGAAAAAGCTTCTAAGCCCAACGTATACGAAGTCATCACAAATGACGAGGTACGAAAAGTAGTGACCTTGGACAATGGAATTCTCGACTTAGGTCAGTTTTTCCAAAGGCTTGAATGGCAAGCCGGTGTATCTAAAATCAGCCAACTAAAAGTGGCACCGAGCGAAAAGATCTTTGAATCAATTTCAATAGATACTTTCAAACACATGGGCAATTAAAATTTAAAATCATTAAGAGTAGCGTTACTCAAGCCGGTGACCAAAATAAATAATGAACAAGAAAAAGAAGCTATATTGTCTACAGTCCATGACGATCCAATTCAAGGAGGTCATACAGGTATAAATAAAACGATATCAAAAATAAAGAGACAATATTATTGGAAGAACATGACTAAAGATGTAAAACAGTACATAAATAAATGTCCAAAATGCCTGACGTCGAAAACGACGAAACATACAAGATCACCTATGATAATAACCGAAACTCCACAATATGCTTCTGACAGAGTGATAGTGGACACAATTGGTCCACTACCACGTTCGGAAAATGGGAATGAATACGTAATCACTTTAATATGTGATTTGACAAAGTATTTAGTAGCAATTCCTGTTTCAAACAAAAGTGCAACAACTGTCGCAAAGGCCATATTCGAATCTTTTATTCTGAAGTACGGTCCAATGAAGACGTTCATTACGGACATGGGAACAGAATATAAAAATTCCATTATAACTGACTTGTGCAAATATTTAAAAATCGATAACATAACATCTACAGTACACCACCACCAGACATTAGATACCGTTGAAAGAAGTCATAGGACATTCAATGAGTACATTCGTTCATATATTTCAGTAGATAAAACTGATGGGACGTATGGTTACAGTATTTCGTGTATTGTTTTAACACAACACCGTCAGTAACTCATAATTATTGTCCATATGAACTAGTATTTGGTAGACAAAATATCTTACCAATACAATTTAATAGCGTAAATAACATAGAACCCATATATAATATAGAAGATTATTCTAAAGAAGTTAAGTTTAGACTAGAAAACGCGTATAAGAGAGCTCGAATACTTTTAGAGAAAAATAAAATCAAGCAAAAACAAATAAATGACAAGAAAGTAATAGATTTTAAAATAGAAATAGGTGACCAAGTTTATTTAAAGAATGAAACAGGTCATAAATTAGAATCTTCTTATATAGGACCATTTGAGGTTATTAGTATAGAAAACAATAATAATATAATTATAAAGAATAGGAAAAATAGGGAACAAAAAGTTCATAAGGATAGGCTAAAAAGGATAAATAAATAAAACCAAAAAAAAAAACAAGAATATATATATATTGCAAAAAAAAAAAAAAATAATAATTAGAAATAATAAAAAAAAGACAAAACATAGTATGTAAAAAAATATATATAAAAAGAATACTAATAATAATTCTTATATTAAATAACTACAATATATTACGTTATTTTTTTAAAAAGGGAGGTGTAGTATGTTGTGTGCCAAATGAGCATATGCCCACAGTATTGTAGAGTATACAATATAACAAGTGGTCATGTGCCCAACTTAAAGTAAGAGTAACAACTCATACCATAGTGACACTTTGTTGCTATGCTTATACAATCATAAATACACATACATAAGTGCAGTAATAGGATCCGTCACTTATGCGGACTGGCCGCAGCGTGAGATCGCTGGCGTAAGCACTTCTTGAGTGTGTACTATCTGTACATAACTACAGGCACACACATACTGCAACTCTCTCTCTCTGCCGACGCTTTTAGCGGCAGAGCTCACTTAGAATATTGTATGGCCAGACACTCCTTCTCCGTGGCGCTGTAGTTGACCTCTGCTTTCTGCAGTTTCCTACTGGCGTAGGAAATCACGTGCTCCTGGCCGTCTACGTTCTGTGTCAAAACCGCGCCCAGCCCATACTCGCTGGCGTCAGTCTGTAGGCAGAAGCGTTGTGTGAAATCGGGGCACGCTAACACCGGCGCTTCCATGAGCAGTCTTTGGATACAATCAAATGCCTCCTGCTGCGGTGTTCCCCAACTCCACTTGTGGCCTTTCTTTAACAGCTCGGTGAGTGGGCCTACCGTTGTGGCGAAATTGGGTACAAAGCGGCGGTACCACGAGGCCATCCCGATGATGTTTTAGGTTGGCCGGGGGCTTCAGTTCACGTATGGCTGCCACCTTTTCTGGATCCGTCTGTATCCCGTCTTCTGTCACCAGGTGCCCCAGGTAGCGTATGGACCTGCGAAAAAACTCACACTTATCTTGATTTACCCGTAGGTTTGCCGCTCTCAGTCTTCGAAACACCTCCCTCAGGTTACATAGGTGTTCTTCGAACGTCTTCCCAACCACAACTATGTCGTCCAGATAAGCAACCGCGTGTGGAGCCATACCCGGGCCGATGACGCTATCTAGCGCCCGCTGGAAGGTGGCTGGGGCGGAGTGCAGGCCAAATGGCATCACTCGCCATTGGAAAAGGCCCCGTCCGGGCACTGTGACGGCGGTGTATTTGCGGCTGTCGGGCTCCATGGGGATCTGCCAATAACCGTTTCGCAAGTCGATGCTGCTGATATACTTTGCCTGTCGTAACTGTTCGAGAATATGTTGAATCCTCGGGGTATGCGTCTGGCTCCGAGCGCTCGTTCAGATGGCGGTAGTCGATGCACATCCACCACGCCCCATTCTTCTTGCGTACCAGGACTATGGGCGCGCTGTACGTGCTATCGGACCGCTCAATGCAGCCCTTCGCCAGCAACTCGTCAACCTTGTTGTCAATCACCGCTTGCATCGCCTGTCGTCTTTCACGCGGATCGTGTGTGTATCCACCACCGCGTCGAGGGCAAGACCACCGCAATCGCATCGTTGTCTTCGCTCTCCATTTCCGCCACGTGGTTGAATTTCAAATTCTGGGGTGCGGAATCTGTTGGTGATTGCTGGGCAACGAGCTGCATCTCACAAAAGTACTGACTATACTTTCCAGCCTGCATGGCCAGCCGCTGATGGACTACCTGTAGCACGCAACGGCTAATTATGTGCCAGCGGCATGCCCGGTATACATCTTATACTGCGTCGACTGCAACCAGTGCACCGGGCCTCCCATCGGTGCTGTTGAGGTATCATTTGTGCTATATGTGGCTGAAACGTAATAAAATTCGATTATGTCTGCAGGATTACGTGGACGTTATTCTTTAGCTAGGAGCGCCTGCTTTGGTTGCCCCGACGCTTGCCCGCTGGCCTGGCTGTGTTGGCGTCGCCGCCATGGCTGCCGCTGCCTCCGCTGTTGTCGTCACCTGTTGCCTCGGCTGCCGGCGTCGCCACTACTGCCTTCATCAACGTAGCCGCAGCCGCTGCTGCATTGGTGCCGCTGCTGTTGACGTCGCTGCCGTTGCTGCGGCCGCTACTATCGTGTCCCTGCCGCTTACGCTGTTGCGGCTGTTGTCGTGGCTGTTGTAATGGCTGCTCTTTTGGCTGTTGAGAGATTGTCAGTGGCATGGTCCCCATACCAGCGCAACTCTCGCTCTCCATTTCCGCCACGTGTTTGAATTTCAAATTCTGGGGTGCGGAATCTGTTGGTGATTGCTGGGCAACGAGCTGCATCTCACAAAAGTACTGACTATACTTTCCAGCCTGCATGGCCAGCCGCTGATGGACTACCTGTAGCACGCAACGGCTAATTATGTGCCAGCGGCATGCCCGGTATACATCTTATACTGCGTCGACTGCAACCAGTGCACCGGGCCTCCCATCGGTGCTGTTGAGGTATCATTTGTGCTATATGTGGCTGAAACGTAATAAAATTCGATTATGTCTGCAGGATTACGTGGACGTTATTCTTTAGCTAGGAGCGCCTGCTTTGGTTGCCCCGACGCTTGCCCGCTGGCCTGGCTGTGTTGGCGTCGCCGCCATGGCTGCCGCTGCCTCCGCTGTTGTCGTCACCTGTTGCCTCGGCTGCCGGCGTCGCCACTACTGCCTTCATCAACGTAGCCGCAGCCGCTGCTGCATTGGTGTCGCTGCTGTTGACGTCGCTGCCGTTGCTGCGGCCGCTACTATCGTGTCCCTGCCGCTTACGCTGTTGCGGCTGTTGTCGTGGCTGTTGTAATGGCTGCTCTTTTGGCTGTTGAGAGATTGTCAGTGGCATGGTCCCCATACCAGCGCAACTGTCGCTGCACTCGTCGGCGACGCTGAAGTCTGCATTCAGCGCCTTCAGATCTCGCACATGTACTGTTCTACCTCTGCCGCCCGCTACTGGTCGTAAGCGCACTATGACTGGGGATATAAATGCACGCACTGTGAATGGCCCATCGAAGCGAGGCGCCAGTTTGGCCGCAAACTGCTCTGCGGCGTTGGACAGGTGATGCTGTCGCACGAGAACCTCGTCGCCTAGTTGGGGTCGCCACTCGCGCCTCCGCAGATTATACTGACGCGCCTGATCCTCACTGGCCACCACTTGGTTTCTTTTCGCTATTCGGGCAATGAATTTTACCAGTGTCGCGTGTGTTTGTGGTACTGCCTCAGGGGCGTCTGGATCCCTGCCGTACAGTGTGCGTGGATGCCTTGGTTCTCTCCCAAATAGGATGAAAGCCGGTGAGTAGCCCGTTGCGTCTGAAAGTGCTGTATTAATAGCCAATTGTGCTTCCGGCAGTTGCTCGTCTCACGTGTTGTGCTGCCCGTCCGCCAGCTGAGCAATCAATGTTTTGACCGTTCTATTGGTCCGCTCCGTGGGATTCTCCTGAGGTGTATATGGTGCCGTCAGTTGTTTCTGGGCTCCATTGTCTGTGATGAGTTTTCGCGGCGTCCCAAACCGCGCCAGGATCCGCTCTCGTAGGGCCAGCTTCACTGCCGCCGCTGTTGCCTTGAGGATGGGGACCAGTTCTGCCCACTTGCTGAACTTATCCACAAGGACCAGTAGGTACGAGTTGCCCCGTTTGGACCGCGGCAGCGGCCCTACGAAATCGGCGCTTACGACGTCCCATGCTGCCTCCGCTGGTTTGAAATGCATCTTGTCTGCTGTCAGCTGTTGCTGGGCTTTATAGCGTTGGCACAACAGGCACTGGTGCACAGACCAGGCCAGTGGTATCGGTCTGCGACGCGCGCACATGTTTGGTGTACTCCCATATGGCACGCCGTAGCGTCATCGTGGCATTCTCTCAACACCTCCTGTCGTAAAGGCGCGGCCACGCATAGCCTCCATGGTGACTCCTCATCTTCTCCCAGCACGTTGGCGATGCAGCGGTACAGCCTGTCGTTCTGTATGGCGTAATCTGGGTATTTGCCGGGGCTCTCCAACACCGCTGCCGTCAGCCGCTGTAGCCATTTACAAGTTGGCGCTGCCTCTGGCTCCACATGTGCGCGACCGGCCACCTCGCGCGGCTGCCGTGACAGCGCGTCGGCCACCACGTTCAGGGCTCCTTTTCGGTACTGGACATCGAAAGTATACTGATGCAGCTCCAAGGCCCAGCGTGCAATGCGACCAGTGGGACTTTCGATTGAGTTGAGCCATCGCAACGCCAAGTGATCGGTCACGACGGTAAAGTGATAGCCCTCCAGATAGTGTCGCAGCTTTCGAATTCCCCAAACAATGGCCAGACACTCCTTCTCCGTGGCGCTGTAGTTGACTGGCCGTCTACGTTCTGTGTCAAAACCGCGCCCAGCCCATACTCGCTGGCGTCAGTCTGTAGGCAGAAGCGTTGTGTGAAATCGGGGCACGCTAACACCGGCGCTTCCATGAGCAGTCTTTGGATACAATCAAATGCCTCCTGCTGCGGTGTTCCCCAACTCCACTTGTGGCCTTTCTTTAACAGCTCGGTGAGTGGGCCTACCGTTGTGGCGAAATTGGGTACAAAGCGGCGGTACCACGAGGCCATCCCGATGATGTTTTAGGTTGGCCGGGGGCTTCAGTTCACGTATGGCTGCCACCTTTTCTGGATCCGTCTGTATACCGTCTTCTGTCACCAGGTGCCCCAGGTAGCGTATGGACCTGCGAAAAAACTCACACTTATCTTGATTTACCCGTAGGTTTGCCGCTCTCAGTCTTCGAAACACCTCCCTCAGGTTACATAGGTGTTCTTCGAACGTCTTCCCAACCACAACTATGTCGTCCAGATAAGCAACCGCGTGTGGAGCCATACCCGGGCCGATGACGCTATCTAGCGCCCGCTGGAAGGTGGCTGGGGCGGAGTGCAGGCCAAATGGCATCACTCGCCATTGGAAAAGGCCCCGTCCGGGCACTGTGACGGCGGTGTATTTGCGGCTGTCGGGCTCCATGGGGATCTGCCAATAACCGTTTCGCAAGTCGATGCTGCTGATATACTTTGCCTGTCGTAACTGTTCGAGAATATGTTGGATCCTCGGAATGGGGTATGCGTCTGGCTCCGAGCGCTCGTTCAGCTGGCGGTAGTCGATGCACATCCACCACGCCCCATTCTTCTTGCGTACCAGGACTATGGGCGCGCTGTACGTGCTATCGGACCGCTCAATGCAGCCCTTCGCCAGCAACTCGTCAACCTTGTTGTCAATCACCGCTTGCATCGCCTGTCGTCTTTCACGCGGATCGTGTGTGTATCCACCACCGCGTCGAGGGCAAGACCACCGCAATCGCATCGTTGTCTTCGCTCTCCATTTCCGCCACGTGTTTGAATTTCAAATTCTGGGGTGCGGAATCTGTTGGTGATTGCTGGGCAACGAGCTGCATCTCACAAAAGTACTGACTATACTTTCCAGCCTGCATAGCCAGCCGCTGATGGACTACCTGTAGCACGCAACGGCTAATTATGTGCCAGCGGCATGCCCGGTATACATCTTATACTGCGTCGACTGCAACCAGTGCACCGGGCCTCCCATCGGTGCTGTTGAGGTATCATTTGTGCTATATGTGGCTGAAACGTAATAAAATTCGATTATGTCTGCAGGATTACGTGGACGTTATTCTTTAGCTAGGAGCGCCTGCTTTGGTTGCCCCGACGCTTGCCCGCTGGCCTGGCTGTGTTGGCGTCGCCGCCATGGCTGCCGCTGCCTCCGCTGTTGTCGTCACCTGTTGCCTCGGCTGCCGGCGTCGCCACTACTGCCTTCATCAACGTAGCCGCAGCCGCTGCTGCATTGGTGCCGCTGCTGTTGACGTCGCTGCCGTTGCTGCGGCCGCTACTATCGTGTCCCTGCCGCTTACGCTGTTGCGGCTGTTGTCGTGGCTGTTGTAATGGCTGCTCTTTTGGCTGTTGAGAGATTGTCAGTGGCATGGTCCCCATACCAGCGCAACTCTCGCTCTCCATTTCCGCCACGTGTTTGAATTTCAAATTCTGGGGTGCGGAATCTGTTGGTGATTGCTGGGCAACGAGCTGCATCTCACAAAAGTACTGACTATACTTTCCAGCCTGCATGGCCAGCCGCTGATGGACTACCTGTAGCACGCAACGGCTAATTATGTGCCAGCGGCATGCCCGGTATACATCTTATACTGCGTCGACTGCAACCAGTGCACCGGGCCTCCCATCGGTGCTGTTGAGGTATCATTTGTGCTATATGTGGCTGAAACGTAATAAAATTCGATTATGTCTGCAGGATTACGTGGACGTTATTCTTTAGCTAGGAGCGCCTGCTTTGGTTGCCCCGACGCTTGCCCGCTGGCCTGGCTGTGTTGGCGTCGCCGCCATGGCTGCCGCTGCCTCCGCTGTTGTCGTCACCTGTTGCCTCGGCTGCCGGCGTCGCCACTACTGCCTTCATCAACGTAGCCGCAGCCGCTGCTGCATTGGTGCCGCTGCTGTTGACGTCGCTGCCGTTGCTGCGGCCGCTACTATCGTGTCCCTGCCGCTTACGCTGTTGCGGCTGTTGTCGTGGCTGTTGTAATGGCTGCTCTTTTGGCTGTTGAGAGATTGTCAGTGGCATGGTCCCCATACCAGCGCAACTCTCGCTCTCCATTTCCGCCACGTGTTTGAATTTCAAATTCTGGGGTGCGGAATCTATTGGTGATTGCTGGGCAACGAGCTGCATCTCACAAAAGTACTGACTATACTTTCCAGCCTGCATGGCCAGCCGCTGATGGACTACCTGTAGCACGCAACGGCTAATTATGTGCCAGCGGCATGCCCGGTATACATCTTATACTGCGTCGACTGCAACCAGTGCACCGGGCCTCCCATCGGTGCTGTTGAGGTATCATTTGTGCTATATGTGGCTGAAACGTAATAAAATTCGATTATGTCTGCAGGATTACGTGGACGTTATTCTTTAGCTAGGAGCGCCTGCTTTGGTTGCCCCGACGCTTGCCCGCTGGCCTGGCTGTGTTGGCGTCGCCGCCATGGCTGCCGCTGCCTCCGCTGTTGTCGTCACCTGTTGCCTCGGCTGCCGGCGTCGCCACTACTGCCTTCATCAACGTAGCCGCAGCCGCTGCTGCATTGGTGTCGCTGCTGTTGACGTCGCTGCCGTTGCTGCGGCCGCTACTATCGTGTCCCTGCCGCTTACGCTGTTGCGGCTGTTGTCGTGGCTGTTGTAATGGCTGCTCTTTTGGCTGTTGAGAGATTGTCAGTGGCATGGTCCCCATACCAGCGCAACTGTCGCTGCACTCGTCGGCGACGCTGAAGTCTGCATTCAGCGCCTTCAGATCTCGCACATGTACTGTTCTACCTCTGCCGCCCGCTACTGGTCGTAAGCGCACTATGACTGGGGATATAAATGCACGCACTGTGAATGGCCCATCGAAGCGAGGCGCCAGTTTGGCCGCAAACTGCTCTGCGGCGTTGGACAGGTGATGCTGTCGCACGAGAACCTCGTCGCCTAGTTGGGGTCGCCACTCGCGCCTCCGCAGATTATACTGACGCGCCTGATCCTCACTGGCCACCACTTGGTTTCTTTTCGCTATTCGGGCAATGAATTTTACCAGTGTCGCGTGTGTTTGTGGGCTAACTGGTACTGCCTCAGGGGCGTCTGGATCCCTGCCGTACAGTGTGCGTGGATGCCTTGGTTCTCTCCCAAATAGGATGAAAGCCGGTGAGTAGCCCGTTGCGTCTGAAAGTGCTGTATTAATAGCCAATTGTGCTTCCGGCAGTTGCTCGTCTCACGTGTTGTGCTGCCCGTCCGCCAGCTGAGCAATCAATGTTTTGACCGTTCTATTGGTCCGCTCCGTGGGATTCTCCTGAGGTGTATATGGTGCCGTCAGTTGTTTCTGGGCTCCATTGTCTGTGATGAGTTTTCGCGGCGTCCCAAACCGCGCCAGGATCCGCTCTCGTAGGGCCAGCTTCACTGCCGCCGCTGTTGCCTTGAGGATGGGGACCAGTTCTGCCCACTTGCTGAACTTATCCACAAGGACCAGTAGGTACGAGTTGCCCCGTTTGGACCGCGGCAGCGGCCCTACGAAATCGGCGCTTACGACGTCCCATGCTGCCTCCGCTGGTTTGAAATGCATCTTGTCTGCTGTCAGCTGTTGCTGGGCTTTATAGCGTTGGCACAACAGGCACTGGTGCACAGACCAGGCCAGTGGTATCGGTCTGCGACGCGCGCACATGTTCGGCGTACTCCCATATGGCCCGCCGTAGCGTCATCGTGACATTCTCTCAACACCTCCTGTCGTAAAGGCGCGGCCACGCATAGCCTCCATGGTGACTCCTCATCTTCTCCCAGCACGTTGGCGATGTGGCGGTACAGCCTGTCGTTCTGTATGGCGTAATCTGGGTATTTGCCGGGGCTCTCCAACACCGCTGCCATCAGCCGCTGTAGCCATTTACAAGTTGGCGCTGCCTCTGGCTCCACGTGTGCGCGACCGGCCACCTCGCGCGGCTGCCGTGACAGCGCGTCGGCCACCACGTTCAGGGCTCCTTTTCGGTACTGGACATCGAAAGTATACTGTTGCAGCTCCAAGGCCCAGCGTGCAATGCGACCAGTGGGACTTTCGATTGAGTTGAGCCATTGCAACGCCAAGTGATCGGTCACGACGGTAAAGTGATAGCCCTCCAGATAGTGTCGCAGCTTTCGAATTCCCCAAACAATGGCCAGACACTCCTTCTCCGTGGCGCTGTAGTTGACTGGCCGTCTACGTTCTGTGTCAAAACCGCGCCCAGCCCATACTCGCTGGCGTCAGTCTGTAGGCAGAAGCGTTGTGTGAAATCGGGGCACGCTAACACCGGCGCTTCCATGAGCAGTCTTTGGATACAATCAAATGCCTCCTGCTGCGGTGTTCCCCAACTCCACTTGTGGCCTTTCTTTAACAGCTCGGTGAGTGGGCCTACCGTTGTGGCGAAATTGGGTACAAAGCGGCGGTACCACGAGGCCATCCCGATGATGTTTTAGGTTGGCCGGGGGCTTCAGTTCACGTATGGCTGCCACCTTTTCTGGATCCGTCTGTATACCGTCTTCTGTCACCAGGTGCCCCAGGTAGCGTATGGACCTGCGAAAAAACTCACACTTATCTTGATTTACCCGTAGGTTTGCCGCTCTCAGTCTTCGAAACACCTCCCTCAGGTTACATAGGTGTTCTTCGAACGTCTTCCCAACCACAACTATGTCGTCCAGATAAGCAACCGCGTGTGGAGCCATACCCGGGCCGATGACGCTATCTAGCGCCCGCTGGAAGGTGGCTGGGGCGGAGTGCAGGCCAAATGGCATCACTCGCCATTGGAAAAGGCCCCGTCCGGGCACTGTGACGGCGGTGTATTTGCGGCTGTCGGGCTCCATGGGGATCTGCCAATAACCGTTTCGCAAGTCGATGCTGCTGATATACTTTGCCTGTCGTAACTGTTCGAGAATATGTTGGATCCTCGGAATGGGGTATGCGTCTGGCTCCGAGCGCTCGTTCAGCTGGCGGTAGTCGATGCACATCCACCACGCCCCATTCTTCTTGCGTACCAGGACTATGGGCGCGCTGTACGTGCTATCGGACCGCTCAATGCAGCCCTTCGCCAGCAACTCGTCAACCTTGTTGTCAATCACCGCTTGCATCGCCTGTCGTCTTTCACGCGGATCGTGTGTGTATCCACCACCGCGTCGAGGGCAAGACCACCGCAATCGCATCGTTGTCTTCGCTCTCCATTTCCGCCACGTGTTTGAATTTCAAATTCTGGGGTGCGGAATCTGTTGGTGATTGCTGGGCAACGAGCTGCATCTCACAAAAGTACTGACTATACTTTCCAGCCTGCATAGCCAGCCGCTGATGGACTACCTGTAGCACGCAACGGCTAATTATGTGCCAGCGGCATGCCCGGTATACATCTTATACTGCGTCGACTGCAACCAGTGCACCGGGCCTCCCATCGGTGCTGTTGAGGTATCATTTGTGCTATATGTGGCTGAAACGTAATAAAATTCGATTATGTCTGCAGGATTACGTGGACGTTATTCTTTAGCTAGGAGCGCCTGCTTTGGTTGCCCCGACGCTTGCCCGCTGGCCTGGCTGTGTTGGCGTCGCCGCCATGGCTGCCGCTGCCTCCGCTGTTGTCGTCACCTGTTGCCTCGGCTGCCGGCGTCGCCACTACTGCCTTCATCAACGTAGCCGCAGCCGCTGCTGCATTGGTGTCGCTGCTGTTGACGTCGCTGCCGTTGCTGCGGCCGCTACTATCGTGTCCCTGCCGCTTACGCTGTTGCGGCTGTTGTCGTGGCTGTTGTAATGGCTGCTCTTTTGGCTGTTGCGAGATTGTCAGTGGCATGGTCCCCATACCAGCGCAACTCTCGCTCTCCATTTCCGCCACGTGTTTGAATTTCAAATTCTGGGGTGCGGAATCTGTTGGTGATTGCTGGGCAACGAGCTGCATCTCACAAAAGTACTGACTATACTTTCCAGCCTGCATGGCCAGCCGCTGATGGACTACCTGTAGCACGCAACGGCTAATTATGTGCCAGCGGCATGCCCGGTATACATCTTATACTGCGTCGACTGCAACCAGTGCACCGGGCCTCCCATCGGTGCTGTTGAGGTATCATTTGTGCTATATGTGGCTGAAACGTAATAAAATTCGATTATGTCTGCAGGATTACGTGGACGTTATTCTTTAGCTAGGAGCGCCTAGGTTGCCCCGACGCTTGCCCGCTGGCCTGGCTGTGTTGGCGTCGCCGCCATGGCTGCCGCTGCCTCCGCTGTTGTCGTCACCTGTTGCCTCGGCTGCCGGCGTCGCCACTACTGCCTTCATCAACGTAGCCGCAGCCGCTGCTGCATTGGTGCCGCTGCTGTTGACGTCGCTACCGCTGCCGTTGCTGCGGCCGCTACTATCGTGTCCCTGCCGCTTACGCTGTTGCGGCTGTTGTCGTGGCTGTTGTAATGGCTGCTCTTTTGGCTGTTGAGAGATTGTCAGTGGCATGGTCCCCATACCAGCGCAACTGTCGCTGCACTCGTCGGCGACGCTGACGTCTGCATTCAGCGCCTTCAGATCTCGCACATGTACTGTTCTACCTCTGCCGCCCGCTACTGGTCGTAAGCGCACTATGACTGGGGATATAAATGCACGCACTGTGAATGGCCCATCGAAGCGAGGCGCCAGTTTGGCCGCAAACTGCTCTGCGGCGTTGGACAGGTGATGCTGTCGCACGAGAACCTCGTCGCCTAGTTGGGGTCGCCACTCGCGCCTCCGCAGATTATACTGACGCGCCTGATCCTCACTGGCCACCACTTGGTTTCTTTTCGCTATTCGGGCAATGAATTTTACCAGTGTCGCGTGTGTTTGTGGGCTAACTGGTACTGCCTCAGGGGCGTCTGGATCCCTGCCGTACAGTGTGCGTGGATGCCTTGGTTCTCTCCCAAATAGGATGAAAGCCGGTGAGTAGCCCGTTGCGTCTGAAAGTGCTGTATTAATAGCCAATTGTGCTTCCGGCAGTTGCTCGTCTCACGTGTTGTGCTGCCCGTCCGCCAGCTGAGCAATCAATGTTTTGACCGTTCTATTGGTCCGCTCCGTGGGATTCTCCTGAGGTGTATATGGTGCCGTCAGTTGTTTCAGCGCGCGACTTGTAAACTGGGCTCCATTGTCTGTGATGAGTTTTCGCGGCGTCCCAAACCGCGCCAGGATCCGCTCTCGTAGGGCCAGCTTCACTGCCGCCGCTGTTGCCGTGAGGATGGGGACCAGTTCTGCCCACTTGCTGAACTTATCCACAAGGACCAGTAGGTACGAGTTGCCCCGTTTGGACCGCGGCAGCGGCCCTACGAAATCGGCGCTTACGACGTCCCATGCTGCCTCCGCTGGTTTGAAATGCATCTTGTCTGCTGTCAGCTGTTGCTGGGCTTTATAGCGTTGGCAAAACAGGCACTGGTGCACAGACCAGGCCAGTGGTATCGGTCTGCGACGCGCGCACATGTTCGGCGTACTCCCATATGGCCCGCCGTAGCGTCATCGTGACATTCTCTCAACACCTCCTGTCGTAAAGGCGCGGCCACGCATAGCCTCCATGGTGACTCCTCATCTTCTCCCAGCACGTTGGCGATGTGGCGGTACAGCCTGTCGTTCTGTATGGCGTAATCTGGGTATTTGCCGGGGCTCTCCAACACCGCTGCCATCAGCCGCTGTAGCCATTTACAAGTTGGCGCTGCCTCTGGCTCCACGTGTGCGCGACCGGCCACCTCGCGCGGCTGCCGTGACAGCGCGTCGGCCACCACGTTCAGGGCTCCTTTTCGGTACTGGACATCGAAAGTATACTGTTGCAGCTCCAAGGCCCAGCGTGCAATGCGACCAGTGGGACTTTCGATTGAGTTGAGCCATCGCAACGCCAAGTGATCGGTCACGACGGTAAAGTGATAGCCCTCCAGATAGTTTCGCAGCTTTCGAATTCCCCAAACAATGGCCAGACACTCCTTCTCCGTGGCGCTGTAGTTGACCTCTGCTTTCTGCAGTTTCCTACTGGCGTAGGAAATCACGTGCTCCTGGCCGTCTACGTTCTGTGTCAAAACCGCGCCCAGCCCATACTCGCTGGCGTCAGTCTGTAGGCAGAAGCGTTGTGTGAAATCGGGGCACGCTAACACCGGCGCTTCCATGAGCAGTCTTTGGATACAATCAAATGCCTCCTGCTGCGGTGTTCCCCAACTCCACTTGTGGCCTTTCTTTAACAGCTCGGTGAGTGGGCCTACCGTTGTGGCGAAATTGGGTACAAAGCAGCGGTACCACGAGGCCATCCCGATGATGTTTTAGGTTGGCCGGGGGCTTCAGTTCACGTATGGCTGCCACCTTTTCTGGATCCGTCTGTATACCGTCTTCTGTCACCAGGTGCCCCAGGTAGCGTATGGACCTGCGAAAAAACTCACACTTATCTTGATTTACCCGTAGGTTTGCCGCTCTCAGTCTTCGAAACACCTCCCTCAGGTTACATAGGTGTTCTTCGAACGTCTTCCCAACCACAACTATGTCGTCCAGATAAGCAACCGCGTGTGGAGCCATACCCGGGCCGCTGACGCTATCTAGCGCCCGCTGGAAGGTGGCTGGGGCGGAGTGCAGGCCAAATGGCATCACTCGCCATTGGAAACGGCCCCGTCCGGGCACTGTGACGGCGGTGTATTTGCGGCTGTCGGGCTCCATGGGGATCTGCCAATAACCGTTTCGCAAGTCGATGCTGCTGATATACTTTGCCTGTCGTAACTGTTCGAGAATATGTTGGATCCTCGGAATGGGGTATGCGTCTGGCTCCGAGCGCTCGTTCAGCTGGCGGTAGTCGATGCACATCCACCACGCCCCATTCTTCTTGCGTACCAGGACTATGGGCGCGCTGTACGTGCTATCGGACCGCTCAATGCAGCCCTTCGCCAGCAACTCGTCAACCTTGTTGTCAATCACCGCTTGCATCGCCTGTCGTCTTTCACGCGGATCGTGTGTGTATCCACCACCGCGTCGAGGGCAAGACCACCGCAATCGCATCGTTGTCTTCGCTCTCCATTTGATTGCTGGGCAACGAGCTGCATCTCACAAAAGTACTGACTATACTTTCCAGCCTGCATAGCCAGCCGCTGATGGACTACCTGTAGCACGCAACGGCTAATTATGTGCCAGCGGCATGCCCGGTATACATCTTATACTGCGTCGACTGCAACCAGTGCACCGGGCCTCCCATCGGTGCTGTTGAGGTATCATTTGTGCTATATGTGGCTGAAACGTAATAAAATTCGATTATGTCTGCAGGATTACGTGGACGTTATTCTTTAGCTAGGAGCGCCTAGGTTGCCCCGACGCTTGCCCGCTGGCCTGGCTGTGTTGGCGTCGCCGCCATGGCTGCCGCTGCCTCCGCTGTTGTCGTCACCTGTTGCCTCGGCTGCCGGCGTCGCCACTACTGCCTTCATCAACGTAGCCGCAGCCGCTGCTGCATTGGTGCCGCTGCTGTTGACGTCGCTGCCGTTGCTGCGGCCGCTACTATCGTGTCCCTGCCGCTTACGCTGTTGCGGCTGTTGTCGTGGCTGTTGTAATGGCTGCTCTTTTGGCTGTTGAGAGATTGTCAGTGGCATGGTCCCCATACCAGCGCAACTGTCGCTGCACTCGTCGGCGACGCTGACGTCTGCATTCAGCGCCTTCAGATCTCGCACATGTACTGTTCTACCTCTGCCGCCCGCTACTGGTCGTAAGCGCACTATGACTGGGGATATAAATGCACGCACTGTGAATGGCCCATCGAAGCGAGGCGCCAGTTTGGCCGCAAACTGCTCTGCGGCGTTGGACAGGTGATGCTGTCGCACGAGAACCTCGTCGCCTAGTTGGGGTCGCCACTCGCGCCTCCGCAGATTATACTGACGCGCCTGATCCTCACTGGCCACCACTTGGTTTCTTTTCGCTATTCGGGCAATGAATTTTACCAGTGTCGCGTGTGTTTGTGGGCTAACTGGTACTGCCTCAGGGGCGTCTGGATCCCTGCCGTACAGTGTGCGTGGATGCCTTGGTTCTCTCCCAAATAGGATGAAAGCCGGTGAGTAGCCCGTTGCGTCTGAAAGTGCTGTATTAATAGCCAATTGTGCTTCCGGCAGTTGCTCGTCTCACGTGTTGTGCTGCCCGTCCGCCAGCTGAGCAATCAATGTTTTGACCGTTCTATTGGTCCGCTCCGTGGGATTCTCCTGAGGTGTATATGGTGCCGTCAGTTGTTTCAGCGCGCGACTTGTAAACTGGGCTCCATTGTCTGTGATGAGTTTTCGCGGCGTCCCAAACCGCGCCAGGATCCGCTCTCGTAGGGCCAGCTTCACTGCCGCCGCTGTTGCCTTGAGGATGGGGACCAGTTCTGCCCACTTGCTGAACTTATCCACAAGGACCAGTAGGTACGAGTTGCCCCGCTGGTTTGAAATGCATCTTGTCTGCTGTCAGCTGTTGCTGGGCTTTATAGCGTTGGCACAACAGGCACTGGTGCACAGACCAGGCCAGTGGTATCGGTCTGCGACGCGCGCACATGTTCGGCGTACTCCCATATGGCCCGCCGTAGCGTCATCGTGACATTCTCTCAACACCTCCTGTCGTAAAGGCGCGGCCACGCATAGCCTCCATGGTGACTCCTCATCTTCTCCCAGCACGTTGGCGATGTGGCGGTACAGCCTGTCGTTCTGTATGGCGTAATCTGGGTATTTGCCGGGGCTCTCCAACACCGCTGCCATCAGCCGCTGTAGCCATTTACAAGTTGGCGCTGCCTCTGGCTCCACGTGTGCGCGACCGGCCACCTCGCGCGGCTGCCGTGACAGCGCGTCGGCCACCACGTTCAGGGCTCCTTTTCGGTACTGGACATCGAAAGTATACTGTTGCAGCTCCAAGGCCCAGCGTGCAATGCGACCAGTGGGACTTTCGATTGAGTTGAGCCATCGCAACGCCAAGTGATCGGTCACGACGGTAAAGTGATAGCCCTCCAGATAGTTTCGCAGCTTTCGAATTCCCCAAACAATGGCCAGACACTCCTTCTCCGTGGCGCTGTAGTTGACCTCTGCTTTCTGCAGTTTCCTACTGGCGTAGGAAATCACGTGCTCCTGGCCGTCTACGTTCTGTGTCAAAACCGCGCCCAGCCCATACTCGCTGGCGTCAGTCTGTAGGCAGAAGCGTTGTGTGAAATCGGGGCACGCTAACACCGGCGCTTCCATGAGCAGTCTTTGGATACAATCAAATGCCTCCTGCTGCGGTGTTCCCCAACTCCACTTGTGGCCTTTCTTTAACAGCTCGGTGAGTGGGCCTACCGTTGTGGCGAAATTGGGTACAAAGCAGCGGTACCACGAGGCCATCCCGATGATGTTTTAGGTTGGCCGGGGGCTTCAGTTCACGTATGGCTGCCACCTTTTCTGGATCCGTCTGTATACCGTCTTCTGTCACCAGGTGCCCCAGGTAGCGTATGGACCTGCGAAAAAACTCACACTTATCTTGATTTACCCGTAGGTTTGCCGCTCTCAGTCTTCGAAACACCTCCCTCAGGTTACATAGGTGTTCTTCGAACGTCTTCCCAACCACAACTATGTCGTCCAGATAAGCAACCGCGTGTGGAGCCATACCCGGGCCGATGACGCTATCTAGCGCCCGCTGGAAGGTGGCTGGGGCGGAGTGCAGGCCAAATGGCATCACTCGCCATTGGAAAAGGCCCCGTCCGGGCACTGTGACGGCGGTGTATTTGCGGCTGTCGGGCTCCATGGGGATCTGCCAATAACCGTTTCGCAAGTCGATGCTGCTGATATACTTTGCCTGTCGTAACTGTTCGAGAATATGTTGGATCCTCGGAATGGGGTATGCGTCTGGCTCCGAGCGCTCGTTCAGCTGGCGGTAGTCGATGCACATCCACCACGCCCCATTCTTCTTGCGTACCAGGACTATGGGCGCGCTGTACGTGCTATCGGACCGCTCAATGCAGCCCTTCGCCAGCAACTCGTCAACCTTGTTGTCAATCACCGCTTGCATCGCCTGTCGTCTTTCACGCGGATCGTGTGTGTATCCACCACCGCGTCGAGGGCAAGACCACCGCAATCGCATCGTTGTCTTCGCTCTCCATTTCCGCCACGTGTTTGAATTTCAAATTCTGGGGTGCGGAATCTGTTGGTGATTGCTGGGCAACGAGCTGCATCTCACAAAAGTACTGACTATACTTTCCAGCCTGCATAGCCAGCCGCTGATGGACTACCTGTAGCACGCAACGGCTAATTTTGTGCCAGCGGCATGCCCGGTATACATCTTATACTGCGTCGACTGCAACCAGTGCACCGGGCCTCCCATCGGTGCTGTTGAGGTATCATTTGTGCTATATGTGGCTGAAACGTAATAAAATTCGATTATGTCTGCAGGATTACGTGGACGTTATTCTTTAGCTAGGAGCGCCTGCTTTGGTTGCCCCGACGCTTGCCCGCTGGCCTGGCTGTGTTGGCGTCGCCGCCATGGCTGCCGCTGCCTCCGCTGTTGTCGTCACCTGTTGCCTCGGCTGCCGGCGTCGCCACTACTGCCTTCATCAACGTAGCCGCAGCCGCTGCTGCATTGGTGTCGCTGCTGTTGACGTCGCTGCCGTTGCTGCGGCCGCTACTATCGTGTCCCTGCCGCTTACGCTGTTGCGGCTGTTGTCGTGGCTGTTGTAATGGCTGCTCTTTTGGCTGTTGAGAGATTGTCAGTGGCATGGTCCCCATACCAGCGCAACTCTCGCTCTCCATTTCCGCCACGTGTTTGAATTTCAAATTCTGGGGTGCGGAATCTGTTGGTGATTGCTGGGCAACGAGCTGCATCTCACAAAAGTACTGACTATACTTTCCAGCCTGCATGGCCAGCCGCTGATGGACTACCTGTAGCACGCAACGGCTAATTATGTGCCAGCGGCATGCCCGGCATACATCTTATACTGCGTCGACTGCAACCAGTGCACCGGGCCTCCCATCGGTGCTGTTGAGGTATCATTTGTGCTATATGTGGCTGAAACGTAATAAAATTCGATTATGTCTGCAGGATTACGTGGACGTTATTCTTTAGCTAGGAGCGCCTGCTTTGGTTGCCCCGACGCTTGCCCGCTGGCCTGGCTGTGTTGGCGTCGCCGCCATGGCTGCCGCTGCCTCCGCTGTTGTCGTCACCTGTTGCCTCGGCTGCCGGCGTCGCCACTACTGCCTTCATCAACGTAGCCGCAGCCGCTGCTGCATTGGTGCCGCTGCTGTTGACGTCGCTGCCGTTGCTGCGGCCGCTACTATCGTGTCCCTGCCGCTTACGCTGTTGCGGCTGTTGTCGTGGCTGTTGTAATGGCTGCTCTTTTGGCTGTTGAGAGATTGTCAGTGGCATGGTACCCATACCAGCGCAACTGTCGCTGCACTCGTCGGCGACGCTGACGTCTGCATTCAGCGCCTTCAGATCTCGCACATGTACTGTTCTACCTCTGCCGCCCGCTACTGGTCGTAAGCGCACTATGACTGGGGATATAAATGCACGCACTGTGAATGGCCCATCGAAGCGAGGCGCCAGTTTGGCCGCAAACTGCTCTGCGGCGTTGGACAGGTGATGCTGTCGCACGAGAACCTCGTCGCCTAGTTGGGGTCGCCACTCGCGCCTCCGCAGATTATACTGACGCGCCTGATCCTCACTGGCCACCACTTGGTTTCTTTTCGCTATTCGGGCAATGAATTTTACCAGTGTCGCGTGTGTTTGTGGGCTAACTGGTACTGCCTCAGGGGCGTCTGGATCCCTGCCGTACAGTGTGCGTGGATGCCTTGGTTCTCTCCCAAATAGGATGAAAGCCGGTGAGTAGCCCGTTGCGTCTGAAAGTGCTGTATTAATAGCCAATTGTGCTTCCGGCAGTTGCTCGTCTCACGTGTTGTGCTGCCCGTCCGCCAGCTGAGCAATCAATGTTTTGACCGTTCTATTGGTCCGCTCCGTGGGATTCTCCTGAGGTGTATATGGTGCCGTCAGTTGTTTCAGCGCGCGACTTGTAAACTGGGCTCCATTGTCTGTGATGAGTTTTCGCGGCGTCCCAAACCGCGCCAGGATCCGCTCTCGTAGGGCCAGCTTCACTGCCGCCGCTGTTGCCTTGAGGATGGGGACCAGTTCTGCCCACTTGCTGAACTTATCCACAAGGACCAGTAGGTACGAGTTGCCCCGTTTGGACCGCGGCAGCGGCCCTACGAAATCGGCGCTTACGACGTCCCATGCTGCCTCCGCTGGTTTGAAATGCATCTTGTCTGCTGTCAGCTGTTGCTGGGCTTTATAGCGTTGGCACAACAGGCACTGGTGCACAGACCAGGCCAGTGGTATCGGTCTGCGACGCGCGCACATGTTTGGTGTACTCCCATATGGCACGCCGTAGCGTCATCGTGGCATTCTCTCAACACCTCCTGTCGTAAAGGCGCGGCCACGCATAGCCTCCATGGTGACTCCTCATCTTCTCCCAGCACGTTGGCGATGCAGCGGTACAGCCTGTCGTTCTGTATGGCGTAATCTGGGTATTTGCCGGGGCTCTCCAACACCGCTGCCGTCAGCCGCTGTAGCCATTTACAAGTTGGCGCTGCCTCTGGCTCCACATGTGCGCGACCGGCCACCTCGCGCGGCTGCCGTGACAGCGCGTCGGCCACCACGTTCAGGGCTCCTTTTCGGTACTGGACATCGAAAGTATACTGATGCAGCTCCAAGGCCCAGCGTGCAATGCGACCAGTGGGACTTTCGATTGAGTTGAGCCATCGCAACGCCAAGTGATCGGTCACGACGGTAAAGTGATAGCCCTCCAGATAGTGTCGCAGCTTTCGAATTCCCCAAACAATGGCCAGACACTCCTTCTCCGTGGTGCTGTAGTTGACCTCTGCTTTCTGCAGTTTCCTACTGGCGTAGGAAATCACGTGCTCCTGGCCGTCTACGTTCTGTGTCAAAACCGCGCCCAGCCCATACTCGCTGGCGTCAGTCTGTAGGCAGAAGCGTTGTGTGAAATCGGGGCACGCTAACACCGGCGCTTCCATGAGCTGTCTTTGGATACAATCAAATGCCTCCTGCTGCGGTGTTCCCCAACTCCACTTGTGGCCTTTCTTTAACAGCTCGGTGAGTGGGCCTACCGTTGTGGCGAAATTGGGTACAAAGCGGCGGTACCACGAGGCCATCCCGATGTACTACCGCAGCTGTTTTAGGTTGGCCGGGGGCTTTAGTTCACGTATGGCTGCCACCTTTTCTGGATCCGTCTGTATCCCGTCTTCTGTCACCAGGTGCCCCAGGTAACGTATGGACCTGCGAAAAAACTCACAATTATCTTGATTTACCCGTAGGTTTGCCGCTCTCAGTCTTCGAAACACCTCCCTCAGGTTACATAGGTGTTCTTCGAACGTCTTCCCAACCACAACTATGTCGTCCAGATAAGCAAACGCTGACGCTATCTAGCGCCCGCTGGAAGGTGGCTGGGGCGGAGTGCAGGCCAAATGGCATCACTCGCCATTGGAAAAGGCCCGGCCGGGCACTGTTAAGGCGGTGTATTTGCGGCTGTCGGGCTCCATGGGGATCTGCCAATAACCGTTTCGCAAGTCGATGCTGCTGATGTACTTTGCCTGTCGTAACTGTTCGAGAATATGTTGGATCCTCGGAATGGGGTATGCGTCTGGCTCCGAGCGCTCGTTCAGCTGGCGGTAGTCGATGCACATCCACCACGCCCCATTCTTCTTGCGTACCAGGACTATGGGCGCGCTGTACGTGCTATCGGACCGCTCAATGCAGCCCTTCGCCAGCAACTCGTCAACCTCGTTGTCAATCACCGCTTGCATCGCCTGTCGTCTTTCACGCGGATCGTGTGTGTATCCACCACCGCGTCGAGGGCAAGACCACCGCAATCGCATCGTTGTCTTCGCTCTCCATTTCCGCCACGTGTTTGAATTTCAAATTCTGGGGTGCGGAATCTGTTGGTGATTGCTGGGCAACGAGCTGCATCTCACAAAAGTACTGACTATACTTTCCAGCCTGCATGGCCAGCCGCTGATGGACTACCTGTAGCACGCAACGGCTAATTATGTGCCAGCGGCATGCCCGCGTCGACTGCAACCAGTGCACCGGGCCTCCCATCGGTGCCGTTGAGGTATCATTTGTGCTATATGTGGCTGAAACGTAATAAAATTCGATTATGTCTGCAGGATTACGTGGACGTTATTCTTTAGCTAGGAGCGCCTGCTTTGGTTGCCCCGACGCTTGCCCGCTGGCCTGGCTGTGTTGGCGTCGCCGCCATGGCTGCCGCTGCCTCCACTGTTGTCGTCACCTGTTGCCTCGGCTGCCGGCGTCGCCACTACTGCCTTCATCAACGTAGCCGCAGCCGCTGCTGCATTGGTGCCGCTGCTGTTGACGTCGCTGCCGTTGCTGCGGCCGCTACTATCATGTCCCTGCCGTTTACGCTGTTGCGGCTGTTGTCGTGGCTGTTGTAATGGCTGCTTTTTTGGCTGTTGAGAGATTGTCAGTGGCATGGTCCCCATACCAGCGCAACTGTCGCTGCACTCGTCGGCGACGCTGACGTCTGCATTCAGCGCCTTCAGATCTCGCACATGTGCTGTTCTACCTCTGCCGCCCGCTACTGGTCGTAAGCGCACTATGACTGGGGATATAAATGCACGCACTGTGAATGGCCCATCGAAGCGAGGCGCCAGTTTGGCCGCAAACTGCTCTGCGGCGTTGGACAGGTGATGCTGTCGCACGAGAACCTCGTCGCCTAGTTGGGGTCGCCACTCGCGCCTCCGCAGATTATACTGACGCGCCTGATCCTCACTGGCCACCACTTGGTTTCTTTTCGCTATTCGGGCAATGAATTTTACCAGTGTCGCGTGTGTTTGTGGGCTAACTGGTACTGCCTCAGGGGCGTCTGGATCCCTGCCGTACAGTGTGCGTGGATGCCTTGGTTCTCTCCCAAATAGGATGAAAGCCGGTGAGTAGCCCGTTGCGTCTGAAAGTGCTGTATTAATAGCCAATTGTGTTTCTGGCAGTTGCTCGTCCCACGTGTTGTGCTGCCCATCCGCCAGCTGAGCAATCAATGTTTTGACCGTTCTATTGGTCCGCTCCGTGGAATTCTCCTGAGGTGTATATGGTTCCGTCAGTTGTTTCAGCGCGCGACTTGTAAACTGGGCTCCATTGTCTGTGATGAGTTTTCGCGGCGTCCCAAACCGCGCCAGGATCCGCTCTCGTAGGACCAGTTCTGCCCACTTGCTGAACTTATCCACAAGGACCAGTAGGTACGAGTTGCCCCGTTTGGACCGCGGCAGCGGCCCTACGAAATCGGCGCTTACGACGTCCCATGCTGCCTCCGCTGGTTTGAAATGCATCTTGTCTGCTGTCAGCTGTTGCTGGGCTTTATAGCGTTGGCACAACAGGCACTGGTGCACATACTTCGCGACGTCGCGATACAGACCAGGCCAGTGGTATCGGTCTGCGACGCGCGCACATGTTCGGCGTACTCCCATATGGCCCGCCGTAGCGTCATCGTGTGTAGTATGTTGTGTGCCAAATGAGCATATGCCCACAGTATTGTAGAGTATACAATATAACAAGTGGTCATGTGCCCAACTTAAAGTAAGAGTAACAACTCATACCATAGTAACACTTTGTTGCTATGCTTATACAATCATAAATACACATACATAAGTGCAGTAATAGGATCCGTCACTTATGCGGACTGGCCGCAGCGTGAGATCGCTGGCGTAAGCACTTCTTGAGTGTGTACTATCTGTACATAACTACAGGCACACACATACTGCAACTCTCTCTCTCTGCCGACGCTTTTAGCGGCAGAGCTCACTTAGAATATTGTATGAAATAAGCCAAACATAAAATTGAATAAAACCGATAGAACACTCTCGATCGAAACCTAAAACAGACAAGACGTATATTTAATTTAACATGGCGACCGTGACAAGTGTCATGAACATGTTTAAAAGTATAAAAATATAAAATATAAATATTTAGTATTGTAGTATAGTATATAGTAGTGAAGTGAACAAAAGCGAAACGAGTGAAAACAAAAGATGGGGAGAGAAAACTCCAGTATAAGATCAACGTGAACCTGCTATCGGCAGTCTTCTCTTCTACGGAAGTCAAACTACGGAAATGATGTTTTCATCGACAAAAGTGGCTGGAAATACTGAGTAAGTATAGGTGATGAGCAATGCCAAAAAATAGGCGCAATGGAGTACAAAAAAGGCTTAAGGGAAGAAAAGCCAAACTCCTAAAACTGTTATTTGCCCCCAACACGACAATTAGTTGGGAAGCGGGAAATAAAATACAGGCTGAACTCGACAATATCGAGTCGATTCAGCAAAAATACAAAAGCTCAACCTCTACGAACGAAAGCACTTCTCAAAATATAAAATTAATAAACTCTAAAGTGTCACAGAAAAAACAATAAACATTTAGCCGGAGAAACAATACCCAACGGACTGCCCTGGAACATTAGAGTCGCCGCACTGCAGCTACACATGCTTCAAGAAGACCAGCACCGGCGCCCCAACAGCCTGTAAGAAGACCAGCACCGGCGCCCCAACAGCATGTGAGAAGACCAGCACCGGCGCCCCAACAGCCTGTGCGAGGACCAGCACCGGCACCATTTAGCGTTTCAAGCTAAGTCATCTTCGGGTACCGGCAGCGCTACAGAGAGCGCGCAACTTAATTTAACAAACATTTAATTTTAAAAAAAAATATATACTTGTTATTCAAAAAAAAAAGTATAATAATGTATAATAGTTTTAATTTTAATGTAAAAGAAATGTAATGTAAAGAAATGTTTGTAATACTGAGCGATAATTGCGTTGCTCGTAATAGAGTATGGCCTGTGAAGCCATACGAAACATTAGGCAGGAGATCACTGCGTTGATCGAATAAAAATAAATCAATCACAATATATATATATATTCTTTTAAAAAAAAAAGAGAGAAAAAAAAATCAATTAATCCGAAATGCAAATTTAATGCTTTCGAATACAATCTCAAACGACGATAATATATTAGAAGTAGAAAACATGTTAGACCACGAATCGAAAGTAGCGGATTCAACCGCGAATGTAATTAATAATGTCGAAACTGTCTCAGTAGATTTAAAAGTATTAACGGTTATGCTTGTAATAATTGTTCTTCTTTTATTAGCAAATGTGCTAACTAAATTATATAAGTTGCACAATAAATGCATAAAGAAAAGATATGCAAGTAGAGCAGGCAATTTAGAAATGATATAATATGATAGTATAATAAACGAAATCTATAATAAAGAACAAATTTTACAATAAATGAAGTAATTTTAAAAACTATCAGCGAAATGCATGCAAAGCTAGTTGCAGAAAACCATATTGATGCTGCGCATACACCGCTAAAAACTCCATTTTCTATTAAACAATGGAGTGGAATGCATTGGCGAAGAAAATAAATGATTATAAAGACAAATTCGAAAAATCATACAAATGTATCAATTCTGATAAAAACAATAAAGTCAGATACATTGGTACATCACGCGCAAATATTAACAGCACAATATAATAACATAGTAGCTACAATAAACAAAGTTGATGATAAATTAACCCAGGAGCATAAATATATATGTCAGAAAATTGTAAGAAGTTTAAAAACCAGATTGCATAATGTTGGTACTAGACGGAGTATTGTAATAACAATCCCAGAAGATCCAGGTCAGCTGGCTGAATTCAACGAGAACCAGTTAGAGGATTTGGATGAGTCTAAACCAAAAAATTCTCAACAAACGAGTCTATTTCTGCAATGATTAAAAATTGTGAGCATGAGAAACTGAAAGTAATACTGGAAGCTGGTAACTTCGTTACTTTCGATGATGTAATGGGTAAATATATCCATTGCAGCACGGAAGTGACCGGCAGTGCAAGTACAGTGTTATTTCAGCGAGGCCGCAATAATAGAGGAGATAGTTACAATCCTCAAAGAGGTAGAGGCAATGGCCGCGGTAGCCGCAGTAATAATAATAATAACAGAAACAACAATAGAGGTGGACGAGGCTTTAACCGAGGTGGGAATAATTATTCCTACCGAGGCAACAACCAAATAGAAATCACTATAACAATAAATATAATGTCCGAGTTGCCCAAGATACTTCGGGAAACTCGCAGACACCTCCAGATGCTCAGGGTTAGGTAGTAAAAAATACACTGTTAACTTAGGTCTCAACAATTTCGTGTCGTTCAAGAGTGTTGCAACAGATAAAAAGATAACATTTTTGATTGATACAGGTGCAGATATTTGCATGACATCCAAATCAATAAAATTATAGACATTCGAGGCATAGGAGAAGGAGTAATAAACTCCAAAGGAGTAGTCTCAATCGAACTGCAGACAGACAAATACATTATTCCATATAAATTTCATCTACTTCATTCAGATTTCGCAATCCCTTGCGATGGAATAATAGGATTAGATTTCATAAAAACATTTAATTGCCAATTAGATTACAATAGTTCAGAGGATTGGTTTATAATTAGACCACAAAACCTAACGTATCCTATCTATGTTCCAATAACATTTAGTTCTGGTACCAATTCCACACTTCTACCAGCAAGATCACAAGTGATACTCAAAATAGAGTTGTCTTCAGCAGAGGAAAACGTTTTGATTCCAAATCAGGAAGTTAAACCGGGTGTTTATGTTGCAAACACTATTGCTACAGCCCAAAATACTTTTGTCCGATTTTTAAATACCACAGATAAATGCCAACTAGTAGGTATTAATAACATAAAATTTGAATCACTTTCGTACTACGATGTAGTTCAAAATCTGAAGGACGATAGAAAACAGTCTGTAATTAATAAATTAAAGAAAAATTTTCCAATTATGTTTAAAAAACAACTTGAAGAAATATGCACCGAGTATAGTGATGTGTTTGGCTTGAAACCGAACCAATCACAACAAACAACTTCTATAAGCAAAAACTGAGACTTAAGGATGATGAACCAGTGTATGTTAAAAATTATCGATGTCCGCATAGCCAAATAGAAGAAATCCAGCATCAAGTTGGAAGGTTGATTGAGCAAGGTATTGTCTGTTTCCGTCCGTCTGTTTCACCTTATAATAGCCCACTCTTATTAGTCCCAAAGAAACCTCTTCCGGGTTCTGAGGAGAAAAAATGGCGATTAGTAATTGACTATCGCCAAATAAATAAAAAATTGCTGTCGGATAAATTTCCACTCCCCAGAATTGACGATATTCTTGATCAATTGGGTAGAGCTAAATATTTTTCATGTCTTGACTTAATGTCAGGTTTTCACCAAATTGAGCTTGAGGAAAGCTCAAGAAATATAACGTACTTTTCTACGAGCAATGGCTCTTATCGCTTTACGCGATTACCATTTGGTTTAAGAATAGCGCCTAATTCATTTCAGAGAATGATGACAATAGCATTCTCAGGCCTAGAGCCTTCACAGGCTTTCCTTTACATGGATGATTGAACATTTATTGGTTGTTCTAAACAACATATGATTAAAAACTTAACATATGTTTTCAAACTTTGTAGAAAACACAATCTGAAATTACATCCAGAAAAGTGTTCATTTTTCATGCACGAGGTGACGTTTTTAGGTCACAGATGCACAGATAAGGGAATCTTACCAGACGATAAAAAATTTGATGTTATCAATAACTATCCAGTCCCTACGGACGCAGACAGCGCTAGAAGATTCGTTGCATTTTGCAATTATTATAGACGTTTTATAAAAAACTTCGCCGAATATTCACGGCACATAACAAGATTATGTAAAAAGAATGTCCCATTTGAATGGACAACAGAGTGCGAAAAGGCATTCCAGTACCTAAAAAATCAACTGGTTCAACCAAATTTATTACAGTACCCAGATTATAGCAAAGAATTTTGCATAATCACAGATGCAAGCAAGCAAGCATGTGGAGCAGTTTTAACTCAAAACTATAATGGACTCCAACTCCCAGTTGCATATGCAACAAGAGCATTCACTAAAGGTGAAAGCAATAAGAGTACTACAGAACAAGAACTAGCAGCGATACATTGGGCAATAACACATTTTCGACCATATATATATGGCAAACATTTTACAGTAAGAACTGATCACAGACCTTTAACATATTTATTTTCTATGATAAACCCAAGTTCAAAATTAACACGCATGCGACTCGAGTTGGAAGAATATGATTTTACGGTGGAGTATCTGAGAGGGAAAGATAATTTTGTGGCAGGCGCCCTGTCAAGGATAACAATATCCAACTTAATTGACATAAATAGAAAAGTCCTGAAAGTCACTACCAGGCACCAAAGTAGATAAAACAATTTCTGCGCAGAAAATAAACAAGAACTATTGCCAAAGCAAAGTCTTGAAAAAGCTTCTAAGCCCAACGTATACGAAGTCATCACAAATGACGAGGTACGAAAAGTAGTGACCTTGCGAATGACAGATTCGACATGTTTATTGAAACGTGGAAAAACAGTTAAAGCAAGAATTAATGTTGGCGATTTGTACTCCAATGGAATTCTCGACTTAGGTCAGTTTTTCCAAAGGCTTGAATGGCAAGCCGGTGTATCTAAAATCAGCCAACTAAAAGTGGCACCGAGCGAAAAGATCTTTGAATCAATTTCAATAGATACTTTCAAACACATGGGCAATTAAAATTTAAAATCATTAAGAGTAGCGTTACTCAAGCCGGTGACCAAAATAAATAATGAACAAGAAAAAGAAGCTATATTGTCTATAGTCCATGAAGATCCAATTCAAGGAGGTCATACAGGTATAAATAAAACGATATCAAAAATAAAGAGACAATATTATTGGAAGAACATGACTAAAGATGTAAAACAGTACATAAATAAATGTCCAAAATGCCTGACGTCGAAAACGACGAAACATACAAGATCACCTATGATAATAACCGAAACTCCACAATATGCTTCTGACAGAGTGATAGTGGACACAATTGGTCCACTACCACGTTCGGAAAATGGGAATAAATACGTAATCACTTTAATATGTGATTTGACAAAGTATTTAGTAGCAATTCCTGTTTCAAACAAAAGTGCAACAACTGTCGCAAAGGCCATATTCGAATCTTTTATTCTGAAGTACGGTCCAATGAAGACGTTCATTACGGACATGGGAACAGAATATAAAAATTCCATTATAACTGACTTGTGCAAATATTTAAAAATCGATAACATAACATCTACAGTACACCACCACCAGACATTAGATACCGTTGAAAGAAGTCATAGGACATTCAATGAGTACAGTCGTTCATATATTTCAGTAGATAAAACTGATTGGGACGTATGGTTACAGTATTTCGTGTATTGTTTTAACACAACACCGTCAGTAACTCATAATTATTGTCCATATGAACTAGTATTTGGTAGACAAAATATCTTACCAATATAATTTAATAGCGTAAATAACATAGAACCCATATATAATATAGAAGATTATTCTAAAGAAGTTAAGTTTAGACTCGAAAACGCGTATAAGAGAGCTCGAATACTTTTAGAGAAAAATAAAATCAAGCAAAAACAAATAAATGACAAGAAAGTAATAGATTTTAAAATAGAAATAGGTGACCAAGTTTATTTAAAGAATGAAACAGGTCATAAATTAGAATCTTCTTATATAGGACCATTTGAGGTTATTAGTATAGAAAACAATAATAATATAATTATAAAGAATAGGAAAAATAGGGAACAAAAAGTTCATAAGGATAGGCTAAAAAGGATAAATAAATAAAACCAAAAAAAAAAACAAGAATATATATATATTGCAAAAAAAAAATAATAATAATAATTAGAAATAATAAAAAAAAGACAAAACATAGTATGTAAAAAAATATATATAAAAATAATACTAATAATAATTCTTATATTAAATAACTACAATATATCACGTTATTTTTTTAAAAAGGGAGGTGTAGTATGTTGTGTGCCAAATGAGCATATGCCCACAGTATTGTAGAGTATACAATATAACAAGTGGTCATGTGCCCAACTTAAAGTAAGAGTAACAACTCATACCATAGTGACACTTTGTTGCTATGCTTATACAATCATAAATACACATACATAAGTGCAGTAATAGGATCCGTCACTTATGCGGACTGGCCGCAGCGTGAGATCGCTGGCGTAAGCACTTCTTGAGTGTGTACTATCTGTACATAACTACAGGCACACACATACTGCAACTCTCTCTCTCTGCCGACGCTTTTAGCGGCAGAGCTCACTTAGAATATTGTATGAAATAAGCCAAACATAAAATTGAATAAAACCGATAGAACACTCTCGATCGAAACCTAAAACAGACAAGACGTATATTTAATTTAACACGTGGCATTCTCTCAACACCTCCTGTCGTAAAGGCGCGGCCACGCATAGCCTCCATGGTGACTCCTCATCTTCTCCCAGCACGTTGGCGATGCGGCGGTACAGCCTGTCGTTCTGTATGGCGTAATCTGGGTATTTGCCGGGGCTCTCCAACACCGCTGCCGTCAGCCGCTGTAGCCATTTACAAGTTGGCGCTGCCTCTGGCTCCACGTGTGCGCGACCGGCCACCTCGCGCGGCTGCCGTGACAGCGCGTCGGCCACCACGTTCAGGGCTCCTTTTCGGTACTGGACATCGAAAGTATACTGTTGCAGCTCCAAGGCCCAGCGTGCAATGCGACCAGTGGGACTTCCGATTGAGTTGAGCCATCGCAACGCCAAGTGATCGGTCACGACGGTAAAGTGATAGCCCTCCAGATAGTGTCGCAGCTTTCGAATTCCCCAAACAATGGCCAGACACTCCTTCTCCGTGGCGCTGTAGTTGACCTCTGCTTTCTGCAGTTTCCTACTGGCGTAGGAAATCACGTGCTCCTGGCCGTCTACGTTCTGTGTCAAAACCGCGCCCAGCCCATACTCGCTGGCGTCAGTCTGTAGGCAGAAGCGTTGTGTGAAATCGGGACACGCTAACACCGACGCTTCCATGAGCTGTCTTTGGATACAATCAAATGCCTCCTGCTGCGGTGTTCCCCAACTCCACTTGTGGCCTTTCTTTAACAGCTCGGTGAGTGGGCCTACCGTTGTGGCGAAATTGGGTACAAAGCGGCGGTACCACGAGGCCATCCCGATGATGTTTTAGGTTGGCCGGGGGCTTCAGTTCACGTATGGCTGCCACCTTTTCTGGATCCGTCTGTATCCCGTCTTCTGTCACCAGGTGCCCCAGGTAGCGTATGGACCTGCGAAAAAACTCACACTTATCTTGATTTACCCGTAGGTTTGCCGCTCTCAGTCTTCGAAACACCTCCCTCAGGTTACATAGGTGTTCTTCGAACGTCTTCCCAACCACAACTATGTCGTCCAGATAAGCAACCGCGTGTGGAGCCATACCCGGGCCGATGACGCTATCTAGCGCCCGCTGGAAGGTGGCTGGGGCGGAGTGCAGGCCAAATGGCATCACTCGCCATTGGAAAAGGCCCCGTCCGGGCACTGTGACGGCGGTGTATTTGCGGCTGTCGGGCTCCATGGGGATCTGCCAATAACCGTTTCGCAAGTCGATGCTGCTGATATACTTTGCCTGTCGTAACTGTTCGAGAATATGTTGGATCCTCGGAATGGGGTATGCTTCTGGCTCCGAGCGCTCGTTCAGCTGGCGGTAGTCGATGCACATTCGCCACCCCCCATTCTTCTTGCGTACCAGGACTATGGGCGCGCTGTACGTGCTATCGGACCGCTCAATGCAGCCCTTCGCCAGCAACTCGTCAACCTCGTTGTCAATCACCGCTTGCATCGCCTGTCGTCTTTCACGCGGATCGTGTGTGTCGCCACCGACGACACGCCCACAATGTTCTCAAAGCGCGGTAATTCCTCCTGAAGGAACGTGGCAGCCTGAGCAGCCTGTTCATCTGTCAGAGTAGCCGCCGATGGAGCAATTGGCTCTGTGATCACCAATGCCGCACATCGTACTCTGCGGCGCGCTTGACGCCTTCTCCGCCGTCGTCGCTCACGCACATCTTGCATCTCCAGCTTGTGGCTGCCGGCGGTGAGCGTACCATAGGCCTTGCTGATGAAATCTAGCCCTAGTGAGACCTCGTTCTCGCAGCCCGGCAGTGTCAACAGTGGTACCGAGATGCATTTGTCGTCCACTGTTATCGCCGTCATCGTCTCCTCGCAAACAGTTTGTCGCGAGCCGTTGGCCATCGACATCGACACCTCTACACTCCGTACATTCTCCCCACCTGGCTTCCTCAAGCGTCGTGCCAGCGCCGGGCTCACGAAGCTGCGAGTGGCTCCCGTATCCACCACCGCGTCGAGGGCAAGACCACCGCAATCGCATCGTTGTCTTCGCTCTCCATTTCCGCCACGTGTTTGAATTTCAAATTCTGGGGTGCGGAATCTGTTGGTGATTGCTGGGCAACGAGCTGCATCTCGCAAAAGTACTGACTATACTTTCCAGCCTGCAGGGCCAGCCGCTGATGGACTACCTGTAGCACGCAACGGCTAATTATGTGCCAGCGGCATGCCCGGTGTACATCTTATACTGCGTCGACTGCAACCAGTGCACCGGGCCTCCCATCGGTGCCGTTGAGGTATCATTTGTGCTATATGTGGCTGAAACGTAATAAAATTCGATTATGTCTGCAGGATTACGTGGGCGTTATTCTTTAGCTAGGAGCGCCTGCTTTGGTTGCCCCGACGCTTGCCCGCTGGCCTGGCTGTGTTGGCGTCGCCGCCATGGCTGCTGCTGCCTCCGCTGTTGTCGTCACCTGTTGCCGCGGTTGCCGGCGTCGCCACTACTGCCTTCATCAACGTAGCCGTAGCCGCTGCTGCATTGGTGCCGCTACTATCGTGTCCCTGCCGCTTACGCTGTTGCGGCTGTTGTCGTGGCTGTTGTAATGGCTGCTGTTTTGGCTGTTGAGAGATTGTCAGTGGCATGGTCCCCATACCAGCGCAACTGTCGCTGCACTCGTCGGCGACGCTGACGTCTGCATTCAGCGCCTTCAGATCTCGCACATGTGCTGTTCTACCTCTGCCGCCCGCTACTGGTCGTAAGCGCACTATGACTGGGGATATAAATGCACGCACTGTGAATGGCCCATCGAAGCGAGGCGCCAGTTTGGCCGCAAACTGCTCTGCGGCGTTGGACAGGTGATGCTGTCGCACGAGAACCTCGTCGCCTAGTTGGGGTCGCCACTCGCGCCTCCGCAGATTATACTGACGCGCCTGATCCTCACTGGCCACCACTTGGTTTCTTTTCGCTATTCGGGCAATGAATTTTACCAGTGTCGCGTGTGTTTGTGGGCTAACTGGTACTGCCTCAGGGGCGTCTGGATCCCTGCCGTACAGTGTGCGTGGATGCCTTGGTTCTCTCCCAAATAGGATGAAAGCCGGTGAGTAGCCCGTTGCGTCTGAAAGTGCTGTATTAATAGCCAATTGTGTTTCTGGCAGTTGCTCGTCCCACGTGTTGTGCTGCCCATCCGCCAGCTGAGCAATCAATGTTTTGACCGTTCTATTGGTCCGCTCCGTGGGATTCTCCTGAGGTGTATATGGTGCCGTCAGTTGTTTCAGCGCGCGACTTGTAAACTGGGCTCCATTGTCTGTGATGAGTTTTCGCGGCGTCCCAAACCGCGCCAGGATCCGCTCTCGTAGGGCCAGCTTCACTGCCGCCGCTGTTGCCTTGAGGATGGGGACCAGTTCTGCCCACTTGCTGAACTTATCCACAAGGACCAGTAGGTACGAGTTGCCCCGTTTGGACCGCGGCAGCGGCCCTACGAAATCGGCGCTTACGACGTCCCATGCTGCCTCCGCTGGTTTGAAATGCATCTTGTCTGCTGTCAGCTGTTGCTGGGCTTTATAGCGTTGGCACAACAGGCACTGGTGCACATACTTCGCGACGTCGCGATACAGACCAGGCCAGTGGTATCGGTCTGCGACGCGCGCACATGTTCGGCGTACTCCCATATGGCCCGCCGTAGCGTCATCGTGTGTAGTATGTTGTGTGCCAAATGAGCATATGCCCACAGTATTGTAGAGTATACAATATAACAAGTGGTCATGTGCCCAACTTAAAGTAAGAGTAACAACTCATACCATAGTAACACTTTGTTGCTATGCTTATACAATCATAAATACACATACATAAGTGCAGTAATAGGATCCGTCACTTATGCGGACTGGCCGCAGCGTGAGATCGCTGGCGTAAGCACTTCTTGAGTGTGTACTATCTGTACATAACTACAGGCACACACATACTGCAACTCTCTCTCTCTGCCGACGCTTTTAGCGGCAGAGCTCACTTAGAATATTGTATGAAATAAGCCAAACATAAAATTGAATAAAACCGATAGAACACTCTCGATCGAAACCTAAAACAGACAAGACGTATATTTAATTTAACATGGCGACCGTGACAAGTGTCATGAACATGTTTAAAAGTATAAAAATATAAAATATAAATATTTAGTATTGTAGTATAGTATATAGTAGTGAAGTGAACAAAAGCGAAACGAGTGAAAACAAAAGATGGGGAGAGAAAACTCCAGTATAAGATCAACGTGAACCTGCTATCGGCAGTCTTCTCTTCTACGGAAGTCAAACTACGGAAATGATGTTTTCATCGACAAAAGTGGCTGGAAATACTGAGTAAGTATAGGTGATGAGCAATGCCAAAAAATAGGCGCAATGGAGTACAAAAAAGGCTTAAGGGAAGAAAAGCCAAACTCCTAAAACTGTTATTTGCCCCCAACACGACAATTAGTTGGGAAGCGGGAAATAAAATACAGGCTGAAATCGACAATATCGAGTCGATTCAGCAAAAATACAAAAGCTCAACCTCTACGAACGAAAGCACTTCTCAAAATATAAAATTAATAAACTCTAAAGTGTCACAGAAAAAACAATAAACATTTAGCCGCAGAAACAATACCCAACGGACTGCCCTGGAACATTAGAGTCGCCGCACTGCAGCTACACATGCTTCAAGAAGACCAGCACCGGCGCCCCAACAGCCTGTAAGAAGACCAGCACCGGCGCCCCAACAGCCTGTAAGAAGACCAGCACCGGCGCCCCAACAGCATGTGAGAAGACCAGCACCGGCGCCCCAACAGCCTGTGCGAGGACCAGCACCGGCACCATTTAGCGTTTCAAGCTAAGTCATCTTCGGGTACCGGCAGCGCTACAGAGAGCGCGCAACTTAATTTAACAAACATTTAATTTTAAAAAAAAATATATACTTGTTATTCAAAAAAAAAAGTATAATAATGTATAATAGTTTTAATTTTAATGTAAAAGAAATGTAATGTAAAGAAATGTTTGTAATACTGAGCGATAATTGCGTTGCTCGTAATAGAGTATGGCCTGTGAAGCCATACGAAACATTAGGCAGGAGATCACTGCGTTGATCGAATAAAAATAAATCAATCACAATATATATATATATTCTTTTAAAAAAAAAAGAGAGAAAAAAAAATCAATTAATCCGAAATGCAAATTTAATGCTTTCGAATACAATCTCAAACGACGATAATATATTAGAAGTAGAAAACATGTTAGACCACGAATCGAAAGTAGCGGATTCAACCGCGAATGTAATTAATAATGTCGAAACTGTCTCAGTAGATTTAAAAGTATTAACGGTTATGCTTGTAATAATTGTTCTTCTTTTATTAGCAAATGTGCTAACTAAATTATATAAGTTGCACAATAAATGCATAAAGAAAAGATATGCAAGTAGAGCAGGCAATTTAGAAATGATATAATATGATAGTATAATAAACGAAATCTATAATAAAGAACAAATTTTACAATAAATGAAGTAATTTTAAAAACTATCAGCGAAATGCATGCAAAGCTAGTTGCAGAAACCATATTGATGCTGCGCATACACCGCTAAAAACTCCATTTTCTATTAAACAATGGAGTGGAATGCATTGGCGAAGAAAATAAATGATTATAAAGACAAATTCGAAAAATCATACAAATGTATCAATTCTGATAAAAACAATAAAGTCAGATACATTGGTACATCACGCGCAAATATTAACAGCACAATATAATAACATAGTAGCTACAATAAACAAAGTTGATGATAAATTAACCCAGGAGCATAAATATATATGTCAGAAAATTGTAAGAAGTTTAAAAACCAGATTGCATAATGTTGGTACTAGACGGAGTATTGTAATAACAATCCCAGAAGATCCAGGTCAGCTGGCTGAATTCAACGAGAACCAGTTAGAGGATTTGGATGAGTCTAAACCAAAAAAATTCTCAACAAACGAGTCTATTTCTGCAATGATTAAAAATTGTGAGCATGAGAAACTGAAAGTAATACTGGAAGCTGGTAACTTCGTTACTTTCGATGATGTAATGGGTAAATATATCCATTGCAGCACGGAAGTGACCGGCAGTGCAAGTACAGTGTTATTTCAGCGAGGCCGCAATAATAGAGGAGATAGTTACAATCCTCAAAGAGGTAGAGGCAATGGCCGCGGTAGCCGCAGTAATAATAATAATAACAGAAACAACAATAGAGGTGGACGAGGCTTTAACCGAGGTGGGAATAATTATTCCTACCGAGGCAACAACCAAAATAGAAATCACTATAACAATAACTATAATGTCCGAGTTGCCCAAGATACTTCGGGAAACTCGCAGACACCTCCAGATGCTCAGGGTTAGGTAGTAAAAAATACACTGTTAACTTAGGTCTCAACAATTTCGTGTCGTTCAAGAGTGTTGCAACAGATAAAAAGATAACATTTTTGATTGATACAGGTGCAGATATTTGCATGACATCCAAATCAATAAAATTATAGACATTCGAGGCATAGGAGAAGGAGTAATAAACTCCAAAGGAGTAGTCTCAATCGAACTGCAGACAGACAAATACATTATTCCATATAAATTTCATCTACTTCATTCAGATTTCGCAATCCCTTGCGATGGAATAATAGGATTAGATTTCATAAAAACATTTAATTGCCAATAAGATTACAATAGTTCAGAGGATTGGTTTATAATTAGACCACAAAACCTAACGTATCCTATCTATGTTCCAATAACATTTAGTTCTGGTACCAATTCCACACTTCTACCAGCAAGATCACAAGTGATACTCAAAATAGAGTTGTCTTCAGCAGAGGAAAACGTTTTGATTCCAAATCAGGAAGTTAAACCGGGTGTTTATGTTGCAAACACTATTGCTACAGCCCAAAATACTTTTGTCCGATTTTTAAATACCACAGATAAATGCCAACTAGTAGGTATTAATAACATAAAATTTGAATCACTTTCGTACTACGATGTAGTTCAAAATCTGAAGGACGATAGAAAACAGTCTGTAATTAATAAATTAAAGAAAAATTTTCCAATTATGTTTAAAAAACAACTTGAAGAAATATGCACCGAGTATAGTGATGTGTTTGGCTTGAAACCGAACCAATCACAACAAACAACTTCTATAAGCAAAAACTGAGACTTAAGGATGATGAACCAGTGTATGTTAAAAATTATCGATGTCCGCATAGCCAAATAGAAGAAATCCAGCATCAAGTTGGAAGGTTGATTGAGCAAGGTATTGTCTGTTTCCGTCCGTCTGTTTCACCTTATAATAGCCCACTCTTATTAGTCCCAAAGAAACCTCTTCCGGGTTCTGAGGAGAAAAAATGGCGATTAGTAATTGACTATCGCCAAATAAATAAAAAATTGCTGTCGGATAAATTTCCACTCCCCAGAATTGACGATATTCTTGATCAATTGGGTAGAGCTAAATATTTTTCATGTCTTGACTTAATGTCAGGTTTTCACCAAATTGAGCTTGAGGAAAGCTCAAGAAATATAACGTCCTTTTCTACGAGCAATGGCTCTTATCGCTTTACGCGATTACCATTTGGTTTAAGAATAGCGCCTAATTCATTTCAGAGAATGATGACAATAGCATTCTCAGGCCTAGAGCCTTCACAGGCTTTCCTTTACATGGATGATTGAACATTTATTGGTTGTTCTAAACAACATATGATTAAAAACTTAACATATGTTTTCAAACTTTGTAGAAAACACAATCTGAAATTACATCCAGAAAAGTGTTCATTTTTCATGCACGAGGTGACGTTTTTAGGTCACAGATGCACAGATAAGGGAATCTTACCAGACGATAAAAAATTTGATGTTATCAATAACTATCCAGTCCCTACGGACGCAGACAGCGCTAGAAGATTCGTTGCATTTTGCAATTATTATAGACGTTTTATAAAAAACTTCGCCGAATATTCACGGCACATAACAAGATTATGTAAAAAGAATGTCCCATTTGAATGGACAACAGAGTGCGAAAAGGCATTCCAGTACCTAAAAAATCAACTGGTTCAACCAAATTTATTACAGTACCCAGATTATAGCAAAGAATTTTGCATAATCACAGATGCAAGCAAGCAAGCATGTGGAGCAGTTTTAACTCAAAACTATAATGGACTCCAACTCCCAGTTGCATATGCAACAAGAGCATTCACTAAAGGTGAAAGCAATAAGAGTACTACAGAACAAGAACTAGCAGCGATACATTGGGCAATAACACATTTTCGACCATATATATATGGCAAACATTTTACAGTAAGAACTGATCACAGACCTTTAACATATTTATTTTCTATGATAAACCCAAGTTCAAAATTAACACGCATGCGACTCGAGTTGGAAGAATATGATTTTACGGTGGAGTATCTGAGAGGGAAAGATAATTTTGTGGCAGGCGCCCTGTCAAGGATAACAATATCCAACTTAATTGACATAAATAGAAAAGTCCTGAAAGTCACTACCAGGCACCAAAGTAGATAAAACAATTTCTGCGCAGAAAATAAACAAGAACTATTGCCAAAGCAAAGTCTTGAAAAAGCTTCTAAGCCCAACGTATACGAAGTCATCACAAATGACGAGGTACGAAAAGTAGTGACCTTGCGAATGACAGATTCGACATGTTTATTGAAACGTGGAAAAACAGTTAAAGCAAGAATTAATGTTGGCGATTTGTACTCCAATGGAATTCTCGACTTAGGTCAGTTTTTCCAAAGGCTTGAATGGCAAGCCGGTGTATCTAAAATCAGCCAACTAAAAGTGGCACCGAGCGAAAAGATCTTTGAATCAATTTCAATAGATACTTTCAAACACATGGGCAATTAAAATTTAAAATCATTAAGAGTAGCGTTACTCAAGCCGGTGACCAAAATAAATAATGAACAAGAAAAAGAAGCTATATTGTCTATAGTCCATGAAGATCCAATTCAAGGAGGTCATACAGGTATAAATAAAACGATATCAAAAATAAAGAGACAATATTATTGGAAGAACATGACTAAAGATGTAAAACAGTACATAAATAAATGTCCAAAATGCCTGACGTCGAAAACGACGAAACATACAAGATCACCTATGATAATAACCGAAACTCCACAATATGCTTCTGACAGAGTGATAGTGGACACAATTGGTCCACTACCACGTTCGGAAAATGGGAATAAATACGTAATCACTTTAATATGTGATTTGACAAAGTATTTAGTAGCAATTCCTGTTTCAAACAAAAGTGCAACAACTGTCGCAAAGGCCATATTCGAATCTTTTATTCTGAAGTACGGTCCAATGAAGACGTTCATTACGGACATGGGAACAGAATATAAAAATTCCATTATAACTGACTTGTGCAAATATTTAAAAATCGATAACATAACATCTACAGTACACCACCACCAGACATTAGATACCGTTGAAAGAAGTCATAGGACAGTCGTTCATATATTTCAGTAGATAAAACTGATTGGGACGTATGGTTACAGTATTTCGTGTATTGTTTTAACACAACACCGTCAGTAACTCATAATTATTGTCCATATGAACTAGTATTTGGTAGACAAAATATCTTACCAATACAATTTAATAGCGTAAATAACATAGAACCCATATATAATATAGAAGATTATTCTAAAGAAGTTAAGTTTAGACTAGAAAACGCGTATAAGAGAGCTCGAATACTTTTAGAGAAAAATAAAATCAAGCAAAAACAAATAAATGACAAGAAAGTAATAGATTTTAAAATAGAAATAGGTGACCAAGTTTATTTAAAGAATGAAACAGGTCATAAATTAGAATCTTCTTATATAGGACCATTTGAGGTTATTAGTATAGAAAACAATAATAATATAATTATAAAGAATAGGAAAAATAGGGAACAAAAAGTTCATAAGGATACGCTAAAAAGGATAAATAAATAAAACAAAAAAAAAAAACAAGAATATATATATATTGCAAAAAAAAAATAATAATAATAATTAGAAATAATAAAAAAAGACAAAACATAGTATGTAAAAAAATATATATAAAAATAATACTAATAATAATTCTTATATTAAATAACTACAATATATTACGTTATTTTTTTAAAAAGGGAGGTGTAGTATGTTGTGTGCCAAATGAGCATATGCCCACAGTATTGTAGAGTATACAATATAACAAGTGGTCATGTGCCCAACTTAAAGTAAGAGTAACAACTCATACCATAGTGACACTTTGTTGCTATGCTTATACAATCATAAATACACATACATAAGTGCAGTAATAGGATCCGTCACTTATGCGGACTGGCCGCAGCGTGAGATCGCTGGCGTAAGCACTTCTTGAGTGTGTACTATCTGTACATAACTACAGGCACACACATACTGCAACTCTCTCTCTCTGCCGACGCTTTTAGCGGCAGAGCTCACTTAGAATATTGTATGGCCAGACACTCCTTCTCCGTGGCGCTGTAGTTGACCTCTGCTTTCTGCAGTTTCCTACTGGCGTAGGAAATCACGTGCTCCTGGCCGTCTACGTTCTGTGTCAAAACCGCGCCCAGCCCATACTCGCTGGCGTCAGTCTGTAGGCAGAAGCGTTGTGTGAAATCGGGGCACGCTAACACCGGCGCTTCCATGAGCAGTCTTTGGATACAATCAAATGCCTCCTGCTGCGGTGTTCCCCAACTCCACTTGTGGCCTTTCTTTAACAGCTCGGTGAGTGGGCCTACCGTTGTGGCGAAATTGGGTACAAAGCGGCGGTACCACGAGGCCATCCCGATGATGTTTTAGGTTGGCCGGGGGCTTCAGTTCACGTATGGCTGCCACCTTTTCTGGATCCGTCTGTATCCCGTCTTCTGTCACCAGGTGCCCCAGGTAGCGTATGGACCTGCGAAAAAACTCACACTTATCTTGATTTACCCGTAGGTTTGCCGCTCTCAGTCTTCGAAACACCTCCCTCAGGTTACATAGGTGTTCTTCGAACGTCTTCCCAACCACAACTATGTCGTCCAGATAAGCAACCGCGTGTGGAGCCATACCCGGGCCGATGACGCTATCTAGCGCCCGCTGGAAGGTGGCTGGGGCGGAGTGCAGGCCAAATGGCATCACTCGCCATTGGAAAAGGCCCCGTCCGGGCACTCTGACGGCGGTGTATTTGCGGCTGTCGGGCTCCATGGGGATCTGCCAATAACCGTTTCGCAAGTCGATGCTGCTGATATACTTTGCCTGTCGTAACTGTTCGAGAATATGTTGAATCCTCGGAATGGGGTATGCGTCTGGCTCCGAGCGCTCGTTCAGCTGGCGGTAGTCGATGCACATCCACCACGCCCCATTCTTCTTGCGTACCAGGACTATGGGCGCGCTGTACGTGCTATCGGACCGCTCAATGCAGCCCTTCGCCAGCAACTCGTCAACCTTGTTGTCAATCACCGCTTGCATCGCCTGTCGTCTTTCACGCGGATCGTGTGTGTATCCACCACCGCGTCGAGGGCAAGACCACCGCAATCGCATCGTTGTCTTCGCTCTCCATTTCCGCCACGTGTTTGAATTTCAAATTCTGGGGTGCGGAATCTGTTGGTGATTGCTGGGCAACGAGCTGCATCTCACAAAAGTACTGACTATACTTTCCAGCCTGCATGGCCAGCCGCTGATGGACTACCTGTAGCACGCAACGGCTAATTATGTGCCAGCGGCATGCCCGGTATACATCTTATACTGCGTCGACTGCAACCAGTGCACCGGGCCTCCCATCGGTGCTGTTGAGGTATCATTTGTGCTATATGTGGCTGGCCTGGCTGTGTTGGCGTCGCCGCCATGGCTGCCGCTGCCTCCGCTGTTGTCGTCACCTGTTGCCTCGGCTGCCGGCGTCGCCACTACTGCCTTCATCAACGTAGCCGCAGCCGCTGCTGCATTGGTGCCGCTGCTGTTGACGTCGCTGCCGTTGCTGCGGCCGCTACTATCGTGTCCCTGCCGCTTACGCTGTTGCGGCTGTTGTCGTGGCTGTTGTAATGGCTGCTCTTTTGGCTGTTGAGAGATTGTCAGTGGCATGGTCCCCATACCAGCGCAACTCTCGCTCTCCATTTCCGCCACGTGTTTGAATTTCAAATTCTGGGGTGCGGAATCTGTTGGTGATTGCTGGGCAACGAGCTGCATCTCACAAAAGTACTGACTATACTTTCCAGCCTGCATGGCCAGCCGCTGATGGACTACCTGTAGCACGCAACGGCTAATTATGTGCCAGCGGCATGCCCGGTGTACATCTTATACTGCGTCGACTGCAACCAGTGCACCGGGCCTCCCATCGGTGCCGTTGAGGTATCATTTGTGCTATATGTGGCTGAAACGTAATAAAATTCGATTATGTCTGCAGGATTACGTGGACGTTATTCTTTAGCTAGGAGCGCCTGCTTTGGTTGCCCCGACGCTTGCCCGCTGGCCTGGCTGTGTTGGCGTCGCCGCCATGGCTGCCGCTGCCTCCGCTGTTGTCGTCACCTGTTGCCTCGGCTGCCGGCGTCGCCACTACTGCCTTCATCAACGTAGCCGCAGCCGCTGCTGCATTGGTGTCGCTGCTGTTGACGTCGCTGCCGTTGCTGCGGCCGCTACTATCGTGTCCCTGCCGCTTACGCTGTTGCGGCTGTTGTCGTGGCTGTTGTAATGGCTGCTCTTTTGGCTGTTGAGAGATTGTCAGTGGCATGGTCCCCATACCAGCGCAACTGTCGCTGCACTCGTCGGCGACGCTGAAGTCTGCATTCAGCGCCTTCAGATCTCGCACATGTACTGTTCTACCTCTGCCGCCCGCTACTGGTCGTAAGCGCACTATGACTGGGGATATAAATGCACGCACTGTGAATGGCCCATCGAAGCGAGGCGCCAGTTTGGCCGCAAACTGCTCTGCGGCGTTGGACAGGTGATGCTGTCGCACGAGAACCTCGTCGCCTAGTTGGGGTCGCCACTCGCGCCTCCGCAGATTATACTGACGCGCCTGATCCTCACTGGCCACCACTTGGTTTCTTTTCGCTATTCGGGCAATGAATTTTACCAGTGTCGCGTGTGTTTGTGGGCTAACTGGTACTGCCTCAGGGGCGTCTGGATCCCTGCCGTACAGTGTGCGTGGATGCCTTGGTTCTCTCCCAAATAGGATGAAAGCCGGTGAGTAGCCCGTTGCGTCTGAAAGTGCTGTATTAATAGCCAATTGTGCTTCCGGCAGTTGCTCGTCTCACGTGTTGTGCTGCCCGTCCGCCAGCTGAGCAATCAATGTTTTGACCGTTCTATTGGTCCGCTCCGTGGGATTCTCCTGAGGTGTATATGGTGCCGTCAGTTGTTTCTGGGCTCCATTGTCTGTGATGAGTTTTCGCGGCGTCCCAAACCGCGCCAGGATCCGCTCTCGTAGGGCCAGCTTCACTGCCGCCGCTGTTGCCTTGAGGATGGGGACCAGTTCTGCCCACTTGCTGAACTTATCCACAAGGACCAGTAGGTACGAGTTGCCCCGTTTGGACCGCGGCAGCGGCCCTACGAAATCGGCGCTTACGACGTCCCATGCTGCCTCCGCTGGTTTGAAATGCATCTTGTCTGCTGTCAGCTGTTGCTGGGCTTTATAGCGTTGGCACAACAGGCACTGGTGCACAGACCAGGCCAGTGGTATCGGTCTGCGACGCGCGCACATGTTCGGCGTACTCCCATATGGCCCGCCGTAGCGTCATCGTGACATTCTCTCAACACCTCCTGTCGTAAAGGCGCGGCCACGCATAGCCTCCATGGTGACTCCTCATCTTCTCCCAGCACGTTGGCGATGTGGCGGTACAGCCTGTCGTTCTGTATGGCGTAATCTGGGTATTTGCCGGGGCTCTCCAACACCGCTGCCATCAGCCGCTGTAGCCATTTACAAGTTGGCGCTGCCTCTGGCTCCACGTGTGCGCGACCGGCCACCTCGCGCGGCTGCCGTGACAGCGCGTCGGCCACCACGTTCAGGGCTCCTTTTCGGTACTGGACATCGAAAGTATACTGTTGCAGCTCCAAGGCCCAGCGTGCAATGCGACCAGTGGGACTTTCGATTGAGTTGAGCCATTGCAACGCCAAGTGATCGGTCACGACGGTAAAGTGATAGCCCTCCAGATAGTGTCGCAGCTTTCGAATTCCCCAAACAATGGCCAGACACTCCTTCTCCGTGGCGCTGTAGTTGACTGGCCGTCTACGTTCTGTGTCAAAACCGCGCCCAGCCCATACTCGCTGGCGTCAGTCTGTAGGCAGAAGCGTTGTGTGAAATCGGGGCACGCTAACACCGGCGCTTCCATGAGCAGTCTTTGGATACAATCAAATGCCTCCTGCTGCGGTGTTCCCCAACTCCACTTGTGGCCTTTCTTTAACAGCTCGGTGAGTGGGCCTACCGTTGTGGCGAAATTGGGTACAAAGCGGCGGTACCACGAGGCCATCCCGATGATGTTTTAGGTTGGCCGGGGGCTTCAGTTCACGTATGGCTGCCACCTTTTCTGGATCCGTCTGTATACCGTCTTCTGTCACCAGGTGCCCCAGGTAGCGTATGGACCTGCGAAAAAACTCACACTTATCTTGATTTACCCGTAGGTTTGCCGCTCTCAGTCTTCGAAACACCTCCCTCAGGTTACATAGGTGTTCTTCGAACGTCTTCCCAACCACAACTATGTCGTCCAGATAAGCAACCGCGTGTGGAGCCATACCCGGGCCGATGACGCTATCTAGCGCCCGCTGGAAGGTGGCTGGGGCGGAGTGCAGGCCAAATGGCATCACTCGCCATTGGAAAAGGCCCCGTCCGGGCACTGTGACGGCGGTGTATTTGCGGCTGTCGGGCTCCATGGGGATCTGCCAATAACCGTTTCGCAAGTCGATGCTGCTGATATACTTTGCCTGTCGTAACTGTTCGAGAATATGTTGGATCCTCGGAATGGGGTATGCGTCTGGCTCCGAGCGCTCGTTCAGCTGGCGGTAGTCGATGCACATCCACCACGCCCCATTCTTCTTGCGTACCAGGACTATGGGCGCGCTGTACGTGCTATCGGACCGCTCAATGCAGCCCTTCGCCAGCAACTCGTCAACCTTGTTGTCAATCACCGCTTGCATCGCCTGTCGTCTTTCACGCGGATCGTGTGTGTATCCACCACCGCGTCGAGGGCAAGACCACCGCAATCGCATCGTTGTCTTCGCTCTCCATTTCCGCCACGTGTTTGAATTTCAAATTCTGGGGTGCGGAATCTGTTGGTGATTGCTGGGCAACGAGCTGCATCTCACAAAAGTACTGACTATACTTTCCAGCCTGCATAGCCAGCCGCTGATGGACTACCTGTAGCACGCAACGGCTAATTATGTGCCAGCGGCATGCCCGGTATACATCTTATACTGCGTCGACTGCAACCAGTGCACCGGGCCTCCCATCGGTGCTGTTGAGGTATCATTTGTGCTATATGTGGCTGAAACGTAATAAAATTCGATTATGTCTGCAGGATTACGTGGACGTTATTCTTTAGCTAGGAGCGCCTGCTTTGGTTGCCCCGACGCTTGCCCGCTGGCCTGGCTGTGTTGGCGTCGCCGCCATGGCTGCCGCTGCCTCCGCTGTTGTCGTCACCTGTTGCCTCGGCTGCCGGCGTCGCCACTACTGCCTTCATCAACGTAGCCGCAGCCGCTGCTGCATTGGTGTCGCTGCTGTTGACGTCGCTGCCGTTGCTGCGGCCGCTACTATCGTGTCCCTGCCGCTTACGCTGTTGCGGCTGTTGTCGTGGCTGTTGTAATGGCTGCTCTTTTGGCTGTTGAGAGATTGTCAGTGGCATGGTCCCCATACCAGCGCAACTCTCGCTCTCCATTTCCGCCACGTGTTTGAATTTCAAATTCTGGGGTGCGGAATCTGTTGGTGATTGCTGGGCAACGAGCTGCATCTCACAAAAGTACTGACTATACTTTCCAGCCTGCATGGCCAGCCGCTGATGGACTACCTGTAGCACGCAACGGCTAATTATGTGCCAGCGGCATGCCCGGCATACATCTGATACTGCGTCGACTGCAACCAGTGCACCGGGCCTCCCATCGGTGCTGTTGAGGTATCATTTGTGCTATATGTGGCTGAAACGTAATAAAATTCGATTATGTCTGCAGGATTACGTGGACGTTATTCTTTAGCTAGGAGCGCCTGCTTTGGTTGCCCCGACGCTTGCCCGCTGGCCTGGCTGTGTTGGCGTCGCCGCCATGGCTGCCGCTGCCTCCGCTGTTGTCGTCACCTGTTGCCTCGGCTGCCGGCGTCGCCACTACTGCCTTCATCAACGTAGCCGCAGCCGCTGCTGCATTGGTGCCGCTGCTGTTGACGTCGCTGCCGTTGCTGCGGCCGCTACTATCGTGTCCCTGCCGCTTACGCTGTTGCGGCTGTTGTCGTGGCTGTTGTAATGGCTGCTCTTTTGGCTGTTGAGAGATTGTCAGTGGCATGGTCCCCATACCAGCGCAACTGTCGCTGCACTCGTCGGCGACGCTGACGTCTGCATTCAGCGCCTTCAGATCTCGCACATGTGCTGTTCTACCTCTGCCGCCCGCTACTGGTCGTAAGCGCACTATGACTGGGGATATAAATGCACGCACTGTGAATGGCCCATCGAAGCGAGGCGCCAGTTTGGCCGCAAACTGGTCTGCGGCGTTGGACAGGTGATGCTGTCGCACGAGAACCTCGTCGCCTAGTTGGGGTCGCCACTTGCGCCTCCGCAGATTATACTGACGCGCCTGATCCTCACTGGCCACCACTTGGTTTCTTTTCGCTATTCGGGCAATGAATTTTACCAGTGTCGCGTGTGTTTGTGGGCTAACTGGTACTGCCTCAGGGGCATCTGGATCCCTGCCATACAGTGTGCGTGGATGCCTTGGTTCTCTCCCAAATAGGATGAAAGCCGGTGAGTAGCCCGTTGCGTCTGAAAGTGCTGTATTAATAGCCTATTGTGCTTCCGGCAGTTACTCGTCCCACGTGTTGTGCTGCCCGTCCGCCAGCTGAGCAATCAATGTTTTGACCGTTCTATTGGTCCGCTCCGTGGGATTCTCCTGAGGTGTATATGGTGCCGTCAGTTGTTTCAGCGCGCGACTTGTAAACTGGGCTCCATTGTCTGTGATGAGTTTTCGCGGCGTCCCAAACCGCGCCAGGATCCGCTCTCGTAGGGCCAGCTTCACTGCCGCCGCTGTTGCCTTGAGGATGGGGACCAGTTCTGCCCACTTGCTGAACTTATCCACAAGGACCAGTAGGTACGAGTTGCCCCGTTTGGACCGCGGCAGCGGCCCTACGAAATCGGCGCTTACGACGTCCCATGCTGCCTCCGCTGGTTTGAAATGCATCTTGTCTGCTGTCAGCTGTTGCTGGGCTTTATAGCGTTGGCACAACAGGCACTGGTGCACAGACCAGGCCAGTGGTATCGGTCTGCGACGCGCGCACATGTTCGGCGTACTCCCATATGGCCCGCCGTAGCGTCATCGTGACATTCTCTCAACACCTCCTGTCGTAAAGGCGCGGCCACGCATAGCCTCCATGGTGACTCCTCATCTTCTCCCAGCACGTTGGCGATGTGGCGGTACAGCCTGTCGTTCTGTATGGCGTAATCTGGGTATTTGCCGGGGCTCTCCAACACCGCTGCCATCAGCCGCTGTAGCCATTTACAAGTTGGCGCTGCCTCTGGCTCCACGTGTGCGCGACCGGCCACCTCGCGCGGCTGCCGTGACAGCGCGTCGGCCACCACGTTCAGGGCTCCTTTTCGGTACTGGACATCGAAAGTATACTGTTGCAGCTCCAAGGCCCAGCGTGCAATGCGACCAGTGGGACTTTCGATTGAGTTGAGCCATCGCAACGCCAAGTGATCGGTCACGACGGTAAAGTGATAGCCCTCCAGATAGTTTCGCAGCTTTCGAATTCCCCAAACAATGGCCAGACACTCCTTCTCCGTGGCGCTGTAGTTGACCTCTGCTTTCTGCAGTTTCCTACTGGCGTAGGAAATCACGTGCTCCTGGCCGTCTACGTTCTGTGTCAAAACCGCGCCCAGCCCATACTCGCTGGCGTCAGTCTGTAGGCAGAAGCGTTGTGTGAAATCGGGGCACGCTAACACCGGCGCTTCCATGAGCAGTCTTTGGATACAATCAAATGCCTCCTGCTGCGGTGTTCCCCAACTCCACTTGTGGCCTTTCTTTAACAGCTCGGTGAGTGGGCCTACCGTTGTGGCGAAATTGGGTACAAAGCAGCGGTACCACGAGGCCATCCCGATGATGTTTTAGGTTGGCCGGGGGCTTCAGTTCACGTATGGCTGCCACCTTTTCTGGATCCGTCTGTATACCGTCTTCTGTCACCAGGTGCCCCAGGTAGCGTATGGACCTGCGAAAAAACTCACACTTATCTTGATTTACCCGTAGGTTTGCCGCTCTCAGTCTTCGAAACACCTCCCTCAGGTTACATAGGTGTTCTTCGAACGTCTTCCCAACCACAACTATGTCGTCCAGATAAGCAACCGCGTGTGGAGCCATACCCGGGCCGATGACGCTATCTAGCGCCCGCTGGAAGGTGGCTGGGGCGGAGTGCAGGCCAAATGGCATCACTCGCCATTGGAAAAGGCCCCGTCCGGGCACTGTGACGGCGGTGTATTTGCGGCTGTCGGGCTCCATGGGGATCTGCCAATAACCGTTTCGCAAGTCGATGCTGCTGATATACTTTGCCTGTCGTAACTGTTCGAGACTATGTTGGATCCTCGGAATGGGGTATGCGTCTGGCTCCGAGCGCTCGTTCAGCTGGCGGTAGTCGATGCACATCCACCACGCCCCATTCTTCTTGCGTACCAGGACTATGGGCGCGCTGTACGTGCTATCGGACCGCTCAATGCAGCCCTTCGCCAGCAACTCGTCAACCTTGTTGTCAATCACCGCTTGCATCGCCTGTCGTCTTTCACGCGGATCGTGTGTGTATCCACCACCGCGTCGAGGGCAAGACCACCGCAATCGCATCGTTGTCTTCGCTCTCCATTTCCGCCACGTGTTTGAATTTCAAATTCTGGGGTGCGGAATCTGTTGGTGATTGCTGGGCAACGAGCTGCATCTCACAAAAGTACTGACTATACTTTCCAGCCTGCATAGCCAGCCGCTGATGGACTACCTGTAGCACGCAACGGCTAATTATGTGCCAGCGGCATGCCCGGTATACATCTTATACTGCGTCGACTGCAACCAGTGCACCGGGCCTCCCATCGGTGCTGTTGAGGTATCATTTGTGCTATATGTGGCTGAAACGTAATAAAATTCGATTATGTCTGCAGGATTACGTGGACGTTATTCTTTAGCTAGGAGCGCCTGCTTTGGTTGCCCCGACGCTTGCCCGCTGGCCTGGCTGTGTTGGCGTCGTCGCCATGGCTGCCGCTGCCTCCGCTGTTGTCGTCACCTGTTGCCTCGGCTGCCGGCGTCGCCACTACTGCCTTCATCAACGTAGCCGCAGCCGCTGCTGCATTGGTGCCGCTGCTGTTGACGTCGCTGCCGTTGCTGCGGCCGCTACTATCGTGTCCCTGCCGCTTACGCTGTTGCGGCTGTTGTCGTGGCTGTTGTAATGGCTGCTCTTTTGGCTGTTGAGAGATTGTCAGTGGCATGGTCCCCATACCAGCGCAACTGTCGCTGCACTCGTCGGCGACGCTGACGTCTGCATTCAGCGCCTTCAGATCTCGCACATGTACTGTTCTACCTCTGCCGCCCGCTACTGGTCGTAAGCGCACTATGACTGGGGATATAAATGCACGCACTGTGAATGGCCCATCGAAGCGAGGCGCCAGTTTGGCCGCAAACTGCTCTGCGGCGTTGGACAGGTGATGCTGTCGCACGAGAACCTCGTCGCCTAGTTGGGGTCGCCACTCGCGCCTCCGCAGATTATACTGACGCGCCTGATCCTCACTGGCCACCACTTGGTTTCTTTTCGCTATTCGGGCAATGAATTTTACCAGTGTCGCGTGTGTTTGTGGGCTAACTGGTACTGCCTCAGGGGCGTCTGGATCCCTGCCGTACAGTGTGCGTGGATGCCTTGGTTCTCTCCCAAATAGGATGAAAGCCGGTGAGTAGCCCGTTGCGTCTGAAAGTGCTGTATTAATAGCCAATTGTGCTTCCGGCAGTTGCTCGTCTCACGTGTTGTGCTGCCCGTCCGCCAGCTGAGCAATCAATGTTTTGACCGTTCTATTGGTCCGCTCCGTGGGATTCTCCTGAGGTGTATATGGTGCCGTCAGTTGTTTCAGCGCGCGACTTGTAAACTGGGCTCCATTGTCTGTGATGAGTTTTCGCGGCGTCCCAAACCGCGCCAGGATCCGCTCTCGTAGGGCCAGCTTCACTGCCGCCGCTGTTGCCTTGAGGATGGGGACCAGTTCTGCCCACTTGCTGAACTTATCCACAAGGACCAGTAGGTACGAGTTGCCCCGCTGGTTTGAAATGCATCTTGTCTGCTGTCAGCTGTTGCTGGGCTTTATAGCGTTGGCACAACAGGCACTGGTGCACAGACCAGGCCAGTGGTATCGGTCTGCGACGCGCGCACATGTTCGGCGTACTCCCATATGGCCCGCCGTAGCGTCATCGTGACATTCTCTCAACACCTCCTGTCGTAAAGGCGCGGCCACGCATAGCCTCCATGGTGACTCCTCATCTTCTCCCAGCACGTTGGCGATGTGGCGGTACAGCCTGTCGTTCTGTATGGCGTAATCTGGGTATTTGCCGGGGCTCTCCAACACCGCTGCCATCAGCCGCTGTAGCCATTTACAAGTTGGCGCTGCCTCTGGCTCCACGTGTGCGCGACCGGCCACCTCGCGCGGCTGCCGTGACAGCGCGTCGGCCACCACGTTCAGGGCTCCTTTTCGGTACTGGACATCGAAAGTATACTGTTGCAGCTCCAAGGCCCAGCGTGCAATGCGACCAGTGGGACTTTCGATTGAGTTGAGCCATCGCAACGCCAAGTGATCGGTCACGACGGTAAAGTGATAGCCCTCCAGATAGTGTCGCAGCTTTCGAATTCCCCAAACAATGGCCAGACACTCCTTCTCCGTGGCGCTGTAGTTGACCTCTGCTTTCTGCAGTTTCCTACTGGCGTAGGAAATCACGTGCTCCTGGCCGTCTACGTTCTGTGTCAAAACCGCGCCCAGCCCATACTCGCTGGCGTCAGTCTGTAGGCAGAAGCGTTGTGTGAAATCGGGGCACGCTAACACCGGCGCTTCCATGAGCAGTCTTTGGATACAATCAAATGCCTCCTGCTGCGGTGTTCCCCAACTCCACTTGTGGCCTTTCTTTAACAGCTCGGTGAGTGGGCCTACCGTTGTGGCGAAATTGGGTACAAAGCAGCGGTACCACGAGGCCATCCCGATGATGTTTTAGGTTGGCCGGGGGCTTCAGTTCACGTATGGCTGCCACCTTTTCTGGATCCGTCTGTATACCGTCTTCTGTCACCAGGTGCCCCAGGTAGCGTATGGACCTGCGAAAAAACTCACACTTATCTTGATTTACCCGTAGGTTTGCCGCTCTCAGTCTTCGAAACACCTCCCTCAGGTTACATAGGTGTTCTTCGAACGTCTTCCCAACCACAACTATGTCGTCCAGATAAGCAACCGCGTGTGGAGCCATACCCGGGCCGATGACGCTATCTAGCGCCCGCTGGAAGGTGGCTGGGGCGGAGTGCAGGCCAAATGGCATCACTCGCCATTGGAAAAGGCCCCGTCCGGGCACTGTGACGGCGGTGTATTTGCGGCTGTCGGGCTCCATGGGGATCTGCCAATAACCGTTTCGCAAGTCGATGCTGCTGATATACTTTGCCTGTCGTAACTGTTCGAGAATATGTTGGATCCTCGGAATGGGGTATGCGTCTGGCTCCGAGCGCTCGTTCAGCTGGCGGTAGTCGATGCACATCCACCACGCCCCATTCTTCTTGCGTACCAGGACTATGGGCGCGCTGTACGTGCTATCGGACCGCTCAATGCAGCCCTTCGCCAGCAACTCGTCAACCTTGTTGTCAATCACCGCTTGCATCGCCTGTCGTCTTTCACGCGGATCGTGTGTGTATCCACCACCGCGTCGAGGGCAAGACCACCGCAATCGCATCGTTGTCTTCGCTCTCCATTTCCGCCACGTGTTTGAATTTCAAATTCTGGGGTGCGGAATCTGTTGGTGATTGCTGGGCAACGAGCTGCATCTCACAAAAGTACTGACTATACTTTCCAGCCTGCATAGCCAGCCGCTGATGGACTACCTGTAGCACGCAACGGCTAATTTTGTGCCAGCGGCATGCCCGGTATACATCTTATACTGCGTCGACTGCAACCAGTGCACCGGGCCTCCCATCGGTGCTGTTGAGGTATCATTTGTGCTATATGTGGCTGAAACGTAATAAAATTCGATTATGTCTGCAGGATTACGTGGACGTTATTCTTTAGCTAGGAGCGCCTGCTTTGGTTGCCCCGACGCTTGCCCGCTGGCCTGGCTGTGTTGGCGTCGCCGCCATGGCTGCCGCTGCCTCCGCTGTTGTCGTCACCTGTTGCCTCGGCTGCCGGCGTCGCCACTACTGCCTTCATCAACGTAGCCGCAGCCGCTGCTGCATTGGTGTCGCTGCTGTTGACGTCGCTGCCGTTGCTGCGGCCGCTACTATCGTGTCCCTGCCGCTTACGCTGTTGCGGCTGTTGTCGTGGCTGTTGTAATGGCTGCTCTTTTGGCTGTTGAGAGATTGTCAGTGGCATGGTCCCCATACCAGCGCAACTCTCGCTCTCCATTTCCGCCACGTGTTTGAATTTCAAATTCTGGGGTGCGGAATCTGTTGGTGATTGCTGGGCAACGAGCTGCATCTCACAAAAGTACTGACTATACTTTCCAGCCTGCATGGCCAGCCGCTGATGGACTACCTGTAGCACGCAACGGCTAATTATGTGCCAGCGGCATGCCCGGCATACATCTTATACTGCGTCGACTGCAACCAGTGCACCGGGCCTCCCATCGGTGCTGTTGAGGTATCATTTGTGCTATATGTGGCTGAAACGTAATAAAATTCGATTATGTCTGCAGGATTACGTGGACGTTATTCTTTAGCTAGGAGCGCCTGCTTTGGTTGCCCCGACGCTTGCCCGCTGGCCTGGCTGTGTTGGCGTCGCCGCCATGGCTGCCGCTGCCTCCGCTGTTGTCGTCACCTGTTGCCTCGGCTGCCGGCGTCGCCACTACTGCCTTCATCAACGTAGCCGCAGCCGCTGCTGCATTGGTGCCGCTGCTGTTGACGTCGCTGCCGTTGCTGCGGCCGCTACTATCGTGTCCCTGCCGCTTACGCTGTTGCGGCTGTTGTCGTGGCTGTTGTAATGGCTGCTCTTTTGGCTGTTGAGAGATTGTCAGTGGCATGGTCCCCATACCAGCGCAACTGTCGCTGCACTCGTCGGCGACGCTGACGTCTGCATTCAGCGCCTTCAGATCTCGCACATGTACTGTTCTACCTCTGCCGCCCGCTACTGGTCGTAAGCGCACTATGACTGGGGATATAAATGCACGCACTGTGAATGGCCCATCGAAGCGAGGCGCCAGTTTGGCCGCAAACTGCTCTGCGGCGTTGGACAGGTGATGCTGTCGCACGAGAACCTCGTCGCCTAGTTGGGGTCGCCACTCGCGCCTCCGCAGATTATACTGACGCGCCTGATCCTCACTGGCCACCACTTGGTTTCTTTTCGCTATTCGGGCAATGAATTTTACCAGTGTCGCGTGTGTTTGTGGGCTAACTGGTACTGCCTCAGGGGCGTCTGGATCCCTGCCGTACAGTGTGCGTGGATGCCTTGGTTCTCTCCCAAATAGGATGAAAGCCGGTGAGTAGCCCGTTGCGTCTGAAAGTGCTGTATTAATAGCCAATTGTGCTTCCGGCAGTTGCTCGTCTCACGTGTTGTGCTGCCCATCCGCCAGCTGAGCAATCAATGTTTTGACCGTTCTATTGGTCCGCTCCGTGGAATTCTCCTGAGGTGTATATGGTTCCGTCAGTTGTTTCAGCGCGCGACTTGTAAACTGGGCTCCATTGTCTGTGATGAGTTTTCGCGGCGTCCCAAACCGCGCCAGGATCCGCTCTCGTAGGACCAGTTCTGCCCACTTGCTGAACTTATCCACAAGGACCAGTAGGTACGAGTTGCCCCGTTTGGACCGCGGCAGCGGCCCTACGAAATCGGCGCTTACGACGTCCCATGCTGCCTCCGCTGGTTTGAAATGCATCTTGTCTGCTGTCAGCTGTTGCTGGGCTTTATAGCGTTGGCACAACAGGCACTGGTGCACATACTTCGCGACGTCGCGATACAGACCAGGCCAGTGGTATCGGTCTGCGACGCGCGCACATGTTCGGCGTACTCCCATATGGCCCGCCGTAGCGTCATCGTGTGTAGTATGTTGTGTGCCAAATGAGCATATGCCCACAGTATTGTAGAGTATACAATATAACAAGTGGTCATGTGCCCAACTTAAAGTAAGAGTAACAACTCATACCATAGTAACACTTTGTTGCTATGCTTATACAATCATAAATACACATACATAAGTGCAGTAATAGGATCCGTCACTTATGCGGACTGGCCGCAGCGTGAGATCGCTGGCGTAAGCACTTCTTGAGTGTGTACTATCTGTACATAACTACAGGCACACACATACTGCAACTCTCTCTCTCTGCCGACGCTTTTAGCGGCAGAGCTCACTTAGAATATTGTATGAAATAAGCCAAACATAAAATTGAATAAAACCGATAGAACACTCTCGATCGAAACCTAAAACAGACAAGACGTATATTTAATTTAACATGGCGACCGTGACAAGTGTCATGAACATGTTTAAAAGTATAAAAATATAAAATATAAATATTTAGTATTGTAGTATAGTATATAGTAGTGAAGTGAACAAAAGCGAAACGAGTGAAAACAAAAGATGGGGAGAGAAAACTCCAGTATAAGATCAACGTGAACCTGCTATCGGCAGTCTTCTCTTCTACGGAAGTCAAACTACGGAAATGATGTTTTCATCGACAAAAGTGGCTGGAAATACTGAGTAAGTATAGGTGATGAGCAATGCCAAAAAATAGGCGCAATGGAGTACAAAAAAGGCTTAAGGGAAGAAAAGCCAAACTCCTAAAACTGTTATTTGCCCCCAACACGACAATTAGTTGGGAAGCGGGAAATAAAATACAGGCTGAAATCGACAATATCGAGTCGATTCAGCAAAAATACAAAAGCTCAACCTCTACGAACGAAAGCACTTCTCAAAATATAAAATTAATAAACTCTAAAGTGTCACAGAAAAAACAATAAACATTTAGCCGGAGAAACAATACCCAACGGACTGCCCTGGAACATTAGAGTCGCCGCACTGCAGCTACACATGCTTCAAGAAGACCAGCACCGGCGCCCCAACAGCCTGTAAGAAGACCAGCACCGGCGCCCCAACAGCATGTGAGAAGACCAGAGCGCGCAACTTAATTTAACAAACATTTAATTTTAAAAAAAAATATATACTTGTTATTCAAAAAAAAAAGTATAATAATGTATAATAGTTTTAATTTTAATGTAAAAGAAATGTAATGTAAAGAAATGTTTGTAATACTGAGCGATAATTGCGTTGCTCGTAATAGAGTATGGCCTGTGAAGCCATACGAAACATTAGGCAGGAGATCACTGCGTTGATCGAATAAAAATAAATCAATCACAATATATATATATATTCTTTTAAAAAAAAAAAGAGAGAAAAAAAAATCAATTAATCCGAAATGCAAATTTAATGCTTTCGAATACAATCTCAAACGACGATAATATATTAGAAGTAGAAAACATGTTAGACCACGAATCGAAAGTAGCGGATTCAACCGCGAATGTAATTAATAATGTCGAAACTGTCTCAGTAGATTTAAAAGTATTAACGGTTATGCTTGTAATAATTGTTCTTCTTTTATTAGCAAATGTGCTAACTAAATTATATAAGTTGCACAATAAATGCATAAAGAAAAGATATGCAAGTAGAGCAGGCAATTTAGAAATGATATAATATGATAGTATAATAAACGAAATCTATAATAAAGAACAAATTTTACAATAAATGAAGTAATTTTAAAAACTATCAGCGAAATACATGCAAAGCTAGTTGCAGAAACCATATTGATGCTGCGCATACACCGCTAAAAACTCCATTTTCTATTAAACAATGGAGTGGAATGCATTGGCGAAGAAAATAAATGATTATAAAGACAAATTCGAAAAATCATACAAATGTATCAATTCTGATAAAAACAATAAAGTCAGATACATTGGTACATCACGCGCAAATATTAACAGCTCAATATAATAACATAGTAGCTACAATAAACAAAGTTGATGATAAATTAACCCAGGAGCATAAATATATATGTCAGAAAATTGTAAGAAGTTTAAAAACCAGATTGCATAATGTTGGTACTAGACGGAGTATTGTAATAACAATCCCAGAAGATCCAGGTCAGCTGGCTGAATTCAACGAGAACCAGTTAGAGGATTTGGATGAGTCTAAACCAAAAAAATTCTCAACAAACGAGTCTATTTCTGCAATGATTAAAAATTGTGAGCATGAGAAACTGAAAGTAATACTGGAAGCTGGTAACTTCGTTACTTTCGATGATGTAATGGGTAAATATATCCATTGCAGCACGGAAGTGACCGGCAGTGCAAGTACAGTGTTATTTCAGCGAGGGCCGCAATAATAGAGGAGATAGTTACAATCCTCAAAGAGGTAGAGGCAATGGCCGCGGTAGCCGCAGTAATAATAATAATAACAGAAACAACAATAGAGGTGGACGAGGCTTTAACCGAGGTGGGAATAATTATTCCTACCGAGGCAACAACCAAAATAGAAATCACTATAACAATAACTATAATGTCCGAGTTGCCCAAGATACTTCGGGAAACTCGCAGACACCTCCAGATGCTCAGGGTTAGGTAGTAAAAAATACACTGTTAACTTAGGTCTCAACAATTTCGTGTCGTTCAAGAGTGTTGCAACAGATAAAAAGATAACATTTTTGATTGATACAGGTGCAGATATTTGCATGACATCCAAATCAATAAAATTATAGACATTCGAGGCATAGGAGAAGGAGTAATAAACTCCAAAGGAGTAGTCTCAATCGAACTGCAGACAGACAAATACATTATTCCATATAAATTTCATCTACTTCATTCAGATTTCGCAATCCCTTGCGATGGAATAATAGGATTAGATTTCATAAAAACATTTAATTGCCAATTAGATTACAATAGTTCAGAGGATTGGTTTATAATTAGACCACAAAACCTAACGTATCCTATCTATGTTCCAATAACATTTAGTTCTGGTACCAATTCCACACTTCTACCAGCAAGATCACAAGTGATACTCAAAATAGAGTTGTCTTCAGCAGAGGAAAACGTTTTGATTCCAAATCAGGAAGTTAAACCGGGTGTTTATGTTGCAAACACTATTGCTACAGCCCAAAATACTTTTGTCCGATTTTTAAATACCACAGATAAATGCCAACTAGTAGGTATTAATAACATAAAATTTGAATCACTTTCGTACTACGATGTAGTTCAAAATCTGAAGGACGATAGAAAACAGTCTGTAATTAATAAATTAAAGAAAAATTTTCCAATTATGTTTAAAAAACAACTTGAAGAAATATGCACCGAGTATAGTGATGTGTTTGGCTTGAAACCGAACCAATCACAACAAACAACTTCTATAAGCAAAAACTGAGACTTAAGGATGATGAACCAGTGTATGTTAAAAATTATCGATGTCCGCATAGCCAAATAGAAGAAATCCAGCATCAAGTTGGAAGGTTGATTGAGCAAGGTATTGTCTGTTTCCGTCCGTCTGTTTCACCTTATAATAGCCCACTCTTATTAGTCCCAAAGAAACCTCTTCCGGGTTCTGAGGAGAAAAAATGGCGATTAGTAATTGACTATCGCCAAATAAATAAAAAATTGCTGTCGGATAAATTTCCACTCCCCAGAATTGACGATATTCTTGATCAATTGGGTAGAGCTAAATATTTTTCATGTCTTGACTTAATGTCAGGTTTTCACCAAATTGAGCTTGAGGAAAGCTCAAGAAATATAACGTACTTTTCTACGAGCAATGGCTCTTATCGCTTTACGCGATTACCATTTGGTTTAAGAATAGCGCCTAATTCATTTCAGAGAATGATGACAATAGCATTCTCAGGCCTAGAGCCTTCACAGGCTTTCCTTTACATGGATGATTGAACATTTATTGGTTGTTCTAAACAACATATGATTAAAAACTTAACATATGTTTTCAAACTTTGTAGAAAACACAATCTGAAATTACATCCAGAAAAGTGTTCATTTTCATGCACGAGGTGACGTTTTTAGGTCACAGATGCACAGATAAGGGAATCTTACCAGACGATAAAAAATTTGATGTTATCAATAACTATCCAGTCCCTACGGACGCAGACAGCGCTAGAAGATTCGTTGCATTTTGCAATTATTATAGACGTTTTATAAAAAACTTCGCCGAATATTCACGGCACATAACAAGATTATGTAAAAAGAATGTCCCATTTGAATGGACAACAGAGTGCGAAAAGGCATTCCAGTACCTAAAAAATCAACTGGTTCAACCAAATTTATTACAGTACCCAGATTATAGCAAAGAATTTTGCATAATCACAGATGCAAGCAAGCAAGCATGTGGAGCAGTTTTAACTCAAAACTATAATGGACTCCAACTCCCAGTTGCATATGCAACAAGAGCATTCACTAAAGGTGAAAGCAATAAGAGTACTACAGAACAAGAACTAGCAGCGATACATTGGGCAATAACACATTTTCGACCATATATATATGGCAAACATTTTACAGTAAGAACTGATCACAGACCTTTAACATATTTATTTTCTATGATAAACCCAAGTTCAAAATTAACACGCATGCGACTCGAGTTGGAAGAATATGATTTTACGGTGGAGTATCTGAGAGGGAAAGATAATTTTGTGGCAGGCGCCCTGTCAAGGATAACAATATCCAACTTAATTGACATAAATAGAAAAGTCCTGAAAGTCACTACCAGGCACCAAAGTAGATAAAACAATTTCTGCGCAGAAAATAAACAAGAACTATTGCCAAAGCAAAGTCTTGAAAAAGCTTCTAAGCCCAACGTATACGAAGTCATCACAAATGACGAGGTACGAAAAGTAGTGACCTTGCGAATGACAGATTCGACATGTTTATTGAAACGTGGAAAAACAGTTAAAGCAAGAATTAATGTTGGCGATTTGTACTCCAATGGAATTCTCGACTTAGGTCAGTTTTTCCAAAGGCTTGAATGGCAAGCCGGTGTATCTAAAATCAGCCAACTAAAAGTGGCACCGAGCGAAAAGATCTTTGAATCAATTTCAATAGATACTTTCAAACACATGGGCAATTAAAATTTAAAATCATTAAGAGTAGCGTTACTCAAGCCGGTGACCAAAATAAATAATGAACGAGAAAAAGAAGCTATATTGTCTATAGTCCATGAAGATCCAATTCAAGGAGGTCATACAGGTATAAATAAAACGATATCAAAAATAAAGAGACAATATTATTGGAAGAACATGACTAAAGATGTAAAACAGTACATAAATAAATGTCCAAAATGCCTGACGTCGAAAACGACGAAACATACAAGATCACCTATGATAATAACCGAAACTCCACAATATGCTTCTGACAGAGTGATAGTGGACACAATTGGTCCACTACCACGTTCGGAAAATGGGAATAAATACGTAATCACTTTAATATGTGATTTGACAAAGTATTTAGTAGCAATTCCTGTTTCAAACAAAAGTGCAACAACTGTCGCAAAGGCCATATTCGAATCTTTTATTCTGAAGTACGGTCCAATGAAGACGTTCATTACGGACATGGGAACAGAATATAAAAATTCCATTATAACTGACTTGTGCAAATATTTAAAAATCGATAACATAACATCTACAGTACACCACCACCAGACATTAGATACCGTTGAAAGAAGTCATAGGACATTCAATGAGTACAGTCGTTCATATATTTCAGTAGATAAAACTGATTGGGACGTATGGTTACAGTATTTCGTGTATTGTTTTAACACAACACCGTCAGTAACTCATAATTATTGTCCATATGAACTAGTATTTGGTAGACAAAATATCTTACCAATATAATTTAATAGCGTAAATAACATAGAACCCATATATAATATAGAAGATTATTCTAAAGAAGTTAAGTTTAGACTAGAAAACGCGTATAAGAGAGCTCGAATACTTTTAGAGAAAAATAAAATCAAGCAAAAACAAATAAATGACAAGAAAGTAATAGATTTTAAAATAGAAATAGGTGACCAAGTTTATTTAAAGAATGAAACAGGTCATAAATTAGAATCTTCTTATATAGGACCATTTGAGGTTATTAGTATAGAAAACAATAATAATATAATTATAAAGAATAGGAAAAATAGGGAACAAAAAGTTCATAAGGATACGCTAAAAAGGATAAATAAATAAAACCAAAAAAAAAAAACAAGAATATATATATATTGCAAAAAAAAAATAATAATAATAATTAGAAATAATAAAAAAAAGACAAAACATAGTATGTAAAAAAATATATATAAAAATAATACTAATAATAATTCTTATATTAAATAACTACAATATATCACGTTATTTTTTTAAAAAGGGAGGTGTAGTATGTTGTGTGCCAAATGAGCATATGCCCACAGTATTGTAGAGTATACAATATAACAAGTGGTCATGTGCCCAACTTAAAGTAAGAGTAACAACTCATACCATAGTGACACTTTGTTGCTATGCTTATACAATCATAAATACACATACATAAGTGCAGTAATAGGATCCGTCACTTATGCGGACTGGCCGCAGCGTGAGATCGCTGGCGTAAGCACTTCTTGAGTGTGTACTATCTGTACATAACTACAGGCACACACATACTGCAACTCTCTCTCTCTGCCGACGCTTTTAGCGGCAGAGCTCACTTAGAATATTGTATGAAATAAGCCAAACATAAAATTGAATAAAACCGATAGAACACTCTCGATCGAAACCTAAAACAGACAAGACGTATATTTAATTTAACACGTGGCATTCTCTCAACACCTCCTGTCGTAAAGGCGCGGCCACGCATAGCCTCCATGGTGACTCCTCATCTTCTCCCAGCACGTTGGCGATGCGGCGGTACAGCCTGTCGTTCTACTGGCGTAGGAAATCACGTGCTCCTGGCCGTCTACGTTCTGTGTCAAAACCGCGCCCAGCCCATACTCGCTGGCGTCAGTCTGTAGGCAGAAGCGTTGTGTGAAATCGGGACACGCTAACACCGACGCTTCCATGAGCTGTCTTTGGATACAATCAAATGCCTCCTGCTGCGGTGTTCCCCAACTCCACTTGTGGCCTTTCTTTAACAGCTCGGTGAGTGGGCCTACCGTTGTGGCGAAATTGGGTACAAAGCGGCGGTACCACGAGGCCATCCCGATGATGTTTTAGGTTGGCCGGGGGCTTCAGTTCACGTATGGCTGCCACCTTTTCTGGATCCGTCTGTATCCCGTCTTCTGTCACCAGGTGCCCCAGGTAGCGTATGGACCTGCGAAAAAACTCACACTTATCTTGATTTACCCGTAGGTTTGCCGCTCTCAGTCTTCGAAACACCTCCCTCAGGTTACATAGGTGTTCTTCGAACGTCTTCCCAACCACAACTATGTCGTCCAGATAAGCAACCGCGTGTGGAGCCATACCCGGGCCGATGACGCTATCTAGCGCCCGCTGGAAGGTGGCTGGGGCGGAGTGCAGGCCAAATGGCATCACTCGCCATTGGAAAAGGCCCCGTCCGGGCACTGTGACGGCGGTGTATTTGCGGCTGTCGGGCTCCATGGGGATCTGCCAATAACCGTTTCGCAAGTCGATGCTGCTGATATACTTTGCCTGTCGTAACTGTTCGAGAATATGTTGGATCCTCGGAATGGGGTATGCTTCTGGCTCCGAGCGCTCGTTCAGCTGGCGGTAGTCGATGCACATTCGCCACCCCCCATTCTTCTTGCGTACCAGGACTATGGGCGCGCTGTACGTGCTATCGGACCGCTCAATGCAGCCCTTCGCCAGCAACTCGTCAACCTCGTTGTCAATCACCGCTTGCATCGCCTGTCGTCTTTCACGCGGATCGTGTGTGTCGCCACCGACGACACGCCCACAATGTTCTCAAAGCGCGGTAATTCCTCCTGAAGGAACGTGGCAGCCTGAGCAGCCTGTTCATCTGTCAGAGTAGCCGCCGATGGAGCAATTGGCTCTGTGATCACCAATGCCGCACATCGTACTCTGCGGCGCGCTTGACGCCTTCTCCGCCGTCGTCGCTCACGCACATCTTGCATCTCCAGCTTGTGGCTGCCGGCGGTGAGCGTACCATAGGCCTTGCTGATGAAATCTAGCCCTAGTGAGACCTCGTTCTCGCAGCCCGGCAGTGTCAACAGTGGTACCGAGATGCATTTGTCGTCCACTGTTATCGCCGTCATCGTCTCCTCGCAAACAGTTTGTCGCGAGCCGTTGGCCATCGACATCGACACCTCTACACTCCGTACATTCTCCCCACCTGGCTTCCTCAAGCGTCGTGCCAGCGCCGGGCTCACGAAGCTGCGAGTGGCTCCCGTATCCACCACCGCGTCGAGGGCAAGACCACCGCAATCGCATCGTTGTCTTCGCTCTCCATTTCCGCCACGTGTTTGAATTTCAAATTCTGGGGTGCGGAATCTGTTGGTGATTGCTGGGCAACGAGCTGCATCTCGCAAAAGTACTGACTATACTTTCCAGCCTGCATGGCCAGCCGCTGATGGACTACCTGTAGCACGCAACGGCTAATTATGTGCCAGCGGCATGCCCGGTGTACATCTTATACTGCGTCGACTGCAACCAGTGCACCGGGCCTCCCATCGGTGCCGTTGAGGTATCATTTGTGCTATATGTGGCTGAAACGTAATAAAATTCGATTATGTCTGCAGGATTACGTGGGCGTTATTCTTTAGCTAGGAGCGCCTGCTTTGGTTGCCCCGACGCTTGCCCGCTGGCCTGGCTGTGTTGGCGTCGCCGCCATGGCTGCTGCTGCCTCCGCTGTTGTCGTCACCTGTTGCCGCGGTTGCCGGCGTCGCCACTACTGCCTTCATCAACGTAGCCGTAGCCGCTGCTGCATTGGTGCCGCTACTATCGTGTCCCTGCCGCTTACGCTGTTGCGGCTGTTGTCGTGGCTGTTGTAATGGCTGCTGTTTTGGCTGTTGAGAGATTGTCAGTGGCATGGTCCCCATACCAGCGCAACTCTCGCTCTCCATTTCCGCCACGTGTTTGAATTTCAAATTCTGGGGTGCGGAATCTGTTGGTGATTGCTGGGCAACGAGCTGCATCTCACAAAAGTACTGACTATACTTTCCAGCCTGCATGGCCAGCCGCTGATGGACTACCTGTAGCACGCAACGGCTAATTATGTGCCAGCGGCATGCCCGGCATACATCTTATACTGCGTCGACTGCAACCAGTGCACCGGGCCTCCCATCGGTGCTGTTGAGGTATCATTTGTGCTATATGTGGCTGAAACGTAATAAAATTCGATTATGTCTGCAGGATTACGTGGACGTTATTCTTTAGCTAGGAGCGCCTGCTTTGGTTGCCCCGACGCTTGCCCGCTGGCCTGGCTGTGTTGGCGTCGCCGCCATGGCTGCCGCTGCCTCCGCTGTTGTCGTCACCTGTTGCCTCGGCTGCCGGCGTCGCCACTACTGCCTTCATCAACGTAGCCGCAGCCGCTGCTGCATTGGTGCCGCTGCTGTTGACGTCGCTGCCGTTGCTGCGGCCGCTACTATCGTGTCCCTGCCGCTTACGCTGTTGCGGCTGTTGTCGTGGCTGTTGTAATGGCTGCTCTTTTGGCTGTTGAGAGATTGTCAGTGGCATGGTCCCCATACCAGCGCAACTGTCGCTGCACTCGTCGGCGACGCTGACGTCTGCATTCAGCGCCTTCAGATCTCGCACATGTACTGTTCTACCTCTGCCGCCCGCTACTGGTCGTAAGCGCACTATGACTGGGGATATAAATGCACGCACTGTGAATGGCCCATCGAAGCGAGGCGCCAGTTTGGCCGCAAACTGCTCTGCGGCGTTGGACAGGTCTCGTGATGCTGTCGCACGAGAACCTCGTCGCCTAGTTGGGGTCGCCACTCGCGCCTCCGCAGATTATACTGACGCGCCTGATCCTCACTGGCCACCACTTGGTTTCTTTTCGCTATTCGGGCAATGAATTTTACCAGTGTCGCGTGTGTTTGTGGGCTAACTGGTACTGCCTCAGGGGCGTCTGGATCCCTGCCGTACAGTGTGCGTGGATGCCTTGGTTCTCTCCCAAATAGGATGAAAGCCGGGGAGTAGCCCGTTGCGTCTGAAAGTGCTGTATTAATAGCCAATTGTGCTTCCGGCAGTTGCTCGTCTCACGTGTTGTGCTGCCCATCCGCCAGCTGAGCAATCAATGTTTTGACCGTTCTATTGGTCCGCTCCGTGGAATTCTCCTGAGGTGTATATGGTTCCGTCAGTTGTTTCAGCGCGCGACTTGTAAACTGGGCTCCATTGTCTGTGATGAGTTTTCGCGGCGTCCCAAACCGCGCCAGGATCCGCTCTCGTAGGACCAGTTCTGCCCACTTGCTGAACTTATCCACAAGGACCAGTAGGTACGAGTTGCCCCGTTTGGACCGCGGCAGCGGCCCTACGAAATCGGCGCTTACGACGTCCCATGCTGCCTCCGCTGGTTTGAAATGCATCTTGTCTGCTGTCAGCTGTTGCTGGGCTTTATAGCGTTGGCACAACAGGCACTGGTGCACATACTTCGCGACGTCGCGATACAGACCAGGCCAGTGGTATCGGTCTGCGACGCGCGCACATGTTCGGCGTACTCCCATATGGCCCGCCGTAGCGTCATCGTGTGTAGTATGTTGTGTGCCAAATGAGCATATGCCCACAGTATTGTAGAGTATACAATATAACAAGTGGTCATGTGCCCAACTTAAAGTAAGAGTAACAACTCATACCATAGTAACACTTTGTTGCTATGCTTATACAATCATAAATACACATACATAAGTGCAGTAATAGGATCCGTCACTTATGCGGACTGGCCGCAGCGTGAGATCGCTGGCGTAAGCACTTCTTGAGTGTGTACTATCTGTACATAACTACAGGCACACACATACTGCAACTCTCTCTCTCTGCCGACGCTTTTAGCGGCAGAGCTCACTTAGAATATTGTATGAAATAAGCCAAACATAAAATTGAATAAAACCGATAGAACACTCTCGATCGAAACCTAAAACAGACAAGACGTATATTTAATTTAACATGGCGACCGTGACAAGTGTCATGAACATGTTTAAAAGTATAAAAATATAAAATATAAATATTTAGTATTGTAGTATAGTATATAGTAGTGAAGTGAACAAAAGCGAAACGAGTGAAAACAAAAGATGGGGAGAGAAAACTCCAGTATAAGATCAACGTGAACCTGCTATCGGCAGTCTTCTCTTCTACGGAAGTCAAACTACGGAAATGATGTTTTCATCGACAAAAGTGGCTGGAAATACTGAGTAAGTATAGGTGATGAGCAATGCCAAAAAATAGGCGCAATGGAGTACAAAAAAGGCTTAAGGGAAGAAAAGCCAAACTCCTAAAACTGTTATTTGCCCCCAACACGACAATTAGTTGGGAAGCGGGAAATAAAATACAGGCTGAACTCGACAATATCGAGTCGATTCAGCAAAAATACAAAAGCTCAACCTCTACGAACGAAAGCACTTCTCAAAATATAAAATTAATAAACTCTAAAGTGTCACAGAAAAAACAATAAACATTTAGCCGGAGAAACAATACCCAACGGACTGCCCTGGAACATTAGAGTCGCCGCACTGCAGCTACACATGCTTCAAGAAGACCAGCCCCGGCGCCCCAACAGCCTGTAAGAAGACCAGCACCGGCGCCCCCACAGCATGTGAGAAGACCAGCACCGGCGCCCCAACAGCCTGTGCGAGGACCAGCACCGGCACCATTTAGCGTTTCAAGCTAAGTCATCTTCGGGTACCGGCAGCGCTACAGAGAGCGCGCAACTTAATTTAACAAACATTTAATTTTAAAAAAAAATATATACTTGTTATTCAAAAAAAAAAGTATAATAATGTATAATAGTTTTAATTTTAATGTAAAAGAAATGTAATGTAAAGAAATGTTTGTAATACTGAGCGATAATTGCGTTGCTCGTAATAGAGTATGGCCTGTGAAGCCATACGAAACATTAGGCAGGAGATCACTGCGTTGATCGAATAAAAATAAATCAATCACAATATATATATATATTCTTTTAAAAAAAAAGAGAGAAAAAAAAATCAATTAATCCGAAATGCAAATTTAATGCTTTCGAATACAATCTCAAACGACGATAATATATTAGAAGTAGAAAACATGTTAGACCACGAATCGAAAGTAGCGGATTCAACCGCGAATGTAATTAATAATGTCGAAACTGTCTCAGTAGATTTAAAAGTATTAACGGTTATGCTTGTAATAATTGTTCTTCTTTTATTAGCAAATGTGCTAACTAAATTATATAAGTTGCACAATAAATGCATAAAGAAAAGATATGCAAGTAGAGCAGGCAATTTAGAAATGATATAATATGATAGTATAATAAACGAAATCTATAATAAAGAACAAATTTTACAATAAATGAAGTAATTTTAAAAACTATCAGCGAAATGCATGCAAAGCTAGTTGCAGAAACCATATTGATGCTGCGCATACACCGCTAAAAACTCCATTTTCTATTAAACAATGGAGTGGAATGCATTGGCGAAGAAAATAAATGATTATAAAGACAAATTCGAAAAATCATACAAATGTATCAATTCTGATAAAAACAATAAAGTCAGATACATTGGTACATCACGCGCAAATATTAACAGCTCAATATAATAACATAGTAGCTACAATAAACAAAGTTGATGATAAATTAACCCAGGAGCATAAATATATATGTCAGAAAATTGTAAGAAGTTTAAAAACCAGATTGCATAATGTTGGTACTAGACGGAGTATTGTAATAACAATCCCAGAAGATCCAGGTCAGCTGGCTGAATTCAACGAGAACCAGTTAGAGGATTTGGATGAGTCTAAACCAAAAAAATTCTCAACAAACGAGTCTATTTCTGCAATGATTAAAAATTGTGAGCATGAGAAACTGAAAGTAATACTGGAAGCTGGTAACTTCGTTACTTTCGATGATGTAATGGGTAAATATATCCATTGCAGCACGGAAGTGACCGGCAGTGCAAGTACAGTGTTATTTCAGCGAGGCCGCAATAATAGAGGAGATAGTTACAATCCTCAAAGAGGTAGAGGCAATGGCCGCGGTAGCCGCAGTAATAATAATAATAACAGAAACAACAATAGAGGTGGACGAGGCTTTAACCGAGGTGGGAATAATTATTCCTACCGAGGCAACAACCAAAATAGAAATCACTATAACAATAACTATAATGTCCGAGTTGCCCAAGATACTTCGGGAAACTCGCAGACACCTCCAGATGCTCAGGGTTAGGTAGTAAAAAATACACTGTTAACTTAGGTCTCAACAATTTCGTGTCGTTCAAGAGTGTTGCAACAGATAAAAAGATAACATTTTTGATTGATACAGGTGCAGATATTTGCATGACATCCAAATCAATAAAATTATAGACATTCGAGGCATAGGAGAAGGAGTAATAAACTCCAAAGGAGTAGTCTCAATCGAACTGCAGACAGACAAATACATTATTCCATATAAATTTCATCTACTTCATTCAGATTTCGCAATCCCTTGCGATGGAATAATAGGATTAGATTTCATAAAAACATTTAATTGCCAATAAGATTACAATAGTTCAGAGGATTGGTTTATAATTAGACCACAAAACCTAACGTATCCTATCTATGTTCCAATAACATTTAGTTCTGGTACCAATTCCACACTTCTACCAGCAAGATCACAAGTGATACTCAAAATAGAGTTGTCTTCAGCAGAGGAAAACGTTTTGATTCCAAATCAGGAAGTTAAACCGGGTGTTTATGTTGCAAACACTATTGCTACAGCCCAAAATACTTTTGTCCGATTTTTAAATACCACAGATAAATGCCAACTAGTAGGTATTAATAACATAAAATTTGAATCACTTTCGTACTACGATGTAGTTCAAAATCTGAAGGACGATAGAAAACAGTCTGTAATTAATAAATTAAAGAAAAATTTTCCAATTATGTTTAAAAAACAACTTGAAGAAATATGCACCGAGTATAGTGATGTGTTTGGCTTGAAACCGAACCAATCACAACAAACAACTTCTATAAGCAAAAACTGAGACTTAAGGATGATGAACCAGTGTATGTTAAAAATTATCGATGTCCGCATAGCCAAATAGAAGAAATCCAGCATCAAGTTGGAAGGTTGATTGAGCAAGGTATTGTCTGTTTCCGTCCGTCTGTTTCACCTTATAATAGCCCACTCTTATTAGTCCCAAAGAAACCTCTTCCGGGTTCTGAGGAGAAAAAATGGCGATTAGTAATTGACTATCGCCAAATAAATAAAAAATTGCTGTCGGATAAATTTCCACTCCCCAGAATTGACGATATTCTTGATCAATTGGGTAGAGCTAAATATTTTTCATGTCTTGACTTAATGTCAGGTTTTCACCAAATTGAGCTTGAGGAAAGCTCAAGAAATATAACGTACTTTTCTACGAGCAATGGCTCTTATCGCTTTACGCGATTACCATTTGGTTTAAGAATAGCGCCTAATTCATTTCAGAGAATGATGACAATAGCATTCTCAGGCCTAGAGCCTTCACAGGCTTTCCTTTACATGGATGATTGAACATTTATTGGTTGTTCTAAACAACATATGATTAAAAACTTAACATATGTTTTCAAACTTTGTAGAAAACACAATCTGAAATTACATCCAGAAAAGTGTTCATTTTTCATGCACGAGGTGACGTTTTTAGGTCACAGATGCACAGATAAGGGAATCTTACCAGACGATAAAAAATTTGATGTTATCAATAACTATCCAGTCCCTACGGACGCAGACAGCGCTAGAAGATTCGTTGCATTTTGCAATTATTATAGACGTTTTATAAAAAACTTCGCCGAATATTCACGGCACATAACAAGATTATGTAAAAAGAATGTCCCATTTGAATGGACAACAGAGTGCGAAAAGGCATTCCAGTACCTAAAAAATCAACTGGTTCAACCAAATTTATTACAGTACCCAGATTATAGCAAAGAATTTTGCATAATCACAGATGCAAGCAAGCAAGCATGTGGAGCAGTTTTAACTCAAAACTATAATGGACTCCAACTCCCAGTTGCATATGCAACAAGAGCATTCACTAAAGGTGAAAGCAATAAGAGTACTACAGAACAAGAACTAGCAGCGATACATTGGGCAATAACACATTTTCGACCATATATATATGGCAAACATTTTACAGTAAGAACTGATCACAGACCTTTAACATATTTATTTTCTATGATAAACCCAAGTTCAAAATTAACACGCATGCGACTCGAGTTGGAAGAATATGATTTTACGGTGGAGTATCTGAGAGGGAAAGATAATTTTGTGGCAGGCGCCCTGTCAAGGATAACAATATCCAACTTAATTGACATAAATAGAAAAGTCCTGAAAGTCACTACCAGGCACCAAAGTAGATAAAACAATTTCTGCGCAGAAAATAAACAAGAACTATTGCCAAAGCAAAGTCTTGAAAAAGCTTCTAAGCCCAACGTATACGAAGTCATCACAAATGACGAGGTACGAAAAGTAGTGACCTTGCGAATGACAGATTCGACATGTTTATTGAAACGTGGAAAAACAGTTAAAGCAAGAATTAATGTTGGCGATTTGTACTCCAATGGAATTCTCGACTTAGGTCAGTTTTTCCAAAGGCTTGAATGGCAAGCCGGTGTATCTAAAATCAGCCAACTAAAAGTGGCACCGAGCGAAAAGATCTTTGAATCAATTTCAATAGATACTTTCAAACACATGGGCAATTAAAATTTAAAATCATTAAGAGTAGCGTTACTCAAGCCGGTGACCAAAATAAATAATGAACAAGAAAAAGAAGCTATATTGTCTATAGTCCATGAAGATCCAATTCAAGGAGGTCATACAGGTATAAATAAAACGATATCAAAAATAAAGAGACAATATTATTGGAAGAACATGACTAAAGATGTAAAACAGTACATAAATAAATGTCCAAAATGCCTGACGTCGAAAACGACGAAACATACAAGATCACCTATGATAATAACCGAAACTCTACAATATGCTTCTGACAGAGTGATAGTGGACACAATTGGTCCACTACCACGTTCGGAAAATGGGAATGAATACGTAATCACTTTAATATGTGATTTGACAAAGTATTTAGTAGCAATTCCTGTTTCAAACAAAAGTGCAACAACTGTCGCAAAGGCCATATTCGAATCTTTTATTCTGAAGTACGGTCCAATGAAGACGTTCATTACGGACATGGGAACAGAATATAAAAATTCCATTATAACTGACTTGTGCAAATATTTAAAAATCGATAACATAACATCTACAGTACACCACCACCAGACATTAGATACCGTTGAAAGAAGTCATAGGACATTCAATGAGTACAGTCGTTCATATATTTCAGTAGATAAAACTGATTGGGACGTATGGTTACAGTATTTCGTGTATTGTTTTAACACAACACCGTCAGTAACTCATAATTATTGTCCATATGAACTAGTATTTGGTAGACAAAATATCTTACCAATACAATTTAATAGCGTAAATAACATAGAACCCATATATAATATAGAAGATTATTCTAAAGAAGTTAAGTTTAGACTAGAAAACGCGTATAAGAGAGCTCGAATACTTTTAGAGAAAAATAAAATCAAGCAAAAACAAATAAATGACAAGAAAGTAATAGATTTTAAAATAGAAATAGGTGACCAAGTTTATTTAAGAATGAAACAGGTCATAAATTAGAATCTTCTTATATAGGACCATTTGAGGTTATTAGTATAGAAAACAATAATAATATAATTATAAAGAATAGGAAAAATAGGGAACAAAAAGTTCATAAGGATACGCTAAAAAGGATAAATAAATAAAACAAAAAAAAAAAAACAAGAATATATATATATTGCAAAAAAAAAATAATAATAATAATTAGAAATAATAAAAAAAGACAAAACATAGTATGTAAAAAAATATATATAAAAATAATACTAATAATAATTCTTATATTAAATAACTACAATATATTACGTTATTTTTTTAAAAAGGGAGGTGTAGTATGTTGTGTGCCAAATGAGCATATGCCCACAGTATTGTAGAGTATACAATATAACAAGTGGTCATGTGCCCAACTTAAAGTAAGAGTAACAACTCATACCATAGTGACACTTTGTTGCTATGCTTATACAATCATAAATACACATACATAAGTGCAGTAATAGGATCCGTCACTTATGCGGACTGGCCGCAGCGTGAGATCGCTGGCGTAAGCACTTCTTGAGTGTGTACTATCTGTACATAACTACAGGCACACACATACTGCAACTCTCTCTCTCTGCCGACGCTTTTAGCGGCAGAGCTCACTTAGAATATTGTATGAAATAAGCCAAACATAAAATTGAATAAAACCGATAGAACACTCTCGATCGAAACCTAAAACAGACAAGACGTATATTTAATTTAACACGTGGCATTCTCTCAACACCTCCTGTCGTAAAGGCGCGGCCACGCATAGCCTCCATGGTGACTCCTCATCTTCTCCCAGCACGTTGGCGATGCGGCGGTACAGCCTGTCGTTCTGTATGGCGTAATCTGGGTATTTGCCGGGGCTCTCCAACACCGCTGCCGTCAGCCGCTGTAGCCATTTACAAGTTGGCGCTGCCTCTGGCTCCACGTGTGCGCGACCGGCCACCTCGCGCGGCTGCCGTGACAGCGCGTCGGCCACCACGTTCAGGGCTCCTTTTCGGTACTGGACATCGAAAGTATACTGTTGCAGCTCCAAGGCCCAGCGTGCAATGCGACCAGTGGGACTTTCGATTGAGTTGAGCCATCGCAACGCCAAGTGATCGGTCACGACGGTAAAGTGATAGCCCTCCAGATAGTGTCGCAGCTTTCGAATTCCCCAAACAATGGCCAGACACTCCTTCTCCGTGGCGCTGTAGTTGACCTCTGCTTTCTGCAGTTTCCTACTGGCGTAGGAAATCACGTGCTCCTGGCCGTCTACGTTCTGTGTCAAAACCGCGCCCAGCCCATACTCGCTGGCGTCAGTCTGTAGGCAGAAGCGTTGTGTGAAATCGGGACACGCTAACACCGACGCTTCCATGAGCTGTCTTTGGATACAATCAAATGCCTCCTGCTGCGGTGTTCCCCAACTCCACTTGTGGCCTTTCTTTAACAGCTCGGTGAGTGGGCCTACCGTTGTGGCGAAATTGGGTACAAAGCGGCGGTACCACGAGGCCATCCCGATGATGTTTTAGGTTGGCCGGGGGCTTCAGTTCACGTATGGCTGCCACCTTTTCTGGATCCGTCTGTATCCCGTCTTCTGTCACCAGGTGCCCCAGGTAGCGTATGGACCTGCGAAAAAAACTCACACTTATCTTGATTTACCCGTAGGTTTGCCGCTCTCAGTCTTCGAAACACCTCCCCCAGGTTACATAGGTGTTCTTCGAACGTCTTCCCATCCACAACTATGTCGTCCAGATAAGCAACCGCGTGTGGAGCCATACCCGGGCCGATGACGCTATCTAGCGCCCGCTGGAAGGTGGCTGGGGCGGAGTGCAGGCCAAATGGCATCACTCGCCATTGGAAAAGGCCCCGTCCGGGCACTGTGACGGCGGTGTATTTGCGGCTGTCGGGCTCCATGGGGATCTGCCAATAACCGTTTCGCAAGTCGATGCTGCTGATGTACTTTGCCTGTCGTAACTGTTCGAGAATATGTTGGATCCTCGGAATGGGGTATGCGTCTGGCTCCGAGCGCTCGTTCAGCTGGCGGTAGTCGATGCACATTCGCCACGCCCCATTCTTCTTGCGTACCAGGACTATGGGCGCGCTGTACGTGCTATCGGACCGCTCAATGCAGCCCTTCGCCAGCAACTTGTCAACCTCGTTGTCAATCACCGCTTGCATCGCCTGTCGTCTTTCACGCGGATCATGTGTGTCGCCACCGACGACACGCCCACAATGTTCTCAAAGCGCGGTAATTCCTCCTGAAGGAACGTGACAGCCTGAGCAGCCTGTTCATCTGTCAGCGTAGCCGCCGATGGAGCAATTGGATCTGTGATCACCAATGCCGCACATCGTACTCTGCGGCGCGCTTGACGCCTTCTCCGCCGTCGTCGCTCACGCACATCTCGCATCTCCAGCTTGTGGCTGCCGGCGGTGAGCGTACCATAGGCCTTGCTGATGAAATCTAGCCCTAGTGAGACCTCGTTCTCGCAGCCCGGCAGTGTCAACAGTGGTACCGAGATGCATTTGTCGTCCACTGTTATCGCCGTCATCGTCTCCTCGCAAACAGTTTGTCGCGAGCCGTTGGCCATCGACATCGACACCTCTACACTCCGTACATTCTCCCCACCTGGCTTCCTCAAGCGTCGTGCCAGCGCCGGGCTCACGAAGCTGCGAGTGGCTCCCGTATCCACCACCGCGTCGAGGGCAAGACCACCGCAATCGCATCGTTGTCTTCGCTCTCCATTTCCGCCACGTGTTTGAATTTCAAATTCTGGGGTGCGGAATCTGTTGGTGATTGCTGGGCAACGAGCTGCATCTCGCAAAAGTACTGACTATACTTTCCAGCCTGCATGGCCAGCCGCTGATGGACTACCTGTAGCACGCAACGGCTAATTATGTGCGGCATGCCCGGTGTACATCTTATACTGCGTCGACTGCAACCAGTGCACCGGGCCTCCCATCGGTGCCGTTGAGGTAATATTTGTGCTATATGTGGTTGAAACGTAATAAAATTCGATTATGTCTGCAGGATTACGTGGACGTTATTCTTTAGCTAGGAGCGCCTGCTTTGGTTGCCCCGACGCTTGCCCGCTGGCCTGGCTGTGTTGGCGTCGTCACTACTGCCTTCATCAACGTAGCCGTAGCCGCTGCTGCATTGGTGCCGCTGCTGTTGACGTCGCTACCGCTGCCGTTGCTGCGGCCGCTACTATCGTGTCCCTGGCGCTTACGCTGTTGCGGCTGTTGTCGTGGCTGTTGTAATGGCTGCTGTTTTGGCTGTTGAGAGATTGTCAGTGGCATGGTCCCCATACCAGCGCAACTGTCGCAGCACTCGTCGGCGACGCTGACGTCTGCATTCAGCGCCTTCAGATCTCGCACATGTGCTGTTCTACCTCTGCCGCCCGCTACTGGTCGTAAGCGCACTATGACTGGGGATATAAATGCACGCACTGTGAATGGCCCATCGAAGCGAGGCGCCAGTTTGGCCGCAAACTGGTCTGCGGCGTTGGATAGGTGATGCTGTCGCACGAGAACCTCGTCGCCTAGTTGGGGTCGCCACTCGCGGCGTCCCAAACTGCGCCAGGATCCGCTCTCGTAGGGCCAGCTTCACTGCCGCCGCTGTTGACTTGAGGATGGGGACCAGTTCTGCCCACTTGCTGAACTTATCCACAAGGACCAGTAGGTACGAGTTGCCCCGTTTGGACCGCGGCAGCGGCCCTACGAAATCGGCGCTTACGACGTCCCATGCTGCCTCCGCTGGTTTGAAATGCATCTTGTCTGCTGTCAGCTGTTGCTGGGCTTTATAGCGTTGGCACAACAAGCACTGGTGCACATACTTCGCGACGTCGCGATACAGACCAGGCCAGTGGTATCGGTCTGCGACGCGCGCACATGTTCGGCGTACTCCCATATGGCCCGCCGTAGCGTCATCGTGGCATTCTCTCAACACCTCCTGTCGTAAAGGCGCGGCCACGCATAGCCTCCATGGTGACTCCTCATCTTCTCCCAGCACGTTGGCGATGCGGCGGTACAGCCTGTCGTTCTGTATGGCGTAATCTGGGTATTTGCCGGGGCTCTCCAACACCGCTGCCGTCAGCCGCTGTAGCCATTTACAAGTTGGCGCTGCCTCTGGCTCCACGTGTGCGCGACCGGCCACCTCGCGCGGCTGCCGTGACAGCGCGTCGGCCACCACGTTCAGGGCTCCTTTTCGGTACTGGACATCGAAAGTATACTGTTGCAGCTCCAAGGCCCAGCGTGCAATGCGACCAGTGGGACTTTCGATTGAGTTGAGCCATCGCAACGCCAAGTGATCGGTCACGACGGTAAAGTGATAGCCCTCCAGATAGTGTCGCAGCTTTCGAATTCCCCAAACAATGGCCAGACACTCCTTCTCCGTGGCGCTGTAGTTGACCTCTGCTTTCTGCAGTTTCCTACTGGCGTAGGAAATCACGTGCTCCTGGCCGTCTACGTTCTGTATCAAAACCGCGCCCAGCCCATACTCGCTGGCGTCAGTCTGTAGGCAGAAGCGTTGTGTGAAATCGGGGCACGCTAACACCGGCGCTTCCATGAGCTGTCTTTGGATACAATCAAATGCCTCCTGCTGCGGTGTTCCCCAACTCCACTTGTGGCCTTTCTTTAACAGCTCGGTGAGTGGGCCTACCGTTGTGGCGAAATTGGGTACAAAGCGGCGGTACCACGAGGCCATCCCGATGATGTTTTAGGTTGGCCGGGGGCTTCAGTTCACGTATGGCTGCCACCTTTTCTGTATCCGTCTGTATCCCGTCTTCTTTCACCAGGTTCCCCAAGTAGCGTATGGACCTGCGAAAAAACTCACAATTATCTTGATTTACCCGTAGGTTTGCCGCTCTCAGTCTTCGAAACACCTCCCTCAGGTTACATAGGTGTTCTTCGAACGTCTTCCCAACCACAACTATGTCGTCCAGATAAGCAAACGCGTGTGGAGCCATATCCGGGCCGATGACGCTATCTAGCGCCCGCTGGAAGGTGGCTGGGGCGGAGTGCAGGCCAAATGGCATCACTCGCCATTGGAAAAGGCCCCGTCCGGGCACTGTGAAGGCGGTGTATTTGCGGCTGTCGGGCTCCATGGGGATCTGCCAATAACCGTTTCGCAAGTCGATGCTGCTGATGTACTTTGCCTGTCGTAACTGTTCGAGAATATGTTGGATCCTCGGAATGGGGTATGCGTCTGGCTCCGAGCGCTCGTTCAGCTGGCGGTAGTCGATGCACATTCGCCACGCCCCATTCTTCTTGCGTACCAGGACTATGGGCGCGCTGTACGTGCTATCGGACCGCTCAATGCAGCCCTTCGCCAGCAACTTGTCAACCTCGTTGTCAATCACCGCTTGCATCGCCTGTCGTCTTTCACGCGGATCGTGTGTGTCGCCACCGACGACACGCCCACAATGTTCTCAAAGCGCGGTAATTCCTCCTGAAGGAACGTGGCAGCCTGAGCAGCCTGGCTCTGTGATCACCAATGCCGCACATCGTACTCTGCGGCGCGCTTGACGCCTTCTCCGCTGTCGTCGCTCACGCACATCTCGCATCTCCAGCTTGTGGGTGCCGGCGGTGAGCGTACCATAGGCCTTGCTGATGAAATCTAGCCCTAGTGAGACCTCGTCCTCGCAGCCCGGCAGTGTCAACAGTGGTACCGAGATGCATTTGTCGTCCACTGTTATCGCCGTCATCGTCTCCTCGCAAACAGTTTGTCGCGAGCCGTTGGCCATCGACATCGACACCTCTACACTCCGTACATTCTCCCCACCTGGCTTCCTCAAGCGTCGTGCCAGCGCCGGGCTCACGAAGCTGCGAGTGGCTCCCGTATCCACCACCGCGTCGAGGGCAAGACCACCGCAATCGCATCGTTGTCTTCGCTCTCCATTTCCGCCACGTGTTTGAATTTCAAATTCTGGGGTGCGGAATCTGTTGGTGATTGCTGGGCAACGAGCTGCATCTCGCAAAAGTACTGACTATACTTTCCAGCCTGCATGGCCAGCCGCTGATGGACTACCTGTAGCACGCAACGGCTAATTATGTGCCAGCGGCATGCCCGGTGTACATCTTATACTGCGTCGACTGCAACCAGTGCACCGGGCCTCCCATCGGTGCCGTTGAGGTATCATTTGTGCTATATGTGGCTGAAACGTAATAAAATTCGATTATGTCTGCAGGATTACGTGGACGTTATTCCTTAGCTAGGAGCGCCTGCTTTGGTTGCCCCGACGCTTGCCCGCTGGCCTGGCTGTGTTGGCGTCGCCGCCATGGCTGCTGCTGCTGCCTCCGCTGTTGTCGTCACCTGTTGCCCTCGGCTGCCGGCGTCGCCACTACTGCCTTCATCAACGTAGCCGTAGCCGCTGCTGCATTGGTGCCGCTGCTGTTGACGTCGCTACCGCTGCCGTTGCTGCGGCCGCTACTATCGTGTCCCTGGCGCTTACGCTGTTGCGGCTGTTGTCGTGGCTGTTGTAATGGCTGCTGTTTTGGCTGTTGAGAGATTGTCAGTGGCATGGTCCCCATACCAGCGCAACTGTCGCTGCACTCGTCGGCGACGCTGACGTCTGCATTCAGCGCCTTCAGATCTCGCACATGTGCTGTTCTACCTCTGCCGCCCGCTACTGGTCGTAAGCGCACTATGACTGGGGATATAAATGCACGCACTGTGAATGGCCCATCGAAGCGAGGCGCCAGTTTGGCCGCAAACTGGTCTGCGGCGTTGGACAGGTGATGCTGTCGCACGAGAACCTCGTCGCCTAGTTGGGGTCGCCACTCGCGGCGTCCCAAACCGCGCCAGGATCCGCTCTCGTAGGGCCAGCTTCACTGCCGCCGCTGTTGCCTTGAGGATGGGGACCAGTTCTGCCCACTTGCTGAACTTATCCACAAGGACCAGTAGGTACGAGTTGCCCCGTTTGGACCGCGGCAGCGGCCCTACGAAATCGGCGCTTACGACGTCCCATGCTGCCTCCGCTGGTTTGAAATGCATCTTGTCTGCTGTCAGCTGTTGCTGGGCTTTATAGCGTTGGCACAACAAGCACTGGTGCACATACTTCGCGACGTCGCGATACAGCCCAGGCCAGTGGTATCGGTCTGCGACGCGCGCACATGTTCGGCGTACTCCCATATGGCCCGCCGTAGCGTCATCGTGGCATTCTCTCAACACCTCCTGTCGTAAAGGCGCGGCCACGCATAGCCTCCATGGTGACACCTCATCTTCTCCCAGCACGTTGGCGATTCGGCGGTACAGCCTGTCGTTCTGTATGGCGTAATCTGGGTATTTGCCGGGGCTCTCCAACACCGCTGCCGTCAGCCGCTGTAGCCATTTACAAGTTGGCGCTGCCTCTGGCTCCACGTGTGCGCGACCGGCCACCTCGCGCGGCTGCCGTGACAGCGCGTCGGCCACCACGTTCAGGGCTCCTTTTCGGTACTGGACATCGAAAGTATACTGTTGCAGCTCCAAGGCCCAGCGTGCAATGCGACCAGTGGGACTTTCGATTGAGCTGAGCCATCGCAACGCCAAGTGATCGGTCACGACGGTAAAGTGATAGCCCTCCAGATAGTGTCGCAGCTTTCGAATTCCCCAAACAATGGCCAGACACTCCTTCTCCGTGGCGCTGTAGTTGACCTCTGCTTTCTGCAGTTTCCTACTGGCGTAGGAAATCACGTGCTCCTGGCCGTCTACGTTCTGTGTCAAAACCGCGCCCAGCCCATACTCGCTGGCGTCAGTCTGTAGGCAGAAGCGTTGTGTGAAATCGGGGCACGCTAACACCGGCGCTTCCATGAGCTGTCTTTGGATACAATCAAATGCCTCCTGCTGCGGTGTTCCCCAACTCCACTTGTGGCCTTTCTTTAACAGCTCGGTGAGTGGGCCTACCGTTGTGGCGAAATTGGGTACAAAGCGGCGGTACCACGAGGCCATCCCGATGTACTGCCGCAGCTTTTTTAGGTTGGCCGGGGGCTTCAGTTCACGTATGGCTGCCACCTTTTCTGGATCCGTCTGTATCCCGTCTTCTTTCACCAGGTTCCCCAAGTAGCGTATGGACCTGCGAAAAAACTCACAATTATCTTGATTTACCCGTAGGTTTGCCGCTCTCAGTCTTCGAAACACCTCCCTCAGGTTACATAGGTGTTCTTCGAACGTCTTCCCAACCACAACTATGTCGTCCAGATAAGCAAACGCGTGTGGAGCCATATCCGGGCCGATGACGCTATCTAGCGCCCGCTGGAAGGTGGCTGGGGCGGAGTGCAGGCCAAATGGCATCACTCGCCATTGGAAAAGGCCCCGTCCGGGCACTGTGAAGGCGGTGTATTTGCGGCTGTCGGGCTCCATGGGGATCTGCCAATAACCGTTTCGCAAGTCGATGCTGCTGATGTACTTTGCCTGTCGTAACTGTTCGAGAATATGTTGGATCCTCGGAATGGGGTATGCGTCTGGCTCCGAGCGCTCGTTCAGCTGGCGGTAGTCGATGCACATTCGCCACGCCCCATTCTTCTTGCGTACCAGGACTATGGGCGCGCTGTACGTGCTATCGGACCGCTCAATGCAGCCCTTCGCCAGCAACTTGTCAACCTCGTTGTCAATCACCGCTTGCATCGCCTGTCGTCTTTCACGCGGATCGTGTGTGTCGCCACCGACGACACGCCCACAATGTTCTCAAAGCGCGGTAATTCCTCCTGAAGGAACGTGGCAGCCTGAGCAGCCTGGCTCTGTGATCACCAATGCCGCACATCGTACTCTGCGGCGCGCTTGACGCCTTCTCCGCTGTCGTCGCTCACGCACATCTCGCATCTCCAGCTTGTGGGTGCCGGCGGTGAGCGTACCATAGGCCTTGCTGATGAAATCTAGCCCTAGTGAGACCTCGTCCTCGCAGCCCGGCAGTGTCAACAGTGGTACCGAGATGCATTTGTCGTCCACTGTTATCGCCGTCATCGTCTCCTCGCAAACAGTTTGTCGCGAGCCGTTGGCCATCGACATCGACACCTCTACACTCCGTACATTCTCCCCACCTGGCTTCCTCAAGCGTCGTGCCAGCGCCGGGCTCACGAAGCTGCGAGTGGCTCCCGTATCCACCACCGCGTCGAGGGCAAGACCACCGCAATCGCATCGTTGTCTTCGCTCTCCATTTCCGCCACGTGTTTGAATTTCAAATTCTGGGGTGCGGAATCTGTTGGTGATTGCTGGGCAACGAGCTGCATCTCGCAAAAGTACTGACTATACTTTCCAGCCTGCATGGCCAGCCGCTGATGGACTACCTGTAGCACGCAACGGCTAATTATGTGCCAGCGGCATGCCCGGTGTACATCTTATACTGCGTCGACTGCAACCAGTGCACCGGGCCTCCCATCGGTGCCGTTGAGGTATCATTTGTGCTATATGTGGCTGAAACGTAATAAAATTCGATTATGTCTGCAGGATTACGTGGACGTTATTCCTTAGCTAGGAGCGCCTGCTTTGGTTGCCCCGACGCTTGCCCGCTGGCCTGGCTGTGTTGGCGTCGCCGCCATGGCTGCTGCTGCCTCCGCTGTTGTCGTCACCTGTTGCCGCGGCTGCCGGCGTCGCCACTACTGCCTTCATCAACGTAGCCGTAGCCGCTGCTGCATTGGTGCCGCTGCTGTTGACGTCGCTACCGCTGCCGTTGCTGCGGCCGCTACTATCGTGTCCCTGGCGCTTACGCTGTTGCGGCTGTTGTCGTGGCTGTTGTAATGGCTGCTGTTTTGGCTGTTGAGAGATTGTCAGTGGCATGGTCCCCATACCAGCGCAACTGTCGCTGCACTCGTCGGCGACGCTGACGTCTGCATTCAGCGCCTTCAGATCTCGCACATGTGCTGTTCTACCTCTGCCGCCCGCTACTGGTCGTAAGCGCACTATGACTGGGGATATAAATGCACGCACTGTGAATGGCCCATCGAAGCGAGGCGCCAGTTTGGCCGCAAACTGGTCTGCGGCGTTGGACAGGTGATGCTGTCGCACGAGAACCTCGTCGCCTAGTGGGGGTCGCCACTCGCGGCGTCCCAAACCGCGCCAGGATCCGCTCTCGTAGGGCCAGCTTCACTGCCGCCGCTGTTGCCTTGAGGATGGGGACCAGTTCTGCCCACTTGCTGAACTTATCCACAAGGACCAGTAGGTACGAGTTGCCCCGTTTGGACCGCGGCAGCGGCCCTACGAAATCGGCGCTTACGACGTCCCCTGCTGCCTCCGCTGGTTTGAAATGCATCTTGTCTGCTGTCAGCTGTTGCTGGGCTTTATAGCGTTGGCACAACAAGCACTGGTGCACATACTTCGCGACGTCGCGATACAGACCAGGCCAGTGGTATCGGTCTGCGACGCGCGCACATGTTCGGCGTACTCCCATATGGCCCGCCGTAGCGTCATCGTGGCATTCTCTCAACACCTCCTGTCGTAAAGGCGCGGCCACGCATAGCCTCCATGGTGACACCTCATCTTCTCCCAGCACGTTGGCGATTCGGCGGTACAGCCTGTCGTTCTGTATGGCGTAATCTGGGTATTTGCCGGGGCTCTCCAACACCGCTGCCGTCAGCCGCTGTAGCCATTTACAAGTTGGCGCTGCCTCTGGCTCCACGTGTGCGCGACCGGCCACCTCGCGCGGCTGCCGTGACAGCGCGTCGGCCACCACGTTCAGGGCTCCTTTTCGGTACTGGACATCGAAAGTATACTGTTGCAGCTCCAAGGCCCAGCGTGCAATGCGACCAGTGGGACTTTCGATTGAGTTGAGCCATCGCAACGCCAAGTGATCGGTCACGACGGTAAAGTGATAGCCCTCCAGATAGTGTCGCAGCTTTCGAATTCCCCAAACAATGGCCAGACACTCCTTCTCCGTGGCGCTGTAGTTGACCTCTGCTTTCTGCAGTTTCCTACTGGCGTAGGAAATCACGTGCTCCTGGCCGTCTACGTTCTGTGTCAAAACCGCGCCCAGCCCATACTCGCTGGCGTCAGTCTGTAGGCAGAAGCGTTGTGTGAAATCGGGGCACGCTAACACCGGCGCTTCCATGAGCTGTCTTTGGATACAATCAAATGCCTCCTGCTGCGGTGTTCCCCAACTCCACTTGTGGCCTTTCTTTAACAGCTCGGTGAGTGGGCCTACCGTTGTGGCGAAATTGGGTACAAAGCGGCGGTACCACGAGGCCATCCCGATGTACTACCGCAGCTGTTTTAGGTTGGCCGGGGGCTTTAGTTCACGTATGGCTGCCACCTTTTCTGGATCCGTCTGTATCCCGTCTTCTGTCACCAGGTGCCCCAGGTAACGTATGGACCTGCGAAAAAACTCACAATTATCTTGATTTACCCGTAGGTTTGCCGCTCTCAGTCTTCGAAACACCTCCCTCAGGTTACATAGGTGTTCTTCGAACGTCTTCCCAACCACAACTATGTCGTCCAGATAAGCAAACGCGTGTGGAGCCATATCCGGGCCGATGACGCTATCTAGCGCCCGCTGGAAGGTGGCTGGGGCGGAGTGCAGGCCAAATGGCATCACTCGCCATTGAAAAAGGCCCCGTCCGGGCACTGTGAAGGCGGTGTATTTGCGGCTGTCGGGCTCCATGGGGATCTGCCAATAACCGTTTCGCAAGTCGATGCTGCTGATGTACTTTGCCTGTCGTAACTGTTCGAGAATATGTTGGATCCTCGGAATGGGGTATGCGCCTGGCTCCGAGCGCTCGTTCAGCTGGCGGTAGTCGATGCACATTCGCCACGCCCCATTCTTCTTGCGTACCAGGACTATGGGCGCGCTGTACGTGCTATCGGACCGCTCAATGCAGCCCTTCGCCAGCAACTTGTCAACCTCGTTGTCAATCACCGCTTGCATCGCCTGTCGTCTTTCACGCGGATCGTGTGTGTCGCCACCGACGACACGCCCACAATGTTCTCAAAGCGCGGTAATTCCTCCTGAAGGAACGTGACAGCCTGAGCAGCCTGTTCATCTGTCAGCGTAGCCGCCGATATACTGCGTCGACTGCAACCAGTGCACCGGGCCTCCCATCGGTGCCGTTGAGGTAATATTTGTGCTATATGTGGTTGAAACGTAATAAAATTCGATTATGTCTGCAGGATTACGTGGACGTTATTCTTTAGCTAGGAGCGCCTGCTTTGGTTGCCCCGACGCTTGCCCGCTGGCCTGGCTGTGTTGGCGTCGTCACTACTGCCTTCATCAACGTAGCCGTAGCCGCTGCTGCATTGGTGCCGCTGCTGTTGACGTCGCTACCGCTGCCGTTGCTGCGGCCGCTACTATCGTGTCCCTGGCGCTTACGCTGTTGCGGCTGTTGTCGTGGCTGTTGTAATGGCTGCTGTTTTGGCTGTTGAGAGATTGTCAGTGGCATGGTCCCCATACCAGCGCAACTGTCGCAGCACTCGTCGGCGACGCTGACGTCTGCATTCAGCGCCTTCAGATCTCGCACATGTGCTGTTCTACCTCTGCCGCCCGCTACTGGTCGTAAGCGCACTATGACTGGGGATATAAATGCACGCACTGTGAATGGCCCATCGAAGCGAGTTGGCAAGTTGGCGCTGCCTCTGGCTCCACGTGTGCGCGACCGGCCACATCGCGCGGCTGCCGTGACAGCGCGTCGGCCACCACGTTCAGGGCTCCTTTTCGGTACTGGACTGTAACGTTGTTACTCTGCCGCGGGTATGCTCGCCAGCCAGAGTATGCTGAAATAAATTAGGCACCCCAAAGTGCCGAGGTGTCCAACCAATAAAAGAAGGCGGTGTGCCAAAACTTCTCCACGTGTTTTATTCCAAAAGAATCAAAAATGCAGCCAGCGCTTCAGTGCGTGTTGGGCATGAGCCAGAAGAGAACTAACTTCAAACGAATTTACAATTACTTGCCTTCATGGCTTACTCTTCTTATAATTACTTGTACTTATAACTACTCGTAATGACGCGCGGCTGGTTGCTGCGCAACGCGTCGTTACACCTCCCCCTTTCCCCAAGGGGTCGAACGGCCCGATCGGTGGTTTTTTCGAATTTTCCTTCACCGCGCCATAATCGAACGGCAGATGCGTAGCAGCTGGGTGGCAGCGCTGCCACCCCTCGCGTTTGGCCACCTGTCAACGCCACCTGTACCTTCACCGTCAGCTGTTCGCTCTGTCATTCGGTCGCATTGTTGTTTTCTGCATTTCCGCCGCGTGGTGCTGACGTGTCGTCATCCTCTGGATTCTGTACTGGGTGCTGTAGTGGCGGCTGTGGGACTGGCTGCTGTTGCCGTAGCTGTTTAGGGATCGCCAATGGAATTATCATACCGCCCATCTGCTGCGTCTCTGGTATATTCGGCGCTGAGTGTGTATCTCAGGCGGTGCGGCAATCTACATCGCTTCACATGGCCTGAAACGTAACAACAAACTGCGTTTAATTATGTTTGTAGGCTTACATGGGCATCTTATTCGGCTAGAACGGCAGCTTTGCTGTTCCCGCTTTGGTGGACGCCGGTGGAGTTGCCGTTGCTGTTGTCGGTGTGGCTGCTACGAAGCCCTGGTTGCTGTTGCTGCTGTCGTGGCTGTCGTGACCGTGGCTGCTGTCGTCGTGCTCGTTGATGTGGCCGATGTTGTGGCCCGGACTGACGTTGTGGCTGCGGAGATTGGTGTTGCGGCTGCTGTTGTGGTCGCTGAGCAATGGACTGCTGTGGCTGCTGTGAAGCTGTCGGTGGCGTGGCCCTGGTGACCATACTAACGCTGCCTCTGTCGTCGCTGCCTTCGTCGGCGACGCTGACGTCTGCATTCAGCGCCTTCAGATCTCGCACATGTGCTGTTCTACCTCTGCCGCCCGCTACTGGTCGTAAGCGCACTATGACTGACACTATAAATGCACGCACTGTGAATGGCCCATCGAAGCGAGGCGCCAGTTTGGCCGCAAACTGCTCTGCGGCGTTGGACAGGTGATGCTGTCGCACGAGAACCTCGTCGCCTAGTTGGGGTCGCCACTCGCGCCTCCGCAGATTATACTGACGCGCCTGATCCTCACTGGCCACCACTTGGTTTCTTTTCGCTATTCGGGCAATGAATTTTACCAGTGTCGCGTGTGTTTGTGGGCTAACTGGTACTGCCTCAGGGGCATCTGGATCCCTGCCATACAGTGTGCGTGGATGCCTTGGTTCTCTCCCAAATAGGATGAAAGCCGGTGAGTAGCCCGTTGCGTCTGAAAGTGCTGTATTAATAGCCAATTGTGCTTCCGGCAGTTACTCGTCCCACGTGTTGTGCTGCCCGTCCGCCAGCTGAGCAATCAATGTTTTGACCGTTCTATTGGTCCGCTCCGTGGGATTCTCCTGAGGTGTATATGGTGCCGTCAGTTGTTTCAGCGCGCGACTTGTAAACTGGGCTCCATTGTCTGTGATGAGTTTTCGCGGCATCCCAAACCGCGCCAGGATCCGCTCTCGTAGGGCCAGCTTCACTGCCGCTGTTGCCTTGAGGATGGGGACCAGTTCTGCCCACTTGCTGAACTTATCCACAAGGACCAGTAGGTACGAGTTGCCCCGTTTGGACCGCGGCAGCGGCCCTACGAAATCGGCGCTTACGACGTCCCATGCTGCCTCCGCTGGTTTGAAATGCATCTTGTCAGCTGTTGCTGGGCTTTATAGCGTTGGCACAACAAGCACTGGTGCACATACCAGGCCAGTGGTATCGGTCTGCGACGCGCGCACATGTTCGGCGTACTCCCATATGGCCCGCCGTAGCGTCATCGTGGCATTCTCTCAACACCTCCTGTCGTAAAGGCGCGGCCACGCATAGCCTCCATGGTGACACCTCATCTTCTCCCAGCACGTTGGCGATTCGGCGGTACAGCCTGTCGTTCTGTATGGCGTAATCTGGGTATTTGCCGGGGCTCTCCAACACCGCTGCCGTCAGCCGCTGTAGCCATTTACAAGTTGGCGCTGCCTCTGGCTCCACGTGTGCGCGACCGGCCACCTCGCGCGGCTGCCGTGACAGCGCGTCGGCCACCACGTTCAGGGCTCCTTTTCGGTACTGGACATCGAAAGTATACTGTTGCAGCTCCAAGGCCCAGCGTGCAATGCGACCAGTGGGACTTTCGATTGAGTTGAGCCATCGCAACGCCAAGTGATCGGTCACGACGGTAAAGTGATAGCCCTCCAGATAGTGTCGCAGCTTTCGAATTCCCCAAACAATGGCCAGACACTCCTTCTCCGTGGCGCTGTAGTTGACCTCTGCTTTCTGCAGTTTCCTACTGGCGTAGGAAATCACGTGCTCCTGGCCGTCTACGTTCTGTGTCAAAACCGCGCCCAGCCCATACTCGCTGGCGTCAGTCTGTAGGCAGAAGCGTTGTGTGAAATCGGGGCACGCTAACACCGGCGCTTCCATGAGCTGTCTTTGGATACAATCAAATGCCTCCTGCTGCGGTGTTCCCCAACTCCACTTGTGGCCTTTCTTTAACAGCTCGGTGAGTGGGCCTACCGTTGTGGCGAAATTGGGTACAAAGCGGCGGTACCACGAGGCCATCCCGATGTACTGCCGCAGCTGTTTTAGGTTGGCCGGGGGCTTCAGTTCACGTATGGCTGCCACCTTTTCTGGATCCGTCTGTATCCCGTCTTCTGTCACCAGGTGCCCCAGGTAGCGTATGGACCTGCGAAAAAACTCACAATTATCTTGATTTACCCGTAGGTTTGCCGCTCTCAGTCTTCGAAACACCTCCCTCAGGTTACATAGGTGTTCTTCGAACGTCTTCCCAACCACAACTATGTCGTCCAGATAAGCAAACGCGTGTGGAGCCATATCCGGGCCGATGACGCTATCTAGCGCCCGCTGGAAAGTGGCTGGGGCGGAGTGCAGGCCAAATGGCATCACTCGCCATTGAAAAAGGCCCCGTCCGGGCACTGTGAAGGCGGTGTATTTGCGGCTGTCGGGCTCCATGGGGATCTGCCAATAACCGTTTCGCAAGTCGATGCTGCTGATGTACTTTGCCTGTCGTAACTGTTCGAGAATATGTTGGATCCTCGGAATGGGGTATGCTTCTGGCTCCGAGCGCTCGTTCAGCTGGCGGTAGTCGATGCACATTCGCCACGCCCCATTCTTCTTGCGTACCAGGACTATGGGCGCGCTGTACGTGCTATCGGACCGCTCAATGCAGCCCTTCGCCAGCAACTTGTCAACCTCGTTGTCAATCACCGCTTGCATCGCCTGTCGTCTTTCACGCGGATCGTGTGTGTCGCCACCGACGACACGCCCACAATGTTCTCAAAGCGCGGTAATTCCTCCTGAAGGAACGTGGCAGCCTGAGCAGCCTGTTCATCTGTCAGCGTAGCCGCCGATGGAGCAATTGGCTCTGTGATCACCAATGCCGCACATCGTACTCTGCGGCGCGCTTGACGCCTTCTCCGCCGTCGTCGCTCACGCACATCTCGCATCTCCAGCTTGTGGCTGCCGGCGGTGAGCGTACCATAGGCCTTGCTGATGAAATCTAGCCCTAGTGAGACCTCGTCCTCGCAGCCCGGCAGTGTCAACAGTGGTACCGAGATGCATTTGTCGTCCACTGTTATCGCCGTCATCGTCTCCTCGCAAACAGTTTGTCGCGAGCTGTTGGCCATCGACATCGACACCTCTACACTCCGTACATTCTCCCCACCTGGCTTCCTCAAGCGTCGTGCCAGCGCCGGGCTCACGAAGCTGCGAGTGGCTCCCGTATCCACCACCGCGTCGAGGGCAAGACCACCGCAATCGCATCGTTGTCTTCGCTCTCCATTTCCGCCACGTGTTTGAATTTCAAATTCTGGGGTGCGGAATCTGTTGGTGATTGCTGGGCAACGAGCTGCATCTCGCAAAAGTACTGACTATACTTTCCAGCCTGCATGGCCAGCCGCTGATGGACTACCTGTAGCACGCAACGGCTAATTATGTGCCAGCGGCATGCCCGGTGTACATCTTATACTGCGTCGACTGCAACCAGTGCACCGGGCCTCCCATCGGTGCCGTTGAGGTAATATTTGTGCTATATGTGGTTGAAAACGTAATAAAATTCGATTATGTCTGCAGGATTACGTGGACGTTATTCTTTAGCTAGGAGCGCCTGCTTTGGTTGCCCCGACGCTTGCCCGCTGGCCTGGCTGTGTTGGCGTCGCCGCCATGGCTGCCGCTGCCTCCGCTGTTGTCGTCACCTGTTGCCGCGGCTGCCGGCGTCGCTACTACTGCCTTCATCAACGTAGCCGTAGCCGCTGCTGCATTGGTGCCGCTGCTGTTGACGTCGCTACCGCTGCCGTTGCTGCGGCCGCTACTATCGTGTCCCTGGCGCTTACGCTGTTGCGGCTGCTGTCGTGGCTGTTGTAATGGCTGCTGTTTTGGCTGTTGAGAGATTGTCAGTGGCATGGTCCCCATACCAGCGCAACTGTCGCTGCACTCGTCGGCGACGCTGACGTCTGCATTCAGCGCCTTCAGATCTCGCACATGTGCTGTTCTACCTCTGCCGCCCGCTACTGGTCGTAAGCGCACTATGACTGGGGATATAAATGCACGCACTGTGAATGGCCCATCGAAGCGAGGCGCCAGTTTGGCCGCAAACTGGTCTGCGGCGTTGGACAGGTGATGCTGTCGCACGAGAACCTCGTCGCCTAGTTGGGGTCGCCACTTGCGCCTCCGCAGATTATACTGACGCGCCTGATCCTCACTGGCCACCACTTGGTTTCTTTTCGCTATTCGGGCAATGAATTTTACCAGTGTCGCGTGTGTTTGTGGGCTAACTGGTACTGCCTCAGGGGCATCTGGATCCCTGCCATACAGTGTGCGTGGATGCCTTGGTTCTCTCCCAAATAGGATGAAAGCCGGTGAGTAGCCCGTTGCGTCTGAAAGTGCTGTATTAATAGCCAATTGTGCTTCCGGCAGTTGCTCGTCTCACGTGTTGTGCTGCCCGTCCGCCAGCTGAGCAATCAATGTTTTGACCGTTCTATTGGTCCGCTCCGTGGGATTCTCCTGAGGTGTATATGGTGCCGTCAGTTGTTTCAGCGCGCGACTTGTAAACTGGGCTCCATTGTCTGTGATGAGTTTTCGCGGCGTCCCAAACCGCGCCAGGATCCGCTCTCGTAGGGCCAGCTTCACTGCCGCCGCTGTTGCCTTGAGGATGGGGACCAGTTCTGCCCACTTGCTGAACTTATCCACAAGGACCAGTAGGTACGAGTTGCCCCGTTTGGACCGCGGCAGCGGCCGTACGAAATCGGCGCTTACGACGTCCCATGCTGCCTCCGCTGGTTTGAAATGCATCTTGTCAGCTGTTGCTGGGCTTTATAGCGTTGGCACAACAAGCACTGGTGCACATACCAGGCCAGTGGTATCGGTCTGCGACGCGCGCACATGTTCGGCGTACTCCCATATGGCCCGCCGTAGCGTCATCGTGGCATTCTCTCAACACCTCCTGTCGTAAAGGCGCGGCCACGCATAGCCTCCATGGTGACACCTCATCTTCTCCCAGCACGTTGGCGATTCGGCGGTACAGCCTGTCGTTCTGTATGGCGTAATCTGGGGGGCTCTCCAACACCGCTGCCGTCAGCCGCTGTAGCCATTTACAAGTTGGCGCTGCCTCTGGCTCCACGTGTGCGCGACCGGCCACCTCGCGCGGCTGCCGTGACAGCGCGTCGGCCACCACGTTCAGGGCTCCTTTTCGGTACTGGACATCGAAAGTATACTGTTGCAGCTCCAAGGCCCAGCGTGCAATGCGACCAGTGGGACTTTCGATTGAGTTGAGCCATCGCAACGCCAAGTGATCGGTCACGACGGTAAAGTGATAGCCCTCCAGATAGTGTCGCAGCTTTCGAATTCCCCAAACAATGGCCAGACACTCCTTCTCCGTGGCGCTGTAGTTGACCTCTGCTTTCTGCAGTTTCCTACTGGCGTAGGAAATCACGTGCTCCTGGCCGTCTACGTTCTGTGTCAAAACCGCGCCCAGCCCATACTCGCTGGCGTCAGTCTGTAGGCAGAAGCGTTGTGTGAAATCGGGGCACGCTAACACCGGCGCTTCCATGAGCTGTCTTTGGATACAATCAAATGCCTCCTGCTGCGGTGTTCCCCAACTCCACTTGTGGCCTTTCTTTAACAGCTCGGTGAGTGGGCCTACCGTTGTGGCGAAATTGGGTACAAAGCGGCGGTACCACGAGGCCATCCCGATGTACTGCCGCAGCTGTTTTAGGTTGGCCGGGGGCTTCAGTTCACGTATGGCTGCCACCTTTTCTGGATCCGTCTGTATCCCGTCTTCTGTCACCAGGTGCCCCAGGTAGCGTATGGACCTGCGAAAAAACTCACAATTATCTTGATTTACCCGTAGGTTTGCCGCTCTCAGTCTTCGAAACACCTCCCTCAGGTTACATAGGTGTTCTTCGAACGTCTTCCCAACCACAACTATGTCGTCCAGATAAGCAAACGCGTGTGGAGCCATATCCGGGCCGATGACGCTATCTAGCGCCCGCTGGAAAGTGGCTGGGGCGGAGTGCAGGCCAAATGGCATCACTCGCCATTGAAAAAGGCCCCGTCCGGGCACTGTGAAGGCGGTGTATTTGCGGCTGTCGGGCTCCATGGGGATCTGCCAATAACCGTTTTGCAAGTCGATGCTGCTGATGTACTTTGCCTGTCGTAACTGTTCGAGAATATGTTGGATCCTCGGAATGGGGTATGCTTCTGGCTCCGAGCGCTCGTTCAGCTGGCGGTAGTCGATGCACATCCGCCACGCCCCATTCTTCTTGCGTACCAGGACTATGGGCGCGCTGTACGTGCTATCGGACCGCTCAATGCAGCCCTTCGCCAGCAACTTGTCAACCTCGTTGTCAATCACCGCTTGCATCGCCTGTCGTCTTTCACAAAGCGGCGGTACCACGAGGCCATCCCGATGTACTGCCGCAGCTGTTTTAGGTTGGCCGGGGGCTTCAGTTCACGTATGGCTGCCACCTTTTCTGGATCCGTCTGTATCCCGTCTTCTGTCACCAGGTGCCCCAGGTAGCGTATGGACCTGCGAAAAAACTCACAATTATCTTGATTTACCCGTAGGTTTGCCGCTCTCAGTCTTCGAAACACCTCCCTCAGGTTACATAGGTGTTCTTCGAACGTCTTCCCAACCACAACTATGTCGTCCAGATAAGCAAACGCGTGTGGAGCCATATCCGGGCCGATGACGCTATCTAGCGCCCGCTGGAAAGTGGCTGGGGCGGAGTGCAGGCCAAATGGCATCACTCGCCATTGAAAAAGGCCCCGTCCGGGCACTGTGAAGGCGGTGTATTTGCGGCTGTCGGGCTCCATGGGGATCTGCCAATAACCGTTTCGCAAGTCGATGCTGCTGATGTACTTTGCCTGTCGTAACTGTTCGAGAATATGTTGGATCCTCGGAATGGGGTATGCTTCTGGCTCCGAGCGCTCGTTCAGCTGGCGGTAGTCGATGCACATTCGCCACCCCCCATTCTTCTTGCGTACCAGGACTATGGGCGCGCTGTACGTGCTATCGGACCGCTCAATGCAGCCCTTCGCCAGCAACTTGTCAACCTCGTTGTCAATCACCGCTTGCATCGCCTGTCGTCTTTCACGCGGATCGTGTGTGTCGCCACCGACGACACGCCCACAATGTTCTCAAAGCGCGGTAATTCCTCCTGAAGGAACGTGGCAGCCTGTTCATCTGTCAGCGTAGCCGCCGATGGAGCAATTGGCTCTGTGATCACCAATGCCGCACATCGTACTCTGCGGCGCGCTTGACGCCTTCTCCGCCGTCGTCGCTCACGCACATCTCGCATCTCCAGCTTGTGGCTGCCGGCGGTGAGCGTACCATAGGCCTTGCTGATGAAATCTAGCCCTAGTGAGACCTCGTCCTCGCAGCCCGGCAGTGTCAACAGTGGTACCGAGATGCATTTGTCGTCCACTGTTATCGCCGTCATCGTCTCCTCGCAAACAGTTTGTCGCGAGCTGTTGGCCATCGACATCGACACCTCTACACTCCGTACATTCTCCCCACCTGGCTTCCTCAAGCGTCGTGCCAGCGCCGGGCTCACGAAGCTGCGAGTGGCTCCCGTATCCACCACCGCGTCGAGGGCAAGACCACCGCAATCGCATCGTTGTCTTCGCTCTCCATTTCCGCCACGTGTTTGAATTTCAAATTCTGGGGTGCGGAATCTGTTGGTGATTGCTGGGCAACGAGCTGCATCTCGCAAAAGTACTGACTATACTTTCCAGCCTGCATGGCCAGCCGCTGATGGACTACCTGTAGCACGCAACGGCTAATTATGTGCCAGCGGCATGCCCGGTGTACATCTTATACTGCGTCGACTGCAACCAGTGCACCGGGCCTCCCATCGGTGCCGTTGAGGTAATATTTGTGCTATATGTGGTTGAAACGTAATAAAATTCGATTATGTCTGCAGGATTACGTGGACGTTATTCTTTAGCTAGGAGCGCCTGCTTTGGTTGCCCCGACGCTTGCCCGCTGGCCTGGCTGTGTTGGCGTCGCCGCCATGGCTGCCGCTGCCTCCGCTGTTGTCGTCACCTGTTGCCGCGGCTGCCGGCGTCGCTACTACTGCCTTCATCAACGTAGCCGTAGCCGCTGCTGCATTGGTGCCGCTGCTGTTGACGTCGCTACCGCTGCCGTTGCTGCGGCCGCTACTATCGTGTCCCTGGCGCTTACGCTGTTGCGGCTGCTGTCGTGGCTGTTGTAATGGCTGCTGTTTTGGCTGTTGAGAGATTGTCAGTGGCATGGTCCCCATACCAGCGCAACTGTCGCTGCACTCGTCGGCGACGCTGACGTCTGCATTCAGCGCCTTCAGATCTCGCACATGTGCTGTTCTACCTCTGCCGCCCGCTACTGGTCGTAAGCGCACTATGACTGGGGATATAAATGCACGCACTGTGAATGGCCCATCGAAGCGAGGCGCCAGTTTGGCCGCAAACTGGTCTGCGGCGTTGGACAGGTGATGCTGTCGCACGAGAACCTCGTCGCCTAGTTGGGGTCGCCACTTGCGCCTCCGCAGATTATACTGACGCGCCTGATCCTCACTGGCCACCACTTGGTTTCTTTTCGCTATTCGGGCAATGAATTTTACCAGTGTCGCGTGTGTTTGTGGGCTAACTGGTACTGCCTCAGGGGCATCTGGATCCCTGCCATACAGTGTGCGTGGATGCCTTGGTTCTCTCCCAAATAGGATGAAAGCCGGTGAGTAGCCCGTTGCGTCTGAAAGTGCTGTATTAATAGCCAATTGTGCTTCCGGCAGTTGCTCGTCTCACGTGTTGTGCTGCCCGTCCGCCAGCTGAGCAATCAATGTTTTGACCGTTCTATTGGTCCGCTCCGTGGGATTCTCCTGAGGTGTATATGGTGCCGTCAGTTGTTTCAGCGCGCGACTTGTAAACTGGGCTCCATTGTCTGTGATGAGTTTTCGCGGCGTCCCAAACCGCGCCAGGATCCGCTCTCGTAGGGCCAGCTTCACTGCCGCCGCTGTTGCCTTGAGGATGGGGACCAGTTCTGCCCACTTGCTGAACTTATCCACAAGGACCAGTAGGTACGAGTTGCCCCGTTTGGACCGCGGCAGCGGCCGTACGAAATCGGCGCTTACGACGTCCCATGCTGCCTCCGCTGGTTTGAAATGCATCTTGTCAGCTGTTGCTGGGCTTTATAGCGTTGGCACAACAAGCACTGGTGCACATACCAGGCCAGTGGTATCGGTCTGCGACGCGCGCACATGTTCGGCGTACTCCCATATGGCCCGCCGTAGCGTCATCGTGGCATTCTCTCAACACCTCCTGTCGTAAAGGCGCGGCCACGCATAGCCTCCATGGTGACACCTCATCTTCTCCCAGCACGTTGGCGATTCGGCGGTACAGCCTGTCGTTCTGTATGGCGTAATCTGGGTATTTGCCGGGGCTCTCCAACACCGCTGCCGTCAGCCGCTGTAGCCATTTACAAGTTGGCGCTGCCTCTGGCTCCACGTGTGCGCGACCGGCCACCTCGCGCGGCTGCCGTGACAGCGCGTCGGCCACCACGTTCAGGGCTCCTTTTCGGTACTGGACATCGAAAGTATACTGTTGCAGCTCCAAGGCCCAGCGTGCAATGCGACCAGTGGGACTTTCGATTGAGTTGAGCCATCGCAACGCCAAGTGATCGGTCACGACGGTAAAGTGATAGCCCTCCAGATAGTGTCGCAGCTTTCGAATTCCCCAAACAATGGCCAGACACTCCTTCTCCGTGGCGCTGTAGTTGACCTCTGCTTTCTGCAGTTTCCTACTGGCGTAGGAAATCACGTGCTCCTGGCCGTCTACGTTCTGTGTCAAAACCGCGCCCAGCCCATACTCGCTGGCGTCAGTCTGTAGGCAGAAGCGTTGTGTGAAATCGGGGCACGCTAACACCGGCGCTTCCATGAGCTGTCTTTGGATACAATCAAATGCCTCCTGCTGCGGTGTTCCCCAACTCCACTTGTGGCCTTTCTTTAACAGCTCGGTGAGTGGGCCTACCGTTGTGGCGAAATTGGGTACAAAGCGGCGGTACCACGAGGCCATCCCGATGTACTGCCGCAGCTGTTTTAGGTTGGCCGGGGGCTTCAGTTCACGTATGGCTGCCACCTTTTCTGGATCCGTCTGTATCCCGTCTTCTGTCACCAGGTGCCCCAGGTAGCGTATGGACCTGCGAAAAAACTCACAATTATCTTGATTTACCCGTAGGTTTGCCGCTCTCAGTCTTCGAAACACCTCCCTCAGGTTACATAGGTGTTCTTCGAACGTCTTCCCAACCACAACTATGTCGTCCAGATAAGCAAACGCGTGTGGAGCCATATCCGGGCCGATGACGCTATCTAGCGCCCGCTGGAAAGTGGCTGGGGCGGAGTGCAGGCCAAATGGCATCACTCGCCATTGAAAAAGGCCCCGTCCGGGCACTGTGAAGGCGGTGTATTTGCGGCTGTCGGGCTCCATGGGGATCTGCCAATAACCGTTTTGCAAGTCGATGCTGCTGATGTACTTTGCCTGTCGTAACTGTTCGAGAATATGTTGGATCCTCGGAATGGGGTATGCTTCTGGCTCCGAGCGCTCGTTCAGCTGGCGGTAGTCGATGCACATCCGCCACGCCCCATTCTTCTTGCGTACCAGGACTATGGGCGCGCTGTACGTGCTATCGGACCGCTCAATGCAGCCCTTCGCCAGCAACTTGTCAACCTCGTTGTCAATCACCGCTTGCATCGCCTGTCGTCTTTCACAAAGCGGCGGTACCACGAGGCCATCCCGATGTACTGCCGCAGCTGTTTTAGGTTGGCCGGGGGCTTCAGTTCACGTATGGCTGCCACCTTTTCTGGATCCGTCTGTATCCCGTCTTCTGTCACCAGGTGCCCCAGGTAGCGTATGGACCTGCGAAAAAACTCACAATTATCTTGATTTACCCGTAGGTTTGCCGCTCTCAGTCTTCGAAACACCTCCCTCAGGTTACATAGGTGTTCTTCGAACGTCTTCCCAACCACAACTATGTCGTCCAGATAAGCAAACGCGTGTGGAGCCATATCCGGGCCGATGACGCTATCTAGCGCCCGCTGGAAAGTGGCTGGGGCGGAGTGCAGGCCAAATGGCATCACTCGCCATTGAAAAAGGCCCCGTCCGGGCACTGTGAAGGCGGTGTATTTGCGGCTGTCGGGCTCCATGGGGATCTGCCAATAACCGTTTCGCAAGTCGATGCTGCTGATGTACTTTGCCTGTCGTAACTGTTCGAGAATATGTTGGATCCTCGGAATGGGGTATGCTTCTGGCTCCGAGCGCTCGTTCAGCTGGCGGTAGTCGATGCACATTCGCCACCCCCCATTCTTCTTGCGTACCAGGACTATGGGCGCGCTGTACGTGCTATCGGACCGCTCAATGCAGCCCTTCGCCAGCAACTTGTCAACCTCGTTGTCAATCACCGCTTGCATCGCCTGTCGTCTTTCACGCGGATCGTGTGTGTCGCCACCGACGACACGCCCACAATGTTCTCAAAGCGCGGTAATTCCTCCTGAAGGAACGTGGCAGCCTGTTCATCTGTCAGCGTAGCCGCCGATGGAGCAATTGGCTCTGTGATCACCAATGCCGCACATCGTACTCTGCGGCGCGCTTGACGCCTTCTCCGCCGTCGTCGCTCACGCACATCTCGCATCTCCAGCTTGTGGCTGCCGGCGGTGAGCGTACCATAGGCCTTGCTGATGAAATCTAGCCCTAGTGAGACCTCGTCCTCGCAGCCCGGCAGTGTCAACAGTGGTACCGAGATGCATTTGTCGTCCACTGTTATCGCCGTCATCGTCTCCTCGCAAACAGTTTGTCGCGAGCTGTTGGCCATCGACATCGACACCTCTACACTCCGTACATTCTCCCCACCTGGCTTCCTCAAGCGTCGTGCCAGCGCCGGGCTCACGAAGCTGCGAGTGGCTCCCGTATCCACCACCGCGTCGAGGGCAAGACCACCGCAATCGCATCGTTGTCTTCGCTCTCCATTTCCGCCACGTGTTTGAATTTCAAATTCTGGGGTGCGGAATCTGTTGGTGATTGCTGGGCAACGAGCTGCATCTCGCAAAAGTACTGACTATACTTTCCAGCCTGCATGGCCAGCCGCTGATGGACTACCTGTAGCACGCAACGGCTAATTATGTGCCAGCGTCATGCCCGGTGTACATCTTATACTGCGTCGACTGCAACCAGTGCACCGGGCCTCCCATCGGTGCCGTTGAGGTAATATTTGTGCTATATGTGGTTGAAACGTAATAAAATTCGATTATGTCTGCAGGATTACGTGGACGTTATTCTTTAGCTAGGAGCGCCTGCTTTGGTTGCCCCGACGCTTGCCCGCTGGCCTGGCTGTGTTGGCGTCGCCGCCATGGCTGCCGCTGCCTCCGCTGTTGTCGTCACCTGTTGCCGCGGCTGCCGGCGTCGCTACTACTGCCTTCATCAACGTAGCCGTAGCCGCTGCTGCATTGGTGCCGCTGCTGTTGACGTCGCTACCGCTGCCGTTGCTGCGGCCGCTACTATCGTGTCCCTGGCGCTTACGCTGTTGCGGCTGCTGTCGTGGCTGTTGTAATGGCTGCTGTTTTGGCTGTTGAGAGATTGTCAGTGGCATGGTCCCCATACCAGCGCAACTGTCGCTGCACTCGTCGGCGACGCTGACGTCTGCATTCAGCGCCTTCAGATCTCGCACATGTGCTGTTCTACCTCTGCCGCCCGCTACTGGTCGTAAGCGCACTATGACTGGGGATATAAATGCACGCACTGTGAATGGCCCATCGAAGCGAGGCGCCAGTTTGGCCGCAAACTGGTCTGCGGCGTTGGACAGGTGATGCTGTCGCACGAGAACCTCGTCGCCTAGTTGGGGTCGCCACTTGCGCCTCCGCAGATTATACTGACGCGCCTGATCCTCACTGGCCACCACTTGGTTTCTTTTCGCTATTCGGGCAATGAATTTTACCAGTGTCGCGTGTGTTTGTGGGCTAACTGGTACTGCCTCAGGGGCATCTGGATCCCTGCCATACAGTGTGCGTGGATGCCTTGGTTCTCTCCCAAATAGGATGAAAGCCGGTGAGTAGCCCGTTGCGTCTGAAAGTGCTGTATTAATAGCCTATTGTGCTTCCGGCAGTTACTCGTCCCACGTGTTGTGCTGCCCGTCCGCCAGCTGAGCAATCAATGTTTTGACCGTTCTATTGGTCCGCTCCGTGGGATTCTCCTGAGGTGTATATGGTGCCGTCAGTTGTTTCAGCGCGCGACTTGTAAACTGGGCTCCATTGTCTGTGATGAGTTTTCGCGGCGTCCCAAACCGCGCCAGGATCCGCTCTCGTAGGGCCAGCTTCACTGCCGCCGCTGTTGCCTTGAGGATGGGGACCAGTTCTGCCCACTTGCTGAACTTATCCACAAGGACCAGTAGGTACGAGTTGCCCCGTTTGGACCGCGGCAGCGGCCCTACGAAATCGGCGCTTACGACGTCCCATGCTGCCTCCGCTGGTTTGAAATGCATCTTGTCAGCTGTTGCTGGGCTTTATAGCGTTGGCACAACAAGCACTGGTGCACATACCAGGCCAGTGGTATCGGTCTGCGACGCGCGCACATGTTCGGCGTACTCCCATATGGCCCGCCGTAGCGTCATCGTGGCATTCTCTCAACACCTCCTGTCGTAAAGGCGCGGCCACGCATAGCCTCCATGGTGACACCTCATCTTCTCCCAGCACGTTGGCGATTCGGCGGTACAGCCTGTCGTTCTGTATGGCGTAATCTGGGGGGATCTCCAACACCGCTGCCGTCAGCCGCTGTAGCCATTTACAAGTTGGCGCTGCCTCTGGCTCCACATGTGCGCGACCGGCCACCTCGCGCGGCTGCCGTGACAGCGCGTCGGCCACCACGTTCAGGACTCCTTTTCGGTACTGGACATCGAAAGTATACTGATGCAGCTCCAAGGCCCAGCGTGCAATGCGACCAGTGGGACTTTCGATTGAGTTGAGCCATCGCAACGCCAAGTGATCGGTCACGACGGTAAAGTGATAGCCCTCCAGATAGTGTCGCAGCTTTCGAATTCCCCAAACAATGGCCAGACACTCCTTCTCCGTGGCGCTGTAGTTGACCTCTGCTTTCTGCAGTTTCCTACTGGCGTAGGAAATCACGTGCTCCTGGCCGTCTACGTTCTGTTTCAAAACCGCGCCCAGCCCATACTCGCTGGCGTCAGTCTGTAGGCAGAAGCGTTGTGTGAAATCGGGGCACGCTAACACCGGCGCTTCCATGAGCAGTCTTTGGATACAATCAAATGCCTCCTGCTGCGGTGTTCCCCAACTCCACTTGTGGCCTTTCTTTAACAGCTCGGTGAGTGGGCCTACCGTTGTGGCGAAATTGGGTACAAAGCGGCGGTACCACGAGGCCATCCCGATGTACTGCCGCAGCTGTTTTAGGTTGGCCGGGGGCTTCAGTTCACGTATGGCTGCCACCTTTTCTGGATCCGTCTGTATCCCGTCTTCTGTCACCAGGTGCCTCAGGTAGCGTATGGACCTGCGAAAAAACTCACAATTATCTTGATTTACCCGTAGGTTTGCCGCTCTCAGTCTTCGAAACACCTCCCTCAGGTTACATAGGTGTTCTTCGAACGTCTTCCCAACCACAACTATGTCGTCCAGATAAGCAAACGCGTGTGGAGCCATATCCGGGCCGATGACGCTATCTAGCGCCCGCTGGAAAGTGGCTGGGGCGGAGTGCAGGCCAAATGGCATCACTCGCCATTGAAAAAGGCCCCGTCCGGGCACTGTGAAGGCGGTGTATTTGCGGCTGTCGGGCTCCATGGGGATCTGCCAATAACCGTTTCGCAAGTCGATGCTGCTGATGTACTTTGCCTGTCGTAACTGTTCGAGAATATGTTGGATCCTCGGAATGGGGTATGCTTCTGGCTCCGAGCGCTCGTTCAGCTGGCGGTAGTCGATGCACATTCGCCACGCCCCATTCTTCTTGCGTACCAGGACTATGGGCGCGCTGTACGTGCTATCGGACCGCTCAATGCAGCCCTTCGCCAGCAACTTGTCAACCTCGTTGTCAATCACCGCTTGCATCGCCTGTCGTCTTTCACGCGGATCGTGTGTGTCGCCACCGACGACACGCCCACAATGTTCTCAAAGCGCGGTAATTCCTCCTGAAGGAACGTGGCAGCCTGAGCAGCCTGTTCATCTGTCAGCGTAGCCGCCGATGGAGCAATTGGCTCTGTGATCACCAATGCCGCACATCGTACTCTCGCAGCCCGGCAGTGTCAACAGTGGTACCGAGATGCATTTGTCGTCCACTGTTATCGCCGTCATCGTCTCCTCGCAAACAGTTTGTCGCGAGCTGTTGGCCATCGACATCGACACCTCTACACTCCGTACATTCTCCCCACCTGGCTTCCTCAAGCGTCGTGCCAGCGCCGGGCTCACGAAGCTGCGAGTGGCTCCCGTATCCACCACCGCGTCGAGGGCAAGACCACCGCAATCGCATCGTTGTCTTCGCTCTCCATTTCCGCCACGTGTTTGAATTTCAAATTCTGGGGTGCGGAATCTGTTGGTGATTGCTGGGCAACGAGCTGCATCTCGCAAAAGTACTGACTATACTTTCCAGCCTGCATGGCCAGCCGCTGATGGACTACCTGTAGCACGCAACGGCTAATTATGTGCCAGCGGCATGCCCGGTGTACATCTTATACTGCGTCGACTGCAACTAGTGCACCGGGCCTCCCATCGGTGCCGTTGAGGTAATATTTGTGCTATATGTGGTTGAAACGTAATAAAATTCGATTATGTCTGCAGGATTACGTGGACGTTATTCTTTAGCTAGGAGCGCCTGCTTTGGTTGCCCCGACGCTTGCCCGCTGGCCTGGCGGTGTTGGCGTCGCCGCCATGGCTGCCGCTGCCTCCGCTGTTGTCGTCACCTGTTGCCGCGGCTGCCGGCGGCGCTACTACTGCCTTCATCAACGTAGCCGTAGCCGCTGCTGCATTGGTGCCGCTGCTGTTGACGTCGCTACCGCTGCCGTTGCTGCGGCCGCTACTATCGTGTCCCTGGCGCTTACGCTGTTGCGGCTGCTGTCGTGGCTGTTGTAATGGCTGCTGTTTTGGCTGTTGAGAGATTGTCAGTGGCATGGTCCCCATACCAGCGCAACTGTCGCTGCACTCGTCGGCGACGCTGACGTCTGCATTCAGCGCCTTCAGATCTCGCACATGTGCTGTTCTACCTCTGCCGCCCGCTACTGGTCGTAAGCGCACTATGACTGGGGATATAAATGCACGCACTGTGAATGGCCCATCGAAGCGAGGCGCCAGTTTGGCCGCAAACTGGTCTGCGGCGTTGGACAGGTGATGCTGTCGCACGAGAACCTCGTCGCCTAGTTGGGGTCGCCACTTGCGCCTCCGCAGATTATACTGACGCGCCTGATCCTCACTGGCCACCACTTGGTTTCTTTTCGCTATTCGGGCAATGAATTTTACCAGTGTCGCGTGTGTTTGTGGGCTAACTGGTACTGCCTCAGGGGCATCTGGATCCCTGCCATACAGTGTGCGTGGATGCCTTGGTTCTCTCCCAAATAGGATGAAAGCCGGTGAGTAGCCCGTTGCGTCTGAAAGTGCTGTATTAATAGCCTATTGTGCTTCCGGCAGTTACTCGTCCCACGTGTTGTGCTGCCCGTCCGCCAGCTGAGCAATCAATGTTTTGACCGTTCTATTGGTCCGCTCCGTGGGATTCTCCTGAGGTGTATATGGTGCCGTCAGTTGTTTCAGCGCGCGACTTGTAAACTGGGCTCCATTGTCTGTGATGAGTTTTCGCGGCATCCCAAACCGCGCCAGGATCCGCTCTCGTAGGGCCAGCTTCACTGCCGCCGCTGTTGCCTTGAGGATGGGGACCAGTTCTGCCCACTTGCTGAACTTATCCACAAGGACCAGTAGGTACGAGTTGCCCCGTTTGGACCGCGGCAGCGGCCCTACGAAATCGGCGCTTACGACGTCCCATGCTGCCTCCGCTGGTTTGAAATGCATCTTGTCAGCTGTTGCTGGGCTTTATAGCGTTGGCACAACAAGCACTGGTGCACATACCAGGCCAGTGGTATCGGTCTGCGACGCGCGCACATGTTCGGCGTACTCCCATATGGCCCGCCGTAGCGTCATCGTGGCATTCTCTCAACACCTCCTGTCGTAAAGGCGCGGCCACGCATAGCCTCCATGGTGACACCTCATCTTCTCCCAGCACGTTGGCGATTCGGCGGTACAGCCTGTCGTTCTGTATGGCGTAATCTGGGGGGATCTCCAACACCGCTGCCGTCAGCCGCTGTAGCCATTTACAAGTTGGCGCTGCCTCTGGCTCCACATGTGCGCGACCGGCCACCTCGCGCGGCTGCCGTGACAGCGCGTCGGCCACCACGTTCAGGACTCCTTTTCGGTACTGGACATCGAAAGTATACTGATGCAGCTCCAAGGCCCAGCGTGCAATGCGACCAGTGGGACTTTCGATTGAGTTGAGCCATCGCAACGCCAAGTGATCGGTCACGACGGTAAAGTGATAGCCCTCCAGATAGTGTCGCAGCTTTCGAATTCCCCAAACAATGGCCAGACACTCCTTCTCCGTGGCGCTGTAGTTGACCTCTGCTTTCTGCAGTTTCCTACTGGCGTAGGAAATCACGTGCTCCTGGCCGTCTACGTTCTGTTTCAAAACCGCGCCCAGCCCATACTCGCTGGCGTCAGTCTGTAGGCAGAAGCGTTGTGTGAAATCGGGGCACGCTAACACCGGCGCTTCCATGAGCAGTCTTTGGATACAATCAAATGCCTCCTGCTGCGGTGTTCCCCAACTCCACTTGTGGCCTTTCTTTAACAGCTCGGTGAGTGGGCCTACCGTTGTGGCGAAATTGGGTACAAAGCGGCGGTACCACGAGGCCATCCCGATGTACTGCCGCAGCTGTTTTAGGTTGGCCGGGGGCTTCAGTTCACGTATGGCTGCCACCTTTTCTGGATCCGTCTGTATCCCGTCTTCTGTCACCAGGTGCCTCAGGTAGCGTATGGACCTGCGAAAAAACTCACAATTATCTTGATTTACCCGTAGGTTTGCCGCTCTCAGTCTTCGAAACACCTCCCTCAGGTTACATAGGTGTTCTTCGAACGTCTTCCCAACCACAACTATGTCGTCCAGATAAGCAAACGCGTGTGGAGCCATATCCGGGCCGATGACGCTATCTAGCGCCCGCTGGAAAGTGGCTGGGGCGGAGTGCAGGCCAAATGGCATCACTCGCCATTGAAAAAGGCCCCGTCCGGGCACTGTGAAGGCGGTGTATTTGCGGCTGTCGGGCTCCATGGGGATCTGCCAATAACCGTTTCGCAAGTCGATGCTGCTGATGTACTTTGCCTGTCGTAACTGTTCGAGAATATGTTGGATCCTCGGAATGGGGTATGCTTCTGGCTCCGAGCGCTCGTTCAGCTGGCGGTAGTCGATGCACATTCGCCACGCCCCATTCTTCTTGCGTACCAGGACTATGGGCGCGCTGTACGTGCTATCGGACCGCTCAATGCAGCCCTTCGCCAGCAACTTGTCAACCTCGTTGTCAATCACCGCTTGCATCGCCTGTCGTCTTTCACGCGGATCGTGTGTGTCGGCACCGACGACACGCCCACAATGTTCTCAAAGCGCGGTAATTCCTCCTGAAGGAACGTGGCAGCCTGAGCAGCCTGTTCATCTGTCAGCGTAGCCGCCGATGGAGCAATTGGCTCTGTGATCACCAATGCCGCACATCGTACTCTGCGGCGCGCTTGACGCCTTCTCCGCCGTCGTCGCTCACGCACCTCTCGCATCTCCAGCTTGTGGCTGCCGGCGGTGAGCGTACCATAGGCCTTGCTGATGAAATCTAGCCCTAGTGAGACCTCGTCCTCGCAGCCCGGCAGTGTCAACAGTGGTACCGAGATGCATTTGTCGTCCACTGTTATCGCCGTCATCGTCTCCTCGCAAACAGTTTGTCGCGAGCTGTTGGCCATCGACATCGACACCTCTACACTCCGTACATTCTCCCCACCTGGCTTCCTCAAGCGTCGTGCCAGCGCCGGGCTCACGAAGCTGCGAGTGGCTCCCGTATCCACCACCGCGTCGAGGGCAAGACCACCGCAATCGCATCGTTGTCTTCGCTCTCCATTTCCGCCACGTGTTTGAATTTCAAATTCTGGGGTGCGGAATCTGTTGGTGATTGCTGGGCAACGAGCTGCATCTCGCAAAAGTACTGACTATACTTTCCAGCCTGCATGGCCAGCCGCTGATGGACTACCTGTAGCACGCAACGGCTAATTATGTGCCAGCGGCATGCCCGGTGTACATCTTATACTGCGTCGACTGCAACTAGTGCACCGGGCCTCCCATCGGTGCCGTTGAGGTAATATTTGTGCTATATGTGGTTGAAACGTAATAAAATTCGATTATGTCTGCAGGATTACGTGGACGTTATTCTTTAGCTAGGAGCGCCTGCTTTGGTTGCCCCGACGCTTGCCCGCTGGCCTGGCTGTGTTGGCGTCGCCGCCATGGCTGCCGCTGCCTCCGCTGTTGTCGTCACCTGTTGCCGCGGCTGCCGGCGTCGCTACTACTGCCTTCATCAACGTAGCCGTAGCCGCTGCTGCATTGGTGCCGCTGCTGTTGACGTCGCTACCGCTGCCGTTGCTGCGGCCGCTACTATCGTGTCCCTGGCGCTTACGCTGTTGCGGCTGCTGTCGTGGCTGTTGTAATGGCTGCTGTTTTGGCTGTTGAGAGATTGTCAGTGGCATGGTCCCCATACCAGCGCAACTGTCGCTGCACTCGTCGGCGACGCTGACGTCTGCATTCAGCGCCTTCAGATCTCGCACATGTGCTGTTCTACCTCTGCCGCCCGCTACTGGTCGTAAGCGCACTATGACTGGGGATATAAATGCACGCACTGTGAATGGCCCATCGAAGCGAGGCGCCAGTTTGGCCGCAAACTGGTCTGCGGCGTTGGACAGGTGATGCTGTCGCACGAGAACCTCGTCGCCTAGTTGGGGTCGCCACTCGCGCCTCCGCAGATTATACTGACGCGCCTGATCCTCACTGGCCACCACTTGGTTTCTTTTCGCTATTCGGGCAATGAATTTTACCAGTGTCGCGTGTGTTTGTGGGCTAACTGGTACTGCCTCAGGGGCATCTGGATCCCTGCCATACAGTGTGCGTGGATGCCTTGGTTCTCTCCCAAATAGGATGAAAGCCGGTGAGTAGCCCGTTGCGTCTGAAAGTGCTGTATTAATAGCCAATTGTGCTTCCGGCAGTTACTCGTCCCACGGGTTGTGCTGCCCGTCCGCCAGCTGAGCAATCAATGTTTTGACCGTTCTATTGGTCCGCTCCGTGGGATTCTCCTGAGGTGTATATGGTGCCGTCAGTTGTTTCAGCGCGCGACTTGTAAACTGGGCTCCATTGTCTGTGATGAGTTTTCGCGGCATCCCAAACCGCGCCAGGATCCGCTCTCGTAGGGCCAGCTTCACTGCCGCCGCTGTTGCCTTGAGGATGGGGACCAGTTCTGCCCACTTGCTGAACTTATCCACAAGGACCAGTAGGTACGAGTTGCCCCGTTTGGACCGCGGCAGCGGCCCTACGAAATCGGCGCTTACGACGTCCCATGCTGCCTCCGCTGGTTTGAAATGCATCTTGTCAGCTGTTGCTGGGCTTTATAGCGTTGGCACAACAAGCACTGGTGCACATACCAGGCCAGTGGTATCGGTCTGCGACGCGCGCACATGTTCGGCGTACTCCCATATGGCCCGCCGTAGCGTCATCGTGGCATTCTCTCAACACCTCCTGTCGTAAAGGCGCGGCCACGCATAGCCTCCATGGTGACACCTCATCTTCTCCCAGCACGTTGGCGATTCGGCGGTACAGCCTGTCGTTCTGTATGGCGTAATCTGGGGGGCTCTCCAACACCGCTGCCGTCAGCCGCTGTAGCCATTTACAAGTTGGCGCTGCCTCTGGCTCCACATGTGCGCGACCGGCCACCTCGCGCGGCTGCCGTGACAGCGCGTCGGCCACCACGTTCAGGACTCCTTTTCGGTACTGGACATCGAAAGTATACTGATGCAGCTCCAAGGCCCAGCGTGCAATGCGACCAGTGGGACTTTCGATTGAGTTGAGCCATCGCAACGCCAAGTGATCGGTCACGACGGTAAAGTGATAGCCCTCCAGATAGTGTCGCAGCTTTCGAATTCCCCAAACAATGGCCAGACACTCCTTCTCCGTGGCGCTGTAGTTGACCTCTGCTTTCTGCAGTTTCCTACTGGCGTAGAAAATCACGTGCTCCTGGCCGTCTACGTTCTGTGTCAAAACCGCGCCCAGCCCATACTCGCTGGCGTCAGTCTGTAGGCAGAAGCGTTGTGTGAAATCGGGGCACGCTAACACCGGCGCTTCCATGAGCTGTCTTTGGATACAATCAAATGCCTCCTGCTGCGGTGTTCCCCAACTCCACTTGTGGCCTTTCTTTAACAGCTCGGTGAGTGGGCCTACCGTTGTGGCGAAATTGGGTACAAAGCGGCGGTACCACGAGGCCATCCCGATGTACTGCCGCAGCTGTTTTAGGTTGGCCGGGGGCTTCAGTTCACGTATGGCTGCCACCTTTTCTGGATCCGTCTGTATCCCGTCTTCTGTCACCAGGTGCCCCAGGTAGCGTATGGACCTGCGAAAAAACTCACAATTATCTTGATTTACCCGTAGGTTTGCCGCTCTCAGTCTTCGAAACACCTCCCTCAGGTTACATAGGTGTTCTTCGAACGTCTTCCCAACCACAACTATGTCGTCCAGATAAGCAAACGCGTGTGGAGCCATATCCGGGCCGATGACGCTATCTAGCGCCCGCTGGAAAGTGGCTGGGGCGGAGTGCAGGCCAAATGGCATCACTCGCCATTGAAAAAGGCCCCGTCCGGGCACTGTGAAGGCGGTGTATTTGCGGCTGTCGGGCTCCATGGGGATCTGCCAATAACCGTTTCGCAAGTCGATGCTGCTGATGTACTTTGCCTGTCGTAACTGTTCGAGAATATGTTGGATCCTCGGAATGGGGTATGCTTCTGGCTCCGAGCGCTCGTTCAGCTGGCGGTAGTCGATGCACATTCGCCACGCCCCATTCTTCTTGCGTACCAGGACTATGGGCGCGCTGTACGTGCTATCGGACCGCTCAATGCAGCCCTTCGCCAGCAACTTGTCAACCTCGTTGTCAATCACCGCTTGCATCGCCTGTCGTCTTTCACGCGGATCGTGTGTGTCGCCACCGACGACACGCCCACAATGTTCTCAAAGCGCGGTAATTCCTCCTGAAGGAACGTGGCAGCCTGAGCAGCCTGTTCATCTGTCAGCGTAGCCGCCGATGGAGCAATTGGCTCTGTGATCACCAATGCCGCACATCGTACTCTGCGGCGCGCTTGACGCCTTCTCCGCCGTCGTCGCTCACGCACATCTCGCATCTCCAGCTTGTGGCTGCCGGCGGTGAGCGTACCATAGGCCTTGCTGATGAAATCTAGCCCTAGTGAGACCTCGTCCTCGCAGCCCGGCAGTGTCAACAGTGGTACCGAGATGCATTTGTCGTCCACTGTTATCGCCGTCATCGTCTCCTCGCAAACAGTTTGTCGCGAGCTGTTGGCCATCGACATCGACACCTCTACACTCCGTACATTCTCCCCACCTGGCTTCCTCAAGCGTCGTGCCAGCGCCGGGCTCACGAAGCTGCGAGTGGCTCCCGTATCCACCACCGCGTCGAGGGCAAGACCACCGCAATCGCATCGTTTTCTTCGCTCTCCATTTCCGCCACGTGTTTGAATTTCAAATTCTGGGGTGCGGAATCTGTTGGTGATTGCTGGGCAACGAGCTGCATCTCGCAAAGTACTGACTATACTTTCCAGCCTGCATGGCCAGCCGCTGATGGACTACCTGTAGCACGCAACGGCTAATTATGTGCCAGCGGCATGCCCGGTGTACATCTTATACTGCGTCGACTGCAACCAGTGCACCGGGCCTCCCATCGGTGCCGTTGAGGTAATATTTGTGCTATATGTGGTTGAAACGTAATAGAATTCGATTATGTCTGCAGGATTACGTGGACGTTATTCTTTAGCTAGGAGCGCCTGCTTTGGTTGCCCCGACGCTTGCCCGCTGGCCTGGCTGTGTTGGCGTCGCCGCCATGGCTGCCGCTGCCTCCGCTGTTGTCGTCACCTGTTGCCGCGGCTGCCGGCGTCGCTACTACTGCCTTCATCAACGTAGCCGTAGCCGCTGCTGCATTGGTGCCGCTGCTGTTGACGTCGCTACCGCTGCCGTTGCTGCGGCCGCTACTATCGTGTCCCTGGCGCTTACGCTGTTGCGGCTGCTGTCGTGGCTGTTGTAATGGCTGCTGTTTTGGCTGTTGAGAGATTGTCAGTGGCATGGTCCCCATACCAGCGCAACTGTCGCTGCACTCGTCGGCGACGCTGACGTCTGCATTCAGCGCCTTCAGATCTCGCACATGTGCTGTTCTACCTCTGCCGCCCGCTACTGGTCGTAAGCGCACTATGACTGGGGATATAAATGCACGCACTGTGAATGGCCCATCGAAGCGAGGCGCCAGTTTGGCCGCAAACTGGTCTGCGGCGTTGGACAGGTGATGCTGTCGCACGAGAACCTCGTCGCCTAGTTGGGGTCGCCACTCGCGCCTCCGCAGATTATACTGACGCGCCTGATCCTCACTGGCCACCACTTGGTTTCTTTTCGCTATTCGGGCAATGAATTTTACCAGTGTCGCGTGTGTTTGTGGGCTAACTGGTACTGCCTCAGGGGCATCTGGATCCCTGCCATACAGTGTGCGTGGATGCCTTGGTTCTCTCCCAAATAGGATGAAAGCCGGTGAGTAGCCCGTTGCGTCTGAAAGTGCTGTATTAATAGCCAATTGTGCTTCCGGCAGTTACTCGTCCCACGGGTTGTGCTGCCCGTCCGCCAGCTGAGCAATCAATGTTTTGACCGTTCTATTGGTCCGCTCCGTGGGATTCTCCTGAGGTGTATATGGTGCCGTCAGTTGTTTCAGCGCGCGACTTGTAAACTGGGCTCCATTGTCTGTGATGAGTTTTCGCGGCATCCCAAACCGCGCCAGGATCCGCTCTCGTAGGGCCAGCTTCACTGCCGCCGCTGTTGCCTTGAGGATGGGGACCAGTTCTGCCCACTTGCTGAACTTATCCACAAGGACCAGTAGGTACGAGTTGCCCCGTTTGGACCGCGGCAGCGGCCCTACGAAATCGGCGCTTACGACGTCCCATGCTGCCTCCGCTGGTTTGAAATGCATCTTGTCAGCTGTTGCTGGGCTTTATAGCGTTGGCACAACAAGCACTGGTGCACATACCAGGCCAGTGGTATCGGTCTGCGACGCGCGCACATGTTCGGCGTACTCCCATATGGCCCGCCGTAGCGTCATCGTGGCATTCTCTCAACACCTCCTGTCGTAAAGGCGCGGCCACGCATAGCCTCCATGGTGACACCTCATCTTCTCCCAGCACGTTGGCGATTCGGCGGTACAGCCTGTCGTTCTGTATGGCGTAATCTGGGGGGCTCTCCAACACCGCTGCCGTCAGCCGCTGTAGCCATTTACAAGTTGGCGCTGCCTCTGGCTCCACATGTGCGCGACCGGCCACCTCGCGCGGCTGCCGTGACAGCGCGTCGGCCACCACGTTCAGGACTCCTTTTCGGTACTGGACATCGAAAGTATACTGATGCAGCTCCAAGGCCCAGCGTGCAATGCGACCAGTGGGACTTTCGATTGAGTTGAGCCATCGCAACGCCAAGTGATCGGTCACGACGGTAAAGTGATAGCCCTCCAGATAGTGTCGCAGCTTTCGAATTCCCCAAACAATGGCCAGACACTCCTTCTCCGTGGCGCTGTAGTTGACCTCTGCTTTCTGCAGTTTCCTACTGGCGTAGAAAATCACGTGCTCCTGGCCGTCTACGTTCTGTGTCAAAACCGCGCCCAGCCCATACTCGCTGGCGTCAGTCTGTAGGCAGAAGCGTTGTGTGAAATCGGGGCACGCTAACACCGGCGCTTCCATGAGCTGTCTTTGGATACAATCAAATGCCTCCTGCTGCGGTGTTCCCCAACTCCACTTGTGGCCTTTCTTTAACAGCTCGGTGAGTGGGCCTACCGTTGTGGCGAAATTGGGTACAAAGCGGCGGTACCACGAGGCCATCCCGATGTACTGCCGCAGCTGTTTTAGGTTGGCCGGGGGCTTCAGTTCACGTATGGCTGCCACCTTTTCTGGATCCGTCTGTATCCCGTCTTCTGTCACCAGGTGCCCCAGGTAGCGTATGGACCTGCGAAAAAAACTCACAATTATCTTGATTTACCCGTAGGTTTGCCGCTCTCAGTCTTCGAAACACCTCCCTCAGGTTACATAGGTGTTCTTCGAACGTCTTCCCAACCACAACTATGTCGTCCAGATAAGCAAACGCGTGTGGAGCCATATCCGGGCCGATGACGCTATCTAGCGCCCGCTGGAAAGTGGCTGGGGCGGAGTGCAGGCCAAATGGCATCACTCGCCATTGAAAAAGGCCCCGTCCGGGCACTGTGAAGGCGGTGTATTTGCGGCTGTCGGGCTCCATGGGGATCTGCCAATAACCGTTTCGCAAGTCGATGCTGCTGATGTACTTTGCCTGTCGTAACTGTTCGAGAATATGTTGGATCCTCGGAATGGGGTATGCTTCTGGCTCCGAGCGCTCGTTCAGCTGGCGGTAGTCGATGCACATTCGCCACGCCCCATTCTTCTTGCGTACCAGGACTATGGGCGCGCTGTACGTGCTATCGGACCGCTCAATGCAGCCCTTCGCCAGCAACTTGTCAACCTCGTTGTCAATCACCGCTTGCATCGCCTGTCGTCTTTCACGAGGATCGTGTGTGTCGCCACCGACGACACGCCCACAATGTTCTCAAAGCGCGGTAATTCCTCCTGAAGGAACGTGGCAGCCTGAGCAGCCTGTTCATCTGTCAGCGTAGCCGCCGATGGAGCAATTGGCTCTGTGATCACCAATGCCGCACATCGTACTCTGCGGCGCGCTTGACGCCTTCTCCGCCGTCGTCGCTCACGCACATCTCGCATCTCCAGCTTGTGGCTGCCGGCGGTGAGCGTACCATAGGCCTTGCTGATGAAATCTAGCCCTAGTGAGACCTCGTCCTCGCAGCCCGGCAGTGTCAACAGTGGTACCGAGATGCATTTGTCGTCCACTGTTATCGCCGTCATCGTCTCCTCGCAAACAGTTTGTCGCGAGCTGTTGGCCATCGACATCGACACCTCTACACTCCGTACATTCTCCCCACCTGGCTTCCTCAAGCGTCGTGCCAGCGCCGGGCTCACGAAGCTGCGAGTGGCTCCCGTATCCACCACCGCGTCGAGGGCAAGACCACCGCAATCGCATCGTTGTCTTCGCTCTCCATTTCCGCCACGTGTTTGAATTTCAAATTCTGGGGTGCGGAATCTGTTGGTGATTGCTGGGCAACGAGCTGCATCTCGCAAAAGTACTGACTATACTTTCCAGCCTGCATGGCCAGCCGCTGATGGACTACCTGTAGCACGCAACGGCTAATTATGTGCCAGCGGCATGCCCGGTGTACATCTTATACTGCGTCGACTGCAACCAGTGCACCGGGCCTCCCATCGGTGCCGTTGAGGTAATATTTGTGCTATATGTGGTTGAAACGTAATAAAATTCGATTATGTCTGCAGGATTACGTGGACGTTATTCTTTAGCTAGGAGCGCCTGCTTTGGTTGCCCCGACGCTTGCCCGCTGGCCTGGCTGTGTTGGCGTCGCCGCCATGGCTGCCGCTGCCTCCGCTATTGTCGTCACCTGTTGCCGCGGCTGCCGGCGTCGCTACTACTGCCTTCATCAACGTAGCCGTAGCCGCTGCTGCATTGGTGGCGCCAGTTTGGCCGCAAACTGCTCTGCGGCGTTGGACTCAAGTATCGTTTCATAGCTCCAACGGGGGGAAAACGAGCTTTAAAAAATATTAGTTATAGTGGTCATGTTCGTTTAACGAAATAGTTTGTTAAGAACAAAAATGTAACGGACTACTGAACAATTTTTTGTCAAGAACAGAAAATGTTCATTTAAATACCTTAAATGCCTTCCTACTGGTAACCTTTAAGGTGAAAACATATGGGTAGGTTATGCACACACAAAATAAATACAATTGGAAACATATTGAGCCGGGTTACGACGGGCAATACCTGCTAGTTATAATATATATAAAAGCGCATTTAATTAATTGTATTTATTATCTATGACACCAATATGCTGCTAACGCCAAGTCGCAATGCAGCTATAACACAGCAAGCGATGTATCAACATCAACAAGTACCGCAAATTATTCTGCTAATGCTACTTTACCTTTTCACGCACATCAACAAGTACCGCAAATTATTCTGCTAATGCTACTCTACCTGTTCACGCACTCTCTCTAGATGTATTGCAAATGGCCGCCGATCTGTTCCTACTAGTAGAGATGGTATTAACAATGAGACCGTGTAGTGCGTGAGTGAGCGTGGCGCTGATAAAATACGTTACTATGTGCACATAAATGTATGTATATATGTAAAACAAATAATTATTAAATTGCTTGCCATCTGCAGGATAGATAAAATCGTTAACCTGCTGCGAAAAAATGTCGTACACGTTATTATCCTATTTTTATATAATTAACAATTATATTTAATTTTTTTCATTTTATTGTAATAAAACAAGTAAAAAAGCTAAAGTCAGGTGTCCTTACTTTGAAATGCGCTATACATATATTTAGAATAATTATATAAAGGAAAAAAATTAAGAAAAAAATTTTGTTCGAATTTACCTCTCTCGGTATTCGAACTCATGTAAAGGGTTGCACATCGCGCCCATAGCAGCAACAAAAAGAGGAAGAAGAATAGCGAACTTGTTGCTGCAGTTTTTGGGGGTTGTACTGGCGAGAATTTGTTTCGCTAATAACTTTTCTTAGAATTGACCGAATTGAATAAAATTTTGAACAACAGTAGACAATTATATATGAATTATGTTTGCAAAATTTGGTTTAGGTAGCAATTGAAATGTGGACGCTATTGACGAAATTCTGTAGCGGGCGAAGGGGGGGAAAATTAAAAAAAAATAAATAAACTCGTCCTTACTCGGATCTAGGAGAATCTGGATGCCAACTTTGGTTATTCTAGCTTTTATAGTTTCTGAGATCCTCGCGTTCATCCAGACGGACGGACATGTCTAGATCGATTTCTCTCGTCATGCTGATCAAGAATATATATACTTTATGGGGTCGGAGATGCTTCCTTCTGTATGTTACATACTTTGCACAAACCTAATATACCCTGTTTACCCTACGGGTACAGGGTATAAAAAAAACAATGTTGTAATTGTTATTACCAGAAATTTCGCAATTTAATTCTCGATTTGCCAGCGCTTAGGTACTTGGTTTGAGAATCGTAGAGGAGGGCAGCCACAATATTTTGATTTAATTTTCCAAAAAGGTCACTATTTAATTTCACAATATAGGTATTTCATTTTTAGTTTACTCTTGTACATTTCATGTACAGAGTATAAGAAACAAGGAGTGTAAAATTCGAATTATATTAATAAAACGTTTATTTATTTGCTGCCTGTCTGCCATCTGAATCTGCCGCATTATAATATATATAAAAGCGCATTTAATTAATTGTATATATTACCTATGACACCAATATGCTGCTAACGCCAAGTCGCAATGCCGCTATAACACAGCAAGCGATGTATCAACATCAACAAGTACCGCAAATTATTCTGCTAATGCTACTCTACCTGTTCTCTCACTCTCTCTAGATGTTTTGCAAATGGCCGCCGATCTGTTTCTACTAGTAGAGATGGTATTAACAATGAGACCGTGTAATGCGTGAGTGAGCGTGGCGCTGATAAAATACGTTACTATGTGCACATAAATGTATGTATATATATAAAACAAATAATTATTAAATTGCTTGCCATCTGCAGGATAGATAAAATAGTTAACCTGCTGCGAAAAAATATCGTACACGTTATTATCCTATTTTTATATAATTTACAATTATATTTAATTTTTTTCATTTTATTGTAATAAAACAAGTAAAAAAGCTAAAGTCAGGTGTCCTTACTTTGAAATGCGCTATACATATATTTAGAATAATTATATAAAGGAAAAAAATTAAGAAAAAAATTTTGTTCGAATTTACCTCTCTCGGTATTCGAACTCATGTAAAGGGTTGCACATCGCGCCCATAGCAGCAACAAAAAGAGGAAGAAGAAGAGCGAACTTGTTGCTGCAGTTTTTGGGGGTTGTACTGGCGAGAATTTGTTTCGCTAATAACTTTTCTTAGAATTGACCGAATTGAATAAAATTTTGAACAACAGTAGATAATTATATATGAATTATGTTTGCAAAGTTTGGTTTAGGTAGCAATTGAAATGTGGACGCTATTGACGAAATTCTGTAGCGGGCGAAGGGGGGGAAAATTAAAAAAAAATAAATAAACTCGTCCTTACTCGGATCTAGGAGAATCTGGATGCCAACTTTGGTTATTCTAGCTTTTATAGTTTCTGAGATCCTCGCGTTCATCCAGACGGACGGACATGTCTAGATCGATTTCTCTCGTCATGCTGATCAAGAATATATATACTTTATGGGGTCGGAGATGCTTCCTTCTGTATGTTACATACTTTGCACAAACCTAATATACCCTGTTTACCCTACGGGTACAGGGTATAAAAAAAACAATGTTGTAATTGTTATTACCAGAAATTTCGCAATTTAATTCTCGATTTGCCAGCGCTTAGGTACTTGGTTTGAGAATCGTAGAGGAGGGCAGCCACAATATTTTGATTTAATTTTCCAAAAAGGTCACTATTTAATTTCACAATATAGGTATTTCATTTTTAGTTTACTCTTGTACATTTCATGTACAGAGTATAAGAAACAAAGAGTGTAAAATTCGAATGATATTAATAAAACGTTTATTTATTTGCTGCCTGTCTGCCATCTGAATCTGCCGCATTATAATATATATAAAAGCGCATTTAATTAATTGTATATATTACCTATGACACCAATATGCTGCTAACGCCAAGTCGCAATGCCGCTATAACACAGCAAGCGATGTATCAACATCAACAAGTACCGCAAATTATTCTGCTAATGCTACTCTACCTGTTCTCTCACTCTCTCTAGATGTTTTGCAAATGGCCGCCGATCTGTTTCTACTAGTAGAGATGGTATTAACAATGAGACCGTGTAATGCGTGAGTGAGCCTGGCGCTGATAAAATACGTTACTATGTGCACATAAATGTATGTATATATATAAAACAAATAATTATTAAATTGCTTGCCATCTGCAGGATAGATAAAATAGTTAACCTGCTGCGAAAAAATATCGTACACGTTATTATCCTATTTTTATATAATTTACAATTATATTTAATTTTTTTCATTTTATTGTAATAAAACAAGTAAAAAAGCTAAAGTCAGGTGTCCTTACTTTGAAATGCGCTATACATATATTTAGAATAATTATATAAAGGAAAAAAATTAAGAAAAAAATTTTGTTCGAATTCACCTCTCTCGGTATTCGAACTCATGTAAAGGGTGTATAATTGCACATTTACAAAGCAATTGCGTCTGTGTGAGTGTATGTATGCCTCTGCGCGTCTATTCGTATCTGTGTGAACATGTGTGCAGTCAAACAAAGCACCAACAACAGCTGCGGGCAGCGCTTGGGCAGCATATATATTTATGGATATAACTTCTTGTTAAATCGGTCTATTATAATTGGTACAGACATGAGGCATCTTTGCGCAAAATTTTGTGTCTCTCTGAGATCTAGGTGTTCATACTGACAGACAGACATAGATCGACTCGTCTTGTCGTGATGATTAAGAATATATACACAGCAAAACAAGTAGAAAAGCTAAAGTCAGGTGTCCTTACTTTGAAATGCGCTGTACATTTAGAATAATCATAGAAAGGAAAAAAATTAAGAAAAATATTTTGATCGAATTTACCTCTATCGGTATTCGAACTCATATAAAGGGTGTATAATTGGACATTTACATAGCAATTGCGTCTGTGTGAGTGTATGTATGCCTCTGCGCAACTATTCGTGTCTGTGTACATGTGTGCAGTCAAACAAAGCACCAACATCAACAACAGCTGCGGGCAGCGCTTGGGCAGCATATATATTTATGGCTATAACTTCTTGTTAAATCGGTCTATTATAATTAGTACAGACATAAGGCATCTTTGCGCAAAATTTTGTGTCACTCCGAGATCCAGGTGTTCATACGGACAGACAGACATAGATCGACACGTCTTGTCGTGATGATTAAGAATATATACACATTGTGGGGTCTGCCACGCCTCTTTCTGCCTGTTACATACATTCGCACAAAACTAATATATCCTTTTACCCTTTGGGTACAGGTTATAAAAACAAGGAGTGTAAAATTCGAATTATATTAATAAAACGTTCATTTATTTGCTGCCAGTCTGCCAACCTTCATCTGCCGCATTATAATATACATATATAAAAGCGCATTTAATTAATTGTATATAATATTATACATGGCACAGCAAGCGGTGTATCAACAGCAACACAAAAATGTTCCCCGTAATCTGTCTGCAATGGCACACAAGTACCGCAAATTATTCTGCTAATGCTACTCTACCTGTTCTCTCACTCTCTCTAGATGTATTGCAAATGGCCGCCGATCTGTTCCTACTAGTAGAGATGGTATTAACAATGAGACCGTGTCGTGCCTGAGGGAGCATGCCGCTGATAAAATACGTTACTATGTGCACATAAATGTGTGTATATATGTAAAACAATTTTTTTTTCATTTTATTGTAATAAAACAAGTAAAAAAGCTAAAGTCAGGTGTCCTTACTTTGAAATGCGCTATACATATATTTGAAATAATCATAGAAAGGAAAAAAATTAAGAAAAATATTTTGATCGAATTTACCTCTATTGGTATTCGAACTCATGTAAAGGGTGTATAATTGGACATTTACATAGCAATTGCGTCTGTGTGAGTGTATGTATGCCTCTGCGCATCTATTCGTGTCTGTGTGAACATGTGTGCAGTCAAACAAAGCACCAACATCAACAACAGCTGCGGGCAGCGCTTGGGCAACATATATATTTATGGCTATAACTTCTTGTTAAATCAGTCTATTATAATTGGTACAGACATGAGGCATCTTTGTGCAAAATTTTGTGTCTCTCTGAGATCTAGGTGTTCATACTGACAGACAGACATAGATCGACTCGTCTTGTCGTGATGATTAAGAATATATACACAGCAAAACAAGTAGAAAAGCTAAAGTCAGGTGTCCTTACTTTGAAATGCGCTGTACATTTAGAATAATCATAGAAAGGAAAAAAATTAAGAAAAATATTTTGATCGAATTTACCTCTATCGGTATTCGAATTCATGTAAAGGGTGTATAATTGGACATTTACATAGCAATTGCGTCTGTGTGAGTGTATGTATGCCTCTGCGCATCTATTCGTGTCTGTGTGAACATGTGTGCAGTCAAACAAAGCACCAACATCATCAACAGCTGCGGGCAGCGCTTGGGCAGCAAATATATTTATGGCTATAACTTCTTGTTAAATCAGTCTATTATAATTGGTACAGACATGAGGCATCTTTGCGCAAAATTTTGTGTCTCTCTGTGATCCAGGTGTTCATACGGACAGACAGACATAGATCGACACGTCTTGTCGTGATGATTAAGAATATATACACATTGTGGGGTCTGCCACGCCTCTTTCTGCCTGTTACATACATTCGCACAAACCTAATATATCCTTTTACCCTTTGCGTACAGGTTATAAAAACAAGGAGTGTAAAATTCGAATTATATTAATAAAACGTTCATTTAGTTGCTGCCAGTATGCCAACCTCCATCTGCCGCATTATAATATACATATATAAAAGCGCATTTATTTAATTGTATATAATATTATACATGGCACAACAAGCGGTGTATCAACATCAACAGCAACACAAAAATGTTCCCCGTAATCTGTCTGCAATGGCACACAAGTACCGCAAATTATTCTGCTAATGCTACTCTACCTGTTCTCTCACTCTCTCTAGATGTATTGCAAATGGCCGCCGATCTGTTCCTACTAGTAGAGATGGTATTAACAATGAGACCGTGTAATGCGTGAGTGAGCGTGGCGCTGATAAAATACGTTACTATGTGCACATAAATGTATGTATATATGTAAAACAAAATTTTATTAAATTGCTTGCCATCTGCAGGATAGATAAAGTCGTTAACCTGCTGCGAAAAAATGTCGTACACGTTATTATCCTATTTTTATATAATTTACAATTATATTTAATTTTTTTCATTTTATTGTAATAAAACAAGTAAAAAAGCGAAAGTCAGGTGTCCTTACTTTGAAATGCGCTATACATACATTTAGAATAATTATATAAAGGAAAAAAATTATGAAAATAAATTTGTTTGAATTTACCTCTCTCGGTATTCGAACTCATGTAAAGGGTGTATAATTGCACATTTACAAAGCAATTGCGTCTGTGTGAGTGTATGTATGCCTCTGCGCATCTATTCGTGTCTGTGTGAACATGTTTGCAGTCAAACAAAGCACCAACACTAACAACAGCTGCGGGCAGCGCTTGGGTAGCAAATATATTTATGGCTATAACTTCTTGTTAAATCAGTCTATTATAATTGGTAAAGACATGAGGCATCTTTGCGCAAAATTTTGTGTCTCTCTGAGATCTAGGTGTTCATACTGAGAGACAGACATAGATCGATTCGTCTTGTCGTGATGATTAAGAATACATACACAGCAAAACAAGTAGAAAAGCTAATGTCAGGTGTCCTTACTTTGAAATGCGCTGTACATTTAGAATAATCATAGAAATGAAAAAAATTAAGAAAAATATTTTGATCGAATTTACCTCTCTCGGTATTTGAACTCATGTAAAGGGTGTATAATTGCACATTTACATAGCAATTGCGTCTGTGTGAGTGTATGTATGCCTCTGCGCGTCTATTCGTATCTGTGTGAACATGTGTGCAGTCAAACAAAGCACCAACATCAACAACAGCTGCGGGCAGCGCTTGGGCAGCATATATATTTATGGATATAACTTCTTGTTAAATCGGTCTATTATAATTAGTACAGACATAAGGCATCTTTGCGCAAAATTTTGTGTCTCTCTGAGATCCAGGTGTTCATACGGACAGACAGACATAGATGGACACGTCTTGTCGTGATGATTAAGAATATATACACATTGTGGGGTCTGCCACGCCTCTTTCTGCCTGTTACATACATTCGCACAAAACTAATATATCCTTTTACCCTTTGGGTACAGGTTATAAAAACAAGGAGTGTAAAATTCGAATTATATTAATAAAACGTTCATTTATTTGCTGCCAGTATGCCAACCTCCATCTGCCGCATTATAATATACATATATAAAAGCGCATTTAATTAATTGTATATAATATTATACATGGCACAGCAAGCGGTGTATCAACATCAACAGCAACACAAAAATGTTCCCCGTAATCTGTCTGCAATGGCACACAAGTACCGCAAATTATTCTGCTAATGCTACTCTACCTGTTCTCTCACTCTCTCTAGATGTATTGCAAATGGCCGCCGATCTGTTCCTACTAGTAGAGATGGTATTAACAATGAGACCGTGTAATGCGTGAGGGAGCATGCCGCTGATAAAATACGTTACTATGTGCACATAAATGTGTGTATATACATATATAAAACAAATAATTATTAAATTGCTTGCCATCTGCAGGATAGATAAAATCGTTAACCTGCTGCGAAAAAATGTCGTACACGTTATTATCCTATTTTTATATAATTAACAATTATATTTAATTTTTTTCATTTTATTGTAATAAAACAAGTAAAAAAGCTAAAGTCAGGTGTCCTTACTTTGAAATGCGCTATACATATATTTAGAATAATTATATAAAGGAAAAAAATTAAGAAAAAAATTTTGTTCGAATTTACCTCTCTCGGTATTCGAACTCATGTAAAGGGTTGCACATCGCGCCCATAGCAGCAACAAAAAGAGGAAGAAGAAGAGCGAACTTGTTGCTGCAGTTTTTGGGGGTTGTACTGGCGAGAATTTGTTTCGCTAATAACTTTTCTTAGAATTGACCGAATTGAATAAAATTTTGAACAACAGTAGATAATTATATATGAATTATGTTTGCAAAGTTTGGTTTAGGTAGCAATTGAAATGTGGACGCTATTGACGAAATTCTGTAGCGGGCGAAGGGGGGGAAAATTAAAAAAAAATAAATAAACTCGTCCTTACTCGGATCTAGGAGAATCTGGATGCCAACTTTGGTTATTCTAGCTTTTATAGTTTCTGAGATCCTCGCGTTCATCCAGACGGACGGACATGTCTAGATCGATTTCTCTCGTCATGCTGATCAAGAATATATATACTTTATGGGGTCGGAGATGCTTCCTTCTGTATGTTACATACTTTGCACAAACCTAATATACCCTGTTTACCCTACGGGTACAGGGTATAAAAAAAACAATGTTGTAATTGTTATTACCAGAAATTTCGCAATTTAATTCTCGATTTGCCAGCGCTTAGGTACTTGGTTTGAGAATCGTAGAGGAGGGCAGCCACAATATTTTGATTTAATTTTCCAAAAAGGTCACTATTTAATTTCACAATATAGGTATTTCATTTTTAGTTTACTCTTGTACATTTCATGTACAGAGTATAAGAAACAAGGAGTGTAAAATTCGAATTATATTAATAAAACGTTTATTTATTTGCTGCCTGTCTGCCATCTGAATCTGCCGCATTATAATATATATAAAAGCGCATTTAATTAATTGTATATATTACCTATGACACCAATATGCTGCTAACGCCAAGTCGCAATGCCGCTATAACACAGCAAGCGATGTATCAACATCAACAAGTACCGCAAATTATTCTGCTAATGCTACTCTACCTGTTCTCTCACTCTCTCTAGATGTTTTGCAAATGGCCGCCGATCTGTTTCTACTAGTAGAGATGGTATTAACAATGAGACCGTGTAATGCGTGAGTGAGCGTGGCGCTGATAAAATACGTTACTATGTGCACATAAATGTATGTATATATATAAAACAAATAATTATTAAATTGCTTGCCATCTGCAGGATAGATAAAATAGTTAACCTGCTGCGAAAAAATATCGTACACGTTATTATCCTATTTTTATATAATTTACAATTATATTTAATTTTTTCATTTTATTGTAATAAAACAAGTAAAAAAGCTAAAGTCAGGTGTCCTTACTTTGAAATGCGCTATACATATATTTAGAATAATTATATAAAGGAAAAAAATTAAGAAAAAAATTTTGTTCGAATTCACCTCTCTCGGTATTCGAACTCATGTAAAGGGTGTATAATTGCACATTTACAAAGCAATTGCGTCTGTGTGAGTGTATGTATGCCTCTGCGCGTCTATTCGTATCTGTGTGAACATGTGTGCAGTCAAACAAAGCACCAACAACAGCTGCGGGCAGCGCTTGGGCAGCATATATATTTATGGATATAACTTCTTGTTAAATCGGTCTATTATAATTGGTACAGACATGAGGCATCTTTGCGCAAAATTTTGTGTCTCTCTGAGATCTAGGTGTTCATACTGACAGACAGACATAGATCGACTCGTCTTGTCGTGATGATTAAGAATATATACACAGCAAAACAAGTAGAAAAGCTAAAGTCAGGTGTCCTTACTTTGAAATGCGCTGTACATTTAGAATAATCATAGAAAGGAAAAAATTAAGAAAAATATTTTGATCGAATTTACCTCTATCGGTATTCGAACTCATATAAAGGGTGTATAATTGGACATTTACATAGCAATTGCGTCTGTGTGAGTGTATGTATGCCTCTGCGCAACTATTCGTGTCTGTGTACATGTGTGCAGTCAAACAAAGCACCAACATCAACAACAGCTGCGGGCAGCGCTTGGGCAGCATATATATTTATGGCTATAACTTCTTGTTAAATCGGTCTATTATAATTAGTACAGACATAAGGCATCTTTGCGCAAAATTTTGTGTCACTCCGAGATCCAGGTGTTCATACGGACAGACAGACATAGATCGACACGTCTTGTCGTGATGATTAAGAATATATACACATTGTGGGGTCTGCCACGCCTCTTTCTGCCTGTTACATACATTCGCACAAAACTAATATATCCTTTTACCCTTTGGGTACAGGTTATAAAAACAAGGAGTGTAAAATTCGAATTATATTAATAAAACGTTCATTTATTTGCTGCCAGTCTGCCAACCTTCATCTGCCGCATTATAATATACATATATAAAAGCGCATTTAATTAATTGTATATAATATTATACATGGCACAGCAAGCGGTGTATCAACATCAACAGCAACACAAAAATGATCCCCGTAATCTGTCTGCAATGGCACACAAGTACCGCAAATTATTCTGCTAATGCTACTCTACCTGTTCTCTCACTCTCTCTAGATGTATTGCAAATGGCCGCCGATCTGTTCCTACTAGTAGAGATGGTATTAACAATGAGACCGTGTCGTGCCTGAGGGAGCATGCCGCTGATAAAATACGTTACTATGTGCACATAAATGTGTGTATATATGTAAAACAATTTTTTTTTCATTTTATTGTAATAAAACAAGTAAAAAAGCTAAAGTCAGGTGTCCTTACTTTGAAATGCGCTATACATATATTTGAAATAATCATAGAAAGGAAAAAAATTAAGAAAAATATTTTGATCGAATTTACCTCTATTGGTATTCGAACTCATGTAAAGGGTGTATAATTGGACATTTACATAGCAATTGCGTCTGTGTGAGTGTATGTATGCCTCTGCGCATCTATTCGTGTCTGTGTGAACATGTGTGCAGTCAAACAAAGCACCAACATCAACAACAGCTGCGGGCAGCGCTTGGGCAACATATATATTTATGGCTATAACTTCTTGTTAAATCAGTCTATTATAATTGGTACAGACATGAGGCATCTTTGTGCAAAATTTTGTGTCTCTCTGAGATCTAGGTGTTCATACTGACAGACAGACATAGATCGACTCGTCTTGTCGTGATGATTAAGAATATATACACAGCAAAACAAGTAGAAAAGCTAAAGTCAGGTGTCCTTACTTTGAAATGCGCTGTACATTTAGAATAATCATAGAAAGGAAAAAAATTAAGAAAAATATTTTGATCGAATTTACCTCTATCGGTATTCGAATTCATGTAAAGGGTGTATAATTGGACATTTACATAGCAATTGCGTCTGTGTGAGTGTATGTATGCCTCTGCGCATCTATTCGTGTCTGTGTGAACATGTGTGCAGTCAAACAAAGCACCAACATCATCAACAGCTGCGGGCAGCGCTTGGGCAGCAAATATATTTATGGCTATAACTTCTTGTTAAATCAGTCTATTATAATTGGTACAGACATGAGGCATCTTTGCGCAAAATTTTGTGTCTCTCTGTGATCCAGGTGTTCATACGGACAGACAGGCATAGATCGACACGTCTTGTCGTGATGATTAAGAATATATACACATTGTGGGGTCTGCCACGCCTCTTTCTGCCTGTTACATACATTCGCACAAACCTAATATATCCTTTTACCCTTTGCGTACAGGTTATAAAAACAAGGAGTGTAAAATTCGAATTATATTAATAAAACGTTCATTTAGTTGCTGCCAGTATGCCAACCTCCATCTGCCGCATTATAATATACATATATAAAAGCGCATTTATTTAATTGTATATAATATTATACATGGCACAGCAAGCGGTGTATCAACATCAACAGCAACACAAAAATGTTCCCCGTAATCTGTCTGCAATGGCACACAAGTACCGCAAATTATTCTGCTAATGCTACTCTACCTGTTCTCTCACTCTCTCTAGATGTATTGCAAATGGCCGCCGATCTGTTCCTACTAGTAGAGATGGTATTAACAATGAGACCGTGTAATGCGTGAGTGAGCGTGGCGCTGATAAAATACGTTACTATGTGCACATAAATGTATGTATATATGTAAAACAAAATTTTATTAAATTGCTTGCCATCTGCCGGATAGATAAAGTCGTTAACCTGCTGCGAAAAAATGTCGTACACGTTATTATCCTATTTTTATATAATTTACAATTATATTTAATTTTTTTCATTTTATTGTAATAAAACAAGTAAAAAAGCGAAAGTCAGGTGTCCTTACTTTGAAATGCGCTATACATACATTTAGAATAATTATATAAAGGAAAAAAATTATGAAAATAAATTTGTTTGAATTTACCTCTCTCGGTATTCGAACTCATGTAAAGGGTGTATAATTGCACATTTACAAAGCAATTGCGTCTGTGTGAGTGTATGTATGCCTCTGCGCATCTATTCGTGTCTGTGTGAACATGTTTGCAGTCAAACAAAGCACCAACACTAACAACAGCTGCGGGCAGCGCTTGGGTAGCAAATATATTTATGGCTATAACTTCTTGTTAAATCAGTCTATTATAATTGGTAAAGACATGAGGCATCTTTGCGCAAAATTTTGTGTCTCTCTGAGATCTAGGTGTTCATACTGAGAGACAGACATAGATCGATTCGTCTTGTCGTGATGATTAAGAATACATACACAGCAAAACAAGTAGAAAAGCTAATGTCAGGTGTCCTTACTTTGAAATGCGCTGTACATTTAGAATAATCATAGAAATGAAAAAAATTAAGAAAAATATTTTGATCGAATTTACCTCTCTCGGTATTTGAACTCATGTAAAGGGTGTATAATTGCACATTTACATAGCAATTGCGTCTGTGTGAGTGTATGTATGCCTCTGCGCGTCTATTCGTATCTGTGTGAACATGTGTGCAGTCAAACAAAGCACCAACATCAACAACAGCTGCGGGCAGCGCTTGGGCAGCATATATATTTATGGATATAACTTCTTGTTAAATCGGTCTATTATAATTAGTACAGACATAAGTCATCTTTGCGCAAAATTTTGTGTCTCTCTGAGATCCAGGTGTTCATACGGACAGACAGACATAGATCGACTCGCCTTGTCGTGATGATTAAGAATATATACACATTGTGGGGTCTGCCACGCCTCTTTCTGCCTGTTACATACATTCGCACAAAACTAATATATCCTTTTACCCTTTGGGTATAGGTTATAAAAACAAGGAGTGTAAAATCGAATTATATTAATAAAACGTTCATTTATTTGCTGCCAGTATGCCAACCTCCATCTGCCGCATTATAATATACATATATAAAAGCGCATTTAATTAATAGTATATAATATTATACATGGCACAGCAAGCGGTGTATCAACATCAACAGCAACACAAAAATGTTCCCCGTAATCTGTCTGCAATGGCACACAAGTACCGCAAATTATTCTGCTAATGCTCTCTACCTGTTCTCTCACTCTCTCTAGATGTATTGCAAATGGCCGCCGATCTGTTCCTACTAGTAGAGATGGTATTAACAATGAGACCGTGTAGTGCCTGAGGGAGCATGCCGCTGATAAAATACGTTACTATGTGCACATAAATGTGTGTATATACATATATAAAACAAATAATTATTAAATTGCTTCCAATCTGCCGGATAGATAAAATCGCTAACCTGCTGCGAAAAAATGTCGTACACGTATTATCCTATTTTTATATAATTTACAATTATATTTAATTTTTTTCATTTTAATATAACAAAACAAGAGAGAACGCTACAGTCGAGCAAGCCCGACAGTGTAATACCCTGTACCCAGGTAAAATTCCGTCACTGAGTTATATGCGCCCATAGCAGCAGCAAAAAGAGGAAGAAGAAGAGCGAACTTGTTGCTGCAGTTTGAGGGGGTTGTACTGGTGAGAATTTGTTTTGCTAATAACTTTTCTTAGAATTGACCGAATTGAATAACAACAGTAGATAATTGTATAGAAATTATGTGTGCAAAGTTTGGTTTAGGTAGCTTTTGAAATGTGGACGCTATTGACGAAATTCTGTAGCGGGGGAAGGGGGGAAAATTAAAAAAAAAAAAATAAACTCGTCCTTACTCGGCCCAAAGAGAATCTGTTTACCCTACGGGTACAGGGTATAAAAAAAACAATGTTTTAATTGTTATTACCGGAAATTTCACAATTTAATTCTCGATTTGCCAGCGCTTAGGTACTTGGTATGAGAATCGCAGAGGAGGGCAGCCACAATATTTTAATTTAATATTCCAAAAATTTCACTATTTAATTTCACAATATAGGTATTTCATTTTTAGTTTACTCTTGTACATTTCATGTACAGAGTATAAGAAACAAGGAGTGTAAAATTCGAATTATATTAATAAAACGTTTATTTATTTGCTGCCTGTCTGTCATCTGAATTTAATTAATTGTATATATTACCTATGACACCAATATGCTGCTAACGCCAAGTCGCAATGCCGCTATAACACAGCAAGCGATGTATCAACATCAACAAGTACCGCAAATTATTCTGCTAATGCTACTCTACCTGTTCTCTCTCACAAATGGCCGCCGATCTGTTCCTACTAGTAGAGATGGTATTAACAATGAGACCGTGTCGTGCCTGGGGGAGCATGTCGCTGATAAAATACGTTACTATGTGCACATAAATGTGTGTATATACATATATAAAACAAATAATTATTAAATTGCTTCCAATCTGCCGGATAGATAAAATCGTTAACCTGCTAAGAAAAAATGTCGTACACGTATTAACCTATTTTTATATAATTTACTATTATATTTAATTTTTTTTTTCATTTTATTGTAATAAAACAAGTAAAAAAGCTGAAGTCAGGTGTCCTTACTTTGAATTGCGCTATACATATATTTAGAATAATTATAGAAAGGAAAAAAATTAAGAAACAAATTTTGTTCGAATTTACCTCTCTCGGTATTCGAACTCATGTAAAGGGTGTATAATTGCACATTTACAAAGCAATTGCGTCTGTGTGAGTGTATGTATGCCTCTGCGCATCTATTCGTGTCTGTGTGAACATGTTTGCAGTCAAACAAAGCACCAACACTAACAACAGCTGCGGGCAGCGCTTGGGCAGCAAATATATTTATGGCTATAACTTCCTGTTAAATCAGTCTATTATAATTGGTACAGACATGAGGCATCTTTGCGCAAAATTTTGTGTCTCTCTGAGATCTAGGTGTTCATACTGACAGACAGACATAGATCGACTCGTCTTGTCGTGTTGTTTAAGAATATATACACAGCAAAACAAGTAGAAAAGCTTAAGTCAGGTGTCCTTACTTTGAAATGCGCTGTACATTTAGAATAATCATAGAAAGGAAAAAAATTAAGAAAAATATTTTGATCGAATTTACCTCTATCGGTATTCGAACTCATGTAAAGGGTGTATAATTGGACATTTACATAGCAATTGCGTCTGTGTGAGTGTATGTATGCCTCTGCGCATCTATTCGTGTCTGTGTGAACATGTGTGCAGTCAAACAAAGCACCAACATCAACAACAGCTGCGGGCAGCGGTTGGGCAGCAAATATATTTATGGCTATAACTTCTTGTTAAATCAGTCTATTATAATTGGTACAGACATGAGGCATCTTTGCGCAAAATTTTGTGTCTCTCTGTGATCCAGGTGTTCATACGGACAGACAGACATAGATCGACACGTCTTGTCGTGATGATTAAGAATATATACACATTGTGGGGTCTGCCACGACTCTTTCTGCCTGTTACATACATTCGCACAAACCTAATATATCCTTTTACCCTTTGCGTACAGGTTATAAAAACAAGGAGTGTAAAATTCGAATTATATTAATAAAACGTTCATTTATTTGCTGCCAGTATGCCAACCTCCATCTGCCGCATTATAATATACATATATAAATCGCATTTAATTAATTGTATATAATATTATACATGGCACAGCAAGCGGTGTATCAACATCAATAGCAACACAAAAACGTTCCCCGTAATTTGTCTGCAATGATAGATAAAGTCGTTAACCTGCTGCGAAAAAATGTCATACACGTTATTATCCTATTTTTATATAATTTACAATTATATTTAATTTTTTTCATTTTATTGTAATAAAACAAGTAAAAAAGCTAAAGTCAGGTGTCCTTACTTTGAAATGCGCTATACATACATTTAGAATAATTATATAAAGGAAAAAAATTATGAAAATAAATTTGTTTGAATTTACCTCTCTCGGTATTCGAACTCATGTAAAGGGTGCATAATTGCACATTTACAAAGCAATTGCGTCTGTGTGAGTGTATGTATGCCTCTGCGCATCTATTCGTGTCTGTGTGAACATGTTTGCAGTCAAACAAAGCACCAACACTAACAACAGATGCGGGCAGCGCTTGGGCAGCAAATATATTTATGGCTATAACTTCTTGTTAAATCAGTCTATTATAATTGGTAAAGACATGAGGCATCTTTGCGCAAAATTTTGTGTCTCTCTGAGATCTAGGTGTTCATACTGAGAGACAGACATAGATCGATTCGTCTTGTCGTGATGATTAAGAATACATACACAGCAAAACAAGTAGAAAAGCTAATGTCAGGTGTCCTTACTTTGAAATGCGCTGTACATTTAGAATAATCATAGAAAGGAAAAAAATTAAGAAAAATATTTTGATCGAATTTACCTCTATCGGTATTCGAACTCATGTAAAGGGTGTATAATTGGACATTTACATAGCAATTGCGTCTGTGTGAGTGTATGTATGCCTCTGCGCATCTATTAGTGTCTGTGTGAACATGTGTGCAGTCAAACAAAGCACCAACATCAACAACAGCTGCGGGCAGCGCTTGGGCAGCATATATATTTATGGCTATAACTTCTTGTTAAATCGGTCTATTATAATTAGTACAGACATAAGGCATCTTTGCGCAAAATTTTGTGTCTCTCTGAGATCCAGGTGTTCATACGGACAGACAGACATAGATGGACACGTCTTGTCTTGATGATTAAGAATATATACACATTGTGGGGTCTGCCACGCCTCTTTCTGCCTGTTACATACATTCGCACAAAACTAATATATCCTTTTACCCTTTGGGTATAGGTTATAAAAACAAGGAGTGTAAAATTCGAATTATATTAATAAAACGTTCATTTATTTGCTGCCAGTATGCCAACCTCCATCTGCCGCATTATAATATACATATATAAAAGCGCATTTAATTAATAGTATATAATATTATACATGGCACAGCAAGCGGTGTATCAACATCAACAGCAACACAAAAATGTTCCCCGTAATCTGTCTGCAATGGCACACAAGTACCGCAAATTATTCTGCTAATGCTCTCTACCTGTTCTCTCACTCTCTCTAGATGTATTGCAAATGGCCGCCGATCTGTTCCTACTAGTAGAGATGGTATTAACAATGAGACCGTGTAGTGCCTGAGGGAGCATGCCGCTGATAAAATACGTTACTATGTGCACATAAATGTGTGTATATACATATATAAAACAAATAATTATTAAATTGCTTCCAATCTGCCGGATAGATAAAATCGCTAACCTGCTGCGAAAAAATGTCGTACACGTATTATCCTATTTTTATATAATTTACAATTATATTTAATTTTTTTCATTTTAATATAACAAAACAAGAGAGAACGCTACAGTCGAGCAAGCCCGACAGTGTAATACCCTGTACCCAGGTAAAATTCCGTCACTGAGTTATATGCGCCCATAGCAGCAGCAAAAAGAGGAAGAAGAAGAGCGAACTTGTTGCTGCAGTTTGAGGGGGTTGTACTGGTGAGAATTTGTTTTGCTAATAACTTTTCTTAGAATTGACCGAATTGAATAACAACAGTAGATAATTGTATAGAAATTATGTGTGCAAAGTTTGGTTTAGGTAGCTTTTGAAATGTGGACGCTATTGACGAAATTCTGTAGCGGGGGAAGGGGGGAAAATTAAAAAAAAAAAAATAAACTCGTCCTTACTCGGCCCAAAGAGAATCTGTTTACCCTACGGGTACAGGGTATAAAAAAAACAATGTTTTAATTGTTATTACCGGAAATTTCACAATTTAATTCTCGATTTGCCAGCGCTTAGGTACTTGGTATGAGAATCGCAGAGGAGGGCAGCCACAATATTTTAATTTAATATTCCAAAAATTTCACTATTTAATTTCACAATATAGGTATTTCATTTTTAGTTTACTCTTGTACATTTCATGTACAGAGTATAAGAAACAAGGAGTGTAAAATTCGAATTATATTAATAAAACGTTTATTTATTTGCTGCCTGTCTGCCATCTGAATCTGCCGCATTTAATTAATTGTATATATTACCTATGACACCAATATGCTGCTAACGCCAAGTCGCAATGCCGCTATAACACAGCAAGCGATGTATCAACATCAACAAGTACCGCAAATTATTCTGCTAATGCTACTCTACCTGTTCTCTCTCACAAATGGCCGCCGATCTGTTCCTACTAGTAGAGATGGTATTAACAATGAGACCGTGTCGTGCCTGGGGGAGCATGTCGCTGATAAAATACGTTACTATGTGCACATAAATGTGTGTATATACATATATAAAACAAATAATTATTAAATTGCTTCCAATCTGCCGGATAGATAAAATCGTTAACCTGCTAAGAAAAAATGTCGTACACGTATTAACCTATTTTTATATAATTTACTATTATATTTAATTTTTTTTTCATTTTATTGTAATAAAACAAGTAAAAAAGCTGAAGTCAGGTGTCCTTACTTTGAATTGCGCTATACATATATTTAGAATAATTATAGAAAGGAAAAAAATTAAGAAACAAATTTTGTTCGAATTTACCTCTCTCGGTATTCGAACTCATGTAAAGGGTGTATAATTGCACATTTACAAAGCAATTGCGTCTGTGTGAGTGTATGTATGCCTCTGCGCATCTATTCGTGTCTGTGTGAACATGTTTGCAGTCAAACAAAGCACCAACACTAACAACAGCTGCGGGCAGCGCTTGGGCAGCAAATATATTTATGGCTATAACTTCCTGTTAAATCAGTCTATTATAATTGGTACAGACATGAGGCATCTTTGCGCAAAATTTTGTGTCTCTCTGAGATCTAGGTGTTCATACTGACAGACAGACATAGATCGACTCGTCTTGTCGTGTTGTTTAAGAATATATACACAGCAAAACAAGTAGAAAAGCTAAAGTCAGGTGTCCTTACTTTGAAATGCGCTGTACATTTAGAATAATCATAGAAAGGAAAAAAATTAAGAAAAATATTTTGATCGAATTTACCTCTATCGGTATTCGAACTCATGTAAAGGGTGTATAATTGGACATTTACATAGCAATTGCGTCTGTGTGAGTGTATGTATGCCTCTGCGCATCTATTCGTGTCTGTGTGAACATGTGTGCAGTCAAACAAAGCACCAACATCAACAACAGCTGCGGGCAGCGGTTGGGCAGCAAATATATTTATGGCTATAACTTCTTGTTAAATCAGTCTATTATAATTGGTACAGACATGAGGCATCTTTGCGCAAAATTTTGTGTCTCTCTGTGATCCAGGTGTTCATACGGACAGACAGACATAGATCGACACGTCTTGTCGTGATGATTAAGAATATATACACATTGTGGGGTCTGCCACGACTCTTTCTGCCTGTTACATACATTCGCACAAACCTAATATATCCTTTTACCCTTTGCGTACAGGTTATAAAAACAAGGAGTGTAAAATTCGAATTATATTAATAAAACGTTCATTTATTTGCTGCCAGTATGCCAACCTCCATCTGCCGCATTATAATATACATATATAAATCGCATTTAATTAATTGTATATAATATTATACATGGCACAGCAAGCGGTGTATCAACATCAATAGCAACACAAAAACGTTCCCCGTAATTTGTCTGCAATGATAGATAAAGTCGTTAACCTGCTGCGAAAAAATGTCATACACGTTATTATCCTATTTTTATATAATTTACAATTATATTTAATTTTTTTCATTTTATTGTAATAAAACAAGTAAAAAAGCTAAAGTCAGGTGTCCTTACTTTGAAATGCGCTATACATACATTTAGAATAATTATATAAAGGAAAAAAATTATGAAAATAAATTTGTTTGAATTTACCTCTCTCGGTATTCGAACTCATGTAAAGGGTGCATAATTGCACATTTACAAAGCAATTGCGTCTGTGTGAGTGTATGTATGCCTCTGCGCATCTATTCGTGTCTGTGTGAACATGTTTGCAGTCAAACAAAGCACCAACACTAACAACAGATGCGGGCAGCGCTTGGGCAGCAAATATATTTATGGCTATAACTTCTTGTTAAATCAGTCTATTATAATTGGTAAAGACATGAGGCATCTTTGCGCAAAATTTTGTGTCTCTCTGAGATCTAGGTGTTCATACTGAGAGACAGACATAGATCGATTCGTCTTGTCGTGATGATTAAGAATACATACACAGCAAAACAAGTAGAAAAGCTAATGTCAGGTGTCCTTACTTTGAAATGCGCTGTACATTTAGAATAATCATAGAAAGGAAAAAAATTAAGAAAAATATTTTGATCGAATTTACCTCTATCGGTATTCGAACTCATGTAAAGGGTGTATAATTGGACATTTACATAGCAATTGCGTCTGTGTGAGTGTATGTATGCCTCTGCGCATCTATTAGTGTCTGTGTGAACATGTGTGCAGTCAAACAAAGCACCAACATCAACAACAGCTGCGGGCAGCGCTTGGGCAGCATATATATTTATGGCTATAACTTCTTGTTAAATCGGTCTATTATAATTAGTACAGACATAAGGCATCTTTGCGCAAAATTTTGTGTCTCTCTGAGATCCAGGTGTTCATACGGACAGACAGACATAGATGGACACGTCTTGTCTTGATGATTAAGAATATATACACATTGTGGGGTCTGCCACGCCTCTTTCTGCCTGTTACATACATTCGCACAAAACTAATATATCCTTTTACCCTTTGGGTATAGGTTATAAAAACAAGGAGTGTAAAATTCGAATTATATTAATAAAACGTTCATTTATTTGCTGCCAGTATGCCAACCTCCATCTGCCGCATTATAATATACATATATAAAAGCGCATTTAATTAATAGTATATAATATTATACATGGCACAGCAAGCGGTGTATCAACATCAACAGCAACACAAAAATGTTCCCCGTAATCTGTCTGCAATGGCACACAAGTACCGCAAATTATTCTGCTAATGCTCTCTACCTGTTCTCTCACTCTCTCTAGATGTATTGCAAATGGCCGCCGATCTGTTCCTACTAGTAGAGATGGTATTAACAATGAGACCGTGTAGTGCCTGAGGGAGCATGCCGCTGATAAAATACGTTACTATGTGCACATAAATGTGTGTATATACATATATAAAACAAATAATTATTAAATTGCTTCCAATCTGCCGGATAGATAAAATCGCTAACCTGCTGCGAAAAAATGTCGTACACGTATTATCCTATTTTTATATAATTTACAATTATATTTAATTTTTTTCATTTTAATATAACAAAACAAGAGAGAACGCTACAGTCGAGCAAGCCCGACAGTGTAATACCCTGTACCCAGGTAAAATTCCGTCACTGAGTTATATGCGCCCATAGCAGCAGCAAAAAGAGGAAGAAGAAGAGCGAACTTGTTGCTGCAGTTTGAGGGGGTTGTACTGGTGAGAATTTGTTTTGCTAATAACTTTTCTTAGAATTGACCGAATTGAATAACAACAGTAGATAATTGTATAGAAATTATGTGTGCAAAGTTTGGTTTAGGTAGCTTTTGAAATGTGGACGCTATTGACGAAATTCTGTAGCGGGGGAAGGGGGGAAAATTAAAAAAAAAAAAATAAACTCGTCCTTACTCGGCCCAAAGAGAATCTGTTTACCCTACGGGTACAGGGTATAAAAAAAACAATGTTTTAATTGTTATTACCGGAAATTTCACAATTTAATTCTCGATTTGCCAGCGCTTAGGTACTTGGTATGAGAATCGCAGAGGAGGGCAGCCACAATATTTTAATTTAATATTCCAAAAATTTCACTATTTAATTTCACAATATAGGTATTTCATTTTTAGTTTACTCTTGTACATTTCATGTACAGAGTATAAGAAACAAGGAGTGTAAAATTCGAATTATATTAATAAAACGTTTATTTATTTGCTGCCTGTCTGTCATCTGAATTTAATTAATTGTATATATTACCTATGACACCAATATGCTGCTAACGCCAAGTCGCAATGCCGCTATAACACAGCAAGCGATGTATCAACATCAACAAGTACCGCAAATTATTCTGCTAATGCTACTCTACCTGTTCTCTCTCACAAATGGCCGCCGATCTGTTCCTACTAGTAGAGATGGTATTAACAATGAGACCGTGTCGTGCCTGGGGGAGCATGTCGCTGATAAAATACGTTACTATGTGCACATAAATGTGTGTATATACATATATAAAACAAATAATTATTAAATTGCTTCCAATCTGCCGGATAGATAAAATCGTTAACCTGCTAAGAAAAAATGTCGTACACGTATTAACCTATTTTTATATAATTTACTATTATATTTAATTTTTTTTTCATTTTATTGTAATAAAACAAGTAAAAAAGCTGAAGTCAGGTGTCCTTACTTTGAATTGCGCTATACATATATTTAGAATAATTATATAAAGGAAAAAAATTAAGAAACAAATTTTGTTCGAATTTACCTCTCTCGGTATTCGAACTCATGTAAAGGGTGTATAATTGCACATTTACAAAGCAATTGCGTCTGTGTGAGTGTATGTATGCCTCTGCGCATCTATTCGTGTCTGTGTGAACATGTTTGCAGTCAAACAAAGCACCAACACTAACAACAGATGCGGGCAGCGCTTGGGCAGCAAATATATTTATGGCTATAACTTCTTGTTAAATCAGTCTATTATAATTGGTACAGACATGAGGCATCTTTGCGCAAAATTTTGTGTCTCTCTGTGATCCAGGTGTTCATACGGACAGACAGACATAGATCGACACGTCTTGTCGTGATGATTAAGAATATATACACATTGTGGGGTCTGCCACGACTCTTTCTGCCTGTTACATACATTCGCACAAACCTAATATATCCTTTTACCCTTTGCGTACAGGTTATAAAAACAAGGAGTGTAAAATTCGAATTATATTAATAAAACGTTCATTTATTTGCTGCCAGTATGCCAACCTCCATCTGCCGCATTATAATATACATATATAAATCGCATTTAATTAATTGTATATAATATTATACATGGCACAGCAAGCGGTGTATCAACATCAATAGCAACACAAAAACGTTCCCCGTAATTTGTCTGCAATGATAAATAAAGTCGTTAACCTGCTGCGAAAAAATGTCATACACGTTATTATCCTATTTTTATATAATTTACAATTATATTTAATTTTTTTCATTTTATTGTAATAAAACAAGTAAAAAAGCTAAAGTCAGGTGTCCTTACTTTGAAATGCGCTATACATACATTTAGAATAATTATATAAAGGAAAAAAATTATGAAAATAAATTTGTTTGAATTTACCTCTCTCGGTATTCGAACTCATGTAAAGGGTGCATAATTGCACATTTACAAAGCAATTGCGTCTGTGTGAGTGTATGTATGCCTCTGCGCATCTATTCGTGTCTGTGTGAACATGTTTGCAGTCAAACAAAGCACCAACACTAACAACAGATGCGGGCAGCGCTTGGGCAGCAAATATATTTATGGCTATAACTTCTTGTTAAATCAGTCTATTATAATTGGTAAAGACATGAGGCATCTTTGCGCAAAATTTTGTGTCTCTCTGAGATCTAGGTGTTCATACTGAGAGACAGACATAGATCGATTCGTCTTGTCGTGATGATTAAGAATACATACACAGCAAAACAAGTAGAAAAGCTAATGTCAGGTGTCCTTACTTTGAAATGCGCTGTACATTTAGAATAATCATAGAAAGGAAAAAAATTAAGAAAAATATTTTGATCGAATTTACCTCTATCGGTATTCGAACTCATGTAAAGGGTGCATAATTGCACATTTACAAAGCAATTGCGTCTGTGTGAGTGTATGTATGCCTCTGCGCATCTATTCGTGTCTGTGTGAACATGTTTGCAGTCAAACAAAGCACCAACACTAACAACAGATGCGGGCAGCGCTTGGGCAGCAAATATATTTATGGCTATAACTTCTTGTTAAATCAGTCTATTATAATTGGTACAGACATGAGGCATCTTTGCGCAAAATTTTGTGTCTCTCTGTGATCCAGGTGTTCATACGGACAGACAGACATAGATCGACACGTCTTGTCGTGATGATTAAGAATATATACACATTGTGGGGTCTGCCACGCCTCTTTCTGCCTGTTACATACATTCGCACAAACCTAATATATCCTTTTACCCTTTGCGTACAGGTTATAAAAACAAGGAGTGTAAAATTCGAATTATATTAATAAAACGTTCATTTAGTTGCTGCCAGTATGCCAACCTCCATCTGCCGCATTATAATATACATATATAAAAGCGCATTTATTTAATTGTATATAATATTATACATGGCACAGCAAGCGGTGTATCAACATCAACAGCAACACAAAAATGTTCCCCGTAATCTGTCTGCAATGGCACACAAGTACCGCAAATTATTCTGCTAATGCTCTCTACCTGTTCTCTCACTCTCTCTAGATGTATTGCATCTTTGGGCAAAATTTTGTGTCTCTCTGAGATCCAGGTGTTCATACGGACAGACAGACATAGATCGACACGTCTTGTCGTGATGATTAAGAATATATACACATTGTGGGGTCTGCCACGCCTCTTTCTGCCTGTTAATAAATAAATTTTATATACAATTAATTAAAAGGGCGCGAGGCGACGTCCGCAAACGGCCGCTCTCGCGCTCTCTTTTCGCCCTAAACTAAAATTCAAATAATTCTCTTAAACTATCTTAATCTAAAGCAGCATCTGTTCCAACACCGGCCACCTTGGAGGGACATCGTCCTTCAACGGGCAATGGCGCCAGCCGATGAATAGCCCTCCGTAGATTGCCACTACTCGTGGCGACGTCGGCCACCCGCACCTTCCCGTCTGTCCCGGCGTGAGTTGTGGTGACCCTGCCAAGTACCCACTTTTGTGGCGGCACGTTGTCTTCGGACACCACGACGAGTTGTCCCACGACGACGTTGGGTTCCTCCTGGAACCACTTCGCTCGCACCTGGAGGCTCGAAATGTACTCCCGGGACCATCGCTGCCAAAACCTGTGCTTGAGACACGAGGCATTGCGCCATCGCCTTAAGCAGGTTTGGCTGTCGATGTCCGGGAGCGGTGGAGCTGGAGTCACCAGAAGAGGCCGTCCGATTAGAAAGTGGCCCGGGGTTAGCGCCTCGCCGTCGCTGGGGTCCGCGCTGAGTGGTCCCAGTGGCCGAAAGTTCAGCACGGCCTCGACGCTCGCCAGGAGTGTTCCGAGCTCTTCTGCGGTCAGGAGCGCATTGCCCACCGTCCGTAGGAACAGGTGCTTTGCAGACTTGACACCTGCCTCCCATAGACCGCCGAAGTGAGGCGCTCTGGGTGGTATGTACGCAAACGAATTCGCGAATAATTGCACATTTACAAAGCAATTGCGTCTGTGTGAGTGTATGTATGCCTCTGCGCATCTATTCGTGTCTGTGTGAACATGATTGCAGTCAAACAAAGCACCAACATCAACAACAGCTGCGGGCAGCGCTTGGGCAGCATATATATTTATGGCTATAACTTCTTGTTAAATCGGTCTATTATAATTAGTACAGACATAAGGCATCTTTGCGCAAAATTTTGTGTCTCTCTGAGATCCAGGTGTTCATACGGACAGACAGACATAGATCGACACGTCTTGTCGTGATGATTAAGAATATATACACATTGTGGGGTCTGCCACGCCTCTTTCTGCCTGTTACATACATTCGCACAAAACTAATATATCCTTTTACCCTTTGGGTACAGGTTATAAAAACAAGGAGTGTAAAATTCGAATTATATTAATAAAACGTTCATTTATTTGCTGCCAGTCTGCCAACCTCCATCTGCCGCATTATAATATACATATATAAAAGCGCATTTAATTAATTGTATATAATATTATACATGGCACAGCAAGCGGTGTATCAACATCAACAGCAACACAAAAATGTTCCCCGTAATCTGTCTGCAATGGCACACAAGTACCTCAATTTATTCTGCTAATGCTACTCTACCTGTTCTCTCACTCTCTCTAGATGTATTGCAAATGGCTGCCGATCTGTTCCTACTAGTAGAGATGGTATTAACAATGAGACCGTGTAGTGCCTGAGGGAGCATGTCGCTGATAAAATACGTTACTATGTGCACATAAATTTGTGTATATACATATATAAAACAAATAATTATTAAATTGCTTCCAATCTGCCGGATAGATAAAATCGTTAACCTGCTGCGAAAAAATGTCGTACACGTATTATCCTATTTTTATATAATTTACAATTATATTTAATTTTTTTCATTTTAATATAACAAAAAAAACAATGTTTTAATTGTTATTACCAGAAATTTCACAATTTAATTCTCGATTTGCCAGCGCTTAGGTACTTGGTATGAGAATCGCAGAGGAGGGCAGCCACAATATTTTAATTTAATATTCCAAAAATTTCACTATTTAATTTCACAATATAGGTATTTCATTTTTAGTTTACTCTTGTACATTTCATGTACAGAGTATAAGAAACAAGGAGTGTAAAATTCGAATTATATTTATAAAACGTTTATTTATTTGCTGCCTGTCTGCCATCTGAATCTGCCGCATTTAATTAATTGTATATATTACCTATGACACCAATATGCTGCTAACGCCAAGTCGCAATGCCGCTATAACACAGCAAGCGATGTATCAACGTCAACAAGTACCGCAAATTATTCTGCTAATGCTACTCTACCTGTTCTCTCACTCTCTCTAGATGTATTGCAAATGGCCGCCGATCTGTTCCTACTAGTAGAGATGGTATTAACAATGAGACCGTGTAGTGCCTGAGGGAGCATGCCGCTGATAAAATACGTTACTATGTGCACATAAATGTGTGTATATACATATATAAAAAAAATAATTATTAAATTGCTTCCAATCTGCCGGATAGATAAAATCGTTAACCTGCTGCGAAAAAATTTCGTACACGTATTATCCTATTTTTATATAATTTACAATTATATTTAATTTTTTTTCATTTTATTGTAATAAAACAAGTAAAAAAGCTAAAGTCAGGTGTCCTTACTTTGAAATGCGCTGTACATTTAGAATAATCATAGAAAGGAAAAAAATTAAGAAAAATATTTTGTTCGAATTTACCTCTCTCGGTATTCGAACTCATGTAAAGGGTGTATAATTGCACATTTACAAAGCAATTGCGTCTGTGTGAGTGTATGTATGCCTCTGCGCATCTATTCGTGTCTGTGTGAACATGTTTGCAGTCAAACAAAGCACCAACACTAACAACAGCTGCGGGCAGCGCTTGGGCAGCAAATATATTTATGGCTATAACTTCCTGTTAAATCAGTCTATTATAATTGGTACAGACATGAGGCATCTTGGCGCAAAATTTTGTGTCTCTCTGAGATCTAGGCGTTCATACTGACAGACAGACATAGGTCGACTCGTCTTGTCGTGATGATTAAGAATATATACACAGCAAAACAAGTAGAAAAGCTAAAGTCAGGTGTCCTTACTTTGAAATGCGCTGTACATTTAGAATAATCATAGAAAGGAAAAAAATTAAGAAAAATATTTTGATCGAATTTACCTCTCTCGGTATTCGAACTCATGTAAAGGGTGTATAATTGCACATTTACAAAGCAATTGCGTCTGTGTGAGTGTATGTATGCCTCTGCGCATCTATTCGTGTCTGTGTGAACATGTTTGCAGTCAAACAAAGCACCAACACTAACAACAGCTGCGGGCAGCGCTTGGGCAGCATATATATTTATGGCTATAACTTCTTGTTAAATCGGTCTATTATAATTAGTACAGACATAAGGCATCTTTGCGCAAAATTTTGTATCTCTCTGAGATCCAGGTGTTCATACGGACAGACAGACATAGATCGACACGTCTTGTCGTGATGATTAAGAATATATACACATTGTGGGGTCTGCCACGCCTCATTCTGCCTGTTAATAAATAAATTTTATATTGTAGTGTCCAATTTCCTACAGGGGCAATCATAAATGATTTGAGTTGTCATACTCTTATATTTTATCTATTATGCTGCGGTCACCTTGGATAAGCGGAGCAGCATCATACGATTTTGCCGTTGCTTATCAGTACATACGTTTTTTTTGCAGACTTCGGCTAAGCGCTAATGTTGTTGTTGATTCAAGATCGGCTTTGGCTGAAAATTGCATAGGGCTAGCTAAAGTGTTTGCATGGGGTACAGTTCACTTCTATACCGACTTCTGAGTGAAGCAGACTAAGTCTGACAAGTGATTGTGTCCAAGAGCCGATTATAATACATTGCACGGGGGAAAAAAAAAAGAATTAACAAGAATTGAATTTAACAAAAAGTTAAAGTAAATATAAATTCCCCAAAACCAGTGTTTATTCAGTTTTTCTACTGGAGTGGCCAGGTAATTTAGTGTCGTTCTATTATGAATATAGCCTACAATTTCAACTAATTACAGTGCCTAGTGCCAGTGCCCTTACCCTCACCCTTGGGTTTTTGATTCCTGATTAGGGTCGCCCCAAATCTCGGGTATATGTCACATATATATATATATCTATGCGTGGTAAATCTTCGCACGCATAAGCAAACGTGGAGGTTCATATAAAACCCACTTATCGGACGGTGACGTCATGGCTAGGCTGCAGTCGCCGCTTTAGTTACTGGCGACAGCGCTGCAAGCGTCGCTGCGACCGTTTTCTGTATTTCGGCAACTGCGCTGTGGCTGTTTTTTTATATCAATTGGAGCTGCAGCTGTTTCATCAAATTGGAGGCGTGGTGATTTCTAAGCCTAGTCAGATGCTGTCTAACGGGACAATGTTTGAATACTTTTTTTTCTGAGCGTCGCCGAAATGTATTTCTGGATCGCCGAAGGAAAAATGCGATGCCATCTCTGAAACGACCAATTTTCCCAATGATGTGCTAGGTCTTTTCGCTTTGCTTTATATAATGAAAATCGTGGATCACTCTTAAGTGACTAAAAAGAATTGCTAATTTATTTGTATTTTTTTTTATCAGGCAATTCGGGTGCTGCGTCACATTACGTCACTTCAGGTTAAAAATAGTTTTTTTCTTTAAAGTGTTCTTAATATCTTAACTGATTTGAAAAGAAAAAAGGAAAAAAATGTTAAATGAAATGATAATGGACCATGCGTTAAAAAAAAAACAAAAAGTAAAATACTTTAATTTAATTTTTTCTTTGGTAATTAATTGTAATCTTTAAAAGTTTCAACTCACGCATGTTTATGTAAAAGTTTGATCCACTATAATTGTAATTTTTCTAAGAATTCCAGCATGGTCTCATTGAGCTCAACGACGGCATTGCTTGGTAAGTCAAACCTATGTATTTTTATAGTTGATCATGACTCCTTTACATAACCTACATGCGTTTAATTTAAACCAGTTATTTGAAACTATACCCGCCTATTTCTTTCTATATTTAATTTAATTGTATTTTTTATTAATATTCTCCTAATTATTTCGGAACTATGTTTACTTATTAATTTTCAACGGTCAACACATTTGATTCAATTCGAATTTGAAACAATGAATTTTAATTCCCTCTTTAAGGTACAAATAAACCAAGAAATTTTTGAATTATTAGAAAAATAGACATGAACGCTTAAAATTTATTTCTAAGGGTCTATCGCTGGACATCAGGCCAATGACTAAGCAAACCGAGTAGCTTAATTAGAAGTTATTATAGGGACAACCCTTAATTACCAACATCGGTGTTGTCTAGGTAGGGTGGGTAAAGAATAGGGTTCCACCAACATCAGGATACCCTCACAAATCGATCTAATTCGCGGTTGCATCTGTCGATTATATGCTAAATTGTTTCGGGGAATATTGCTAGTAGTTTGCATGTACTTTAGTTTCTTTCTTTGTCATGTGCACTTAATTATTGTGGCAGTGTGTTACCTGGTAGGAGTGAGGAAGAACCCCACCCCATCCGACGAGCTAATCCCGAGCATAGCGAGAAGTGCACGCCTCCTATCTCCTCCATGGTCAGGAAATTTACTTCGATAGAATAATTTTCTGTTTAATCCACCGGCACGCTACAATATACAATTAATTAAAAGGGCGCGAGGCGACGTCCGCAAACGGCCGCTCTCGCGCTCTCTTTTCGCCCTAAACTAAAATTCAAATAATTCTCTTAAACTATCTTAATCTAAAGCAGCATCTGTTCCAACACCGGCCACCTTGGAGGGACATCGTCCTTCAACGGGCAATGGCGCCAGCCGATGAATAGCCCTCCGTAGATTGCCACTACTCGTGGCGACGTCGGCCACCCGCATCTTCCCGTCTGTCCCGGCGTGAGTTGTGGTGACCCTGCCAAGTACCCACTTTTGTGGCGGCACGTTGTCTTCGGCCACCACGACGAGTTGTCCCACGACGACGTTGGGTTCCTCCTGGAACCACTTCGCTCGCACCTGGAGGCTCGAAATGTACTCCCGGGACCATCGCTGCCAAAACCTGTGCTTGAGACACGAGGCATTGCGCCATCGCCTTAAGCAGGTTTGGCTGTCGATGTCCGGGAGCGGTGGAGCTGGAGTCACCAGAAGAGGCCGTCCGATTAGAAAGTGGCCCGGGGTTAGCGCCTCGCCGTCGCTGGGGTCCGCGCTGAGTGGTCCCAGTGGCCGAAAGTTCAGCACGGCCTCGACGCTCGCCAGGAGTGTTCCGAGCTCTTCTGCGGTCAGGAGCGCATTGCCCACCGTCCGTAGGAACAGGTGCTTTGCAGACTTGACACCTGCCTCCCATAGACCGCCGAAGTGAGGCGCTCTGGGTGGTATGTACGCAAACTTGCATCCTTTTCTTGATGCGAATTCGCGTACGCCTTCCGTCTCCTTCTCCCATCTCGCTCGGAACTCCTGCAGCTTCCTGTCGGCTCCCACGAAGTTCGTCGCGTTGTCGCAGTAAACTTTGCGAGGGACGCCTCTCCTGCCGACGAACCTTTCTAAAGCCAAGAGAAAAGCATCAGTGGTTAGATCTGACACAAGCTCTAAGTGAACCGCTTTCGAGGCAAAACAAACGAAAAGAGCCACGTACGACTTGTACGGTGGCTTGCCACGGATGCGGAGCGTTGTGCTTATAGGGCCACAAAAATCAACACCACATACTTCGAACGGGTGGAACGGCTGGAGCCTGTCTGCCGGAAGATTTCCCATTACTTGGGAGGCCAACCGGGGCTTCCATTTGAAGCAGAGGATGCACGAACGTACTGTTCGGCGACACACTTCCTGAGCGTTAACCAGCCAAACTCGCTCACGAAGCAGGCTCACCAGCGATCTAGGGCCAGCATCGCAATTTGACACATGCAAATAAGATACGTACGATCTTATGAATTGCGACTTTTTAGAAAGCAACAACGGAAACTTGGCTTCATACGGGATAGGAGCATTTAATAATCTTCCCCCCACTCTCAGCAAGGAAAACAAGAAACCGTCTTCTCTAAACTCATGTAGAAATGGACTCAGACGCTGTAAGTTAGCGTTAAGTGTTCTCTTTTTTCGAACCTTGTCGATTTCGTCACCGAACTCATTGTTCTGGATGACTTGAACAATTTTGTTGAATACCAAATTGAGTTCGCTTGGCTTGGCTATAGGATCAAAGGGCTTCGAGACCTTTCTGCACCTTTGTATAAATCGAAAAACCCAAACGAACACCCTCAGCAATTTTGAATGTGACGAGTAGCTTTCGATAACTTCGAGAATATAATTGGCTTGCCGATCTGCGAGTAAAACTACAGCAGACTTACGAATTTCTAGGGCAGCTGAATTTTTAGGCGGCTCGAAGTGAGCATTCACAGGCCAATTTTCTTCCGATTCCATGAGGAAGGCTGGCCCTGTAAACCAAATGGAGCTACGCAACTCGTCTACATTACATCCTCTGGACACGATGTCTGCTGGGTTGGATTTCGTTGGGACATGTCGCCACGTTGCATTCTCGGACCATTCTTGGATTTGAGAAACCCTGTTTGAAACGAAAACTGTCCATGCCGACGGATGCGACTTGATCCAGTGGAGCGTTATTTCCGAGTCAGTCCACATAACTATCTTGTCTATTGGAGAATTAAGCAACGGGCGGACTTGACGAAAAAGATCTGCGAGAAGGTGAGCTGCACACAGCTCAAGACGAGGCAAAGTTTTCGTCTTGAGTGGAGCTACTTTGGATTTTGAGGTCAAAAGAGACACTTTCCAACCATTCGCAGTCGAAACACGAACATAAATACAGGCGCCATAAGCTCGCATTGAGGCATCGGCGAACGCATGTATTTGAATGGGTGACTGCGTATCTGTATGGATGAATCTAGGGACTTGAATACCGCTGAGGTTCAACAAATTCTGCTTAAATGAGTCCCAAACTGTATGAAGATTCTCAGGGATGGATTCGTCCCAATCTAGTTTTTGTAGCCACAAATCTTGCAGCAACATTTTTGCTTTGGTGATCAGCGGGCAAAGAAGGCCCAGAGGATCGAAAAGCCTGGCAGTCACCGATAATATGTTCCGTTTTGTCGAGCGGAGATCTAGGAAGGAATTTTCCAACTGGAACTGAAATACATCTTCCTTCGGCAACCACTTACCGCCGAGCGAGAGGTTGGGTCTGAGTCGACTGTGGCTACTGGAATAACTGTGCTATCAAATGCGGACAGTTCCGAGCAGTTCGAAAACCACTTTGCCAATTCGAAGCCTGCACTTTGAAGAACGTGCGACACTTCTGCTCGAAGCTTTTTTAACTGTTCAACGCTTTCAGCACCAGTTAACATATCGTCGACATAAAAGTCGCTCCGAATAACTTCAGCAGCTGTTGGATGTGAGGAACGGACCATTTCACTCAGCCTAGTTAAACACCGCACCGCCAAGAACGGAGCTGGCGACGTGCCATACGTTACAGTGTTTAACCTGAAGATTTTCAAAGACTCAGACGGATTTTTTCGCCACACTATGAGCTGATAGTTTCTATCTGCTTCGTGCACCATCACCTGACGGTACATTTTTTTAATGTCTGCCGCTAAGGCGAACTTTCGCAAACGAAATCGAAGCAGCGTAGAATAAAGCTCCTCCTGAATTGTTGGACCGACCATTAAGGTATCATTCAACGCAATCTGAGTGGACGTGCGGCAAGAGGCATCGAAAACGACACGCAACTTGGTCGACGTGCTTTGAGGCCGCAGGACACACTGATGCGGAATAAAATAGTGTGGAGTATCTGGAATTTTGTTGTCCGTTGAGGACATGTGACCGAGCGAAACATACTCGTCCATAAATTCCAGATACATGCTTTTCATTTGAGGGTCTTTTGACAACCTCCTTTCAAGCGATAAAAAACGACGATTCGTTTCAGATTTAAAAGGTAACCGTACCTGAAATCGACCAGACGACAAGATTTTTGTATTATTAACAAAGTGTTGTTCACAAAGCTGTTGCTCAGGTGATAGAACTTTCGAATTATTAGGCAAGTCCTCAATGGACCAAAACTTTTGTATCGTTGAGTCTATCGAAAGTAATTGTTCTTCTTGGCAACTTAAATTCACTGCTCCTTCTATACTCGTTGTAGGTTGAGTAGAGCATCTGCCTGACACTATCCAGCCGAGAAGCGTTTTTTGTAATGTGGGAGACTCAGGGCCTTGCTTTATTTGGCCTACCGACAATAAGTCGAAGAATGACTCTGCTCCAATTAACATATCAATTTTTTGCGGTTTATGGAATTGAGGATCGGCCAATTGAATATTTTTGGGGACCCTCCACCCGCTGGTGTTCACCGCTTGATCGGGATGATAACCAGAAATCGATCCCAAGATCCAAAAATCTGCGGAAAACTCGCTACAATTGACACGCGACTTCACCACTGTATGAATTCTTTTCTTGGCACGCGCATTGGTGTCTCCAATGCCGCGCAAGACCATACACGTATCCTCTCGTCTGAGCAGTAGCTTTTGAGCTAGATCCTCAGTCACAAAGTTGACTTGTGACCCAGAATCTAACAATGCTCTTGCTAAAACGAAATCGCCACTTTTTGTTTTAACGCTCACGACTGCTGTTGCAAGAACCACTCTATCCGAAGCAGTCGCATGAATGGCATGCGAAGTGGAAGAGCTATCTTGAAGATGTGGTGGCTGAGAGGGTGGTGGTAACGCAAGATTTGTGCTAGCAGTATAAATATGTAGCAGTGTGTGATGAGAACGTTGGCAGACGCTACATTTCTTTGCCTTACACTTCGCTACTGTGTGGCCTCGTCGAAGACAGTTTATGCACAAAGGCGCACCTTTAGCGAAGTCAAACCTTTGCTGCACTGACAAGGCAATATATGCCTGGCAATTGCCAATCGAATGGTCAGCTGAATTGCAAAATTGACAAAGGTTATTCTGTTCGTTTTTGGCAGCAACGAACGAATGATTTATCCTGCTAGCATTTTTTACTTTTTGAGTCTGAGTGTTATTGCTCGACTGGCAGCCCTTCGCTTGAGCTTTACTAGCTTCTTCAGCAACAATATGCTGGTAGCGTCTGTTAAAAGCAGTCTCACAATCTCGCCATAGTGGGAGCGTTGTGTAGTCGAGCTGCTCTTCCCACTTCTTTTTTGTGGTAGGATCGACTTTGCCCATAACTAAATAAATTAAAATGGCATTAGCGATTTTCTTGTCGTCACCAATTGACAGAAGTGAGTCATAGGTGGCCGACACTGTGTCGATCAGGCTTCTCAAAGCTGACGCAGATGGCTGGGAAATCTTTTGCAGATTGAAAAGTGTCGATATGTTATCGAAAAATATTAGGCAGTCATTATCGTACACCCGCTTTAGACTTTCAATGGCTTTGCTATAATTGTCTTCCGTCACTTGGAAGGCGCGAACTGTGCCTAAAGCGTCACCAGCCAAACATGATATTAAGTGATTGAATTTTTCAATATCATGCAGTGTGTCATCATTGTGAACAAAAGTTTCAAAAAGACTCATGAAATTTTTAAATTCAGAATGCTTGCCGCTAAAAGTTGGAAGAGCGACCGCTGGCAATCGACACCTTGGCTTTTTTGAAGTAGGCGGTGCAATACCGTTTGCCGAACTTGAATTGTCGATGCTTTTTCTTCTTAGTTTTTCCAGCTGGCCTTTTAATAAGGATTTGGTCATAATGCAAGTTTCTTCCAACTCTTCACGGTAGTCCTCTTCTGTATCTTTTGCTTCAATTTTGCTTTGCAATATATTTGCAGTTTCTATATGAGTTGTTAGAAGCTCTAACCTGCATTCTAACTCGATTGGCTCTAACGAAATCGAGCCTTCTTTTAATTGCCGTTGCATACGACATATACTCCTCATACAGCCCTCGCGCTTCCTTTTAAGTTCTTCGATCAAGTCCTTACTCATATTGATTTAAGGTTTTAAACTTTGATCGAACGAAAATTGTCGAGTGACAAACGAGAAATCGAAAATAATATGCTGTTCTCAGCAAGTGTAGGGAAGCGCAACAGATGGTCGTCTAGCAGTGCGAACGAAAACGAGAAGAACTGCAGTTGACTGACCGTCGAAGGCAATACTTTTGGAAGCAGCAGCGAAAGTGGCGACTAACGAAAAGAATAATTCTAATACAAATGCCTTGTGTGCGTTAGCAGAACAGCTAATTCTTATGCATGTATTATGCGAAGCGCAGGCAAACAAAAAATGCAGCAGCTTAAGCGCGAACACGACAGCAATGTATTAGCTATGTTATGTATGCGAGTATGTCGGTATATATGTACATATGTAATAACGACAACTGCGAATTTGATGAGAACAACGAGAGCAAGCAACAAACGAAAACTGCCGACGGTTGGCTGAGATTGACGTGGGGGGATGCCGTATGTAAAAGTGGCTATGTATATTTATGTATGTATGTATGTATAACAAAATCAAACGACAATAAATTGGCACTTTAAATAATTGCCTATAGCGGTTCACTTTTATTTAATATTAGTACGACATGCGATTTATATTTGTGTTAATTATGCTTAACTATCTACCGTATTATATTATAGTCACGTATGTGCCAAAGGTTGAAAGTTGAAGGCCGAAATAAGCAATTCGCTGGTTAAATTCCACTTTCAAACTTTAGCACAGTACCTGTGAAGTCGACTTTGGCTCAGGAACTTCCCTTTGGTCGACTTGACTCATCCTCCAATAATCCAGTTGACGTGACAGCAACACACACAATCCCCAGTGCAGCAACAACAACACGACCGACGCGGTTCCGCACAAATTAAAGTTTTTAATTAAAAAAAACAAGCAAGTCCCTGCTCGGGCGCCAATAAAAATTTATATGATTTTATATAAATTATTAAAAACAAAGAAAATGGGATGCTTGCTTTTAACGACTTTTATGCGGAGAAATGCGAACGATTTGGCGACAATTATGCTTATATTTAGTTCTATTTTACAACTAACTTCAAATTAGGCTTACATGCTAAACTAAGCCTAAGGCGGCGACAAAAGGGCGCGAGGCGACGTCCGCAAACGGCCGCTCTCGCGCTCTCTTTTCGCCCTAAACTAAAATTCAAATAATTCTCTTAAACTATCTTAATCTAAAGCAGCATCTGCGCCAACACTATTTTTATATAATTTACAATTATATTTAATTTTTTTTCATTTTATTGTAATAAAACAAGTAAAAAAGCTAAAGTCAGGTGTCCTTACTTTGAAATGCGCTTACATATATTTATAATAATTATAGAAAGGAAAAAAATTAAGAAAAAAATTTTGTTCGAATTTACCTCTCTCGGTATTCGAACTCATGTAAAGGGTATCTAATTGCACATTTACAAAGCAATTGCGTCTGTGTGAGTGTATGTATGCCTCTGCGCATCTATTCGTGTCTGTGTGAACATGATTGCAGTCAAACAAAGCACCAACACTAACAACAGCTGCGGGCAGCGCTTGGGTAGCAAATATATTTATGGCTATAACTTCTTGTTAAATCAGTCTATTATAATTGGTACAGACATGAGGCATCTTTGCGCAAAATTTTGTGTCTCTCTGAGATCCAGGTGTACATACTGACAGACAGACATAGATCGACTCGTCTTGTCGTGATGATTAAGCATATATACACAGCAAAACAAGTAGAAAAGCTAAAGTCAGGTGTCCTTACTTTGAAATGCGCTGTACATATATTTAGAATAATCATAGAAAGGAAAAAAATTAAGAAAAATATTTTGATCGAATTTACCTCTCTCGGTATTCGAACTCATGTAAAGGGTGTATAATTGGACATTTACATAGCAATTATGTCTGTGTGAGTGTATGTATGCCTCTGCGCATCTATTCGTGTCTGTGTGAACATGTGTGCAGTCAAGTAAAGGGTGTTTAATTGGACATTTACATAGCAATTACGTCTGTGTGAGTGTATGTATGCCTCTGCGCATCTATTCGTGTCTGTGTGAACATGTGTGCAGTCAAACAAAGCACCAACATCAACAACAGCTGCGGGCAGCGCTTGGGCAGCATATATATTTATGGCTATAACTTCTTGTTAAATCGGTCTATTATAATTAGTACAGACATAAGGCATCTTTGCGCAAAATTTTGTGTCTCTCTGAGATCCAGGTGTTCATACTGACAGACAGACATAGATCGACTCGCCTTGTCGTGATGATTAAGAATATATACACATTGTGGGGTCTGCCACGCCTCTTTCTGCCTGTTACATACATTCGCACAAAACTAATATATCCTTTTACCCTTTGGGTACAGGTTATAAAAACAAGGAGTGTAAAATTCGAATTATATTAATAAAACGTTCATTTATTTGCTGCCAGTATGCCAACCTCCATCTGCCGCATTATAATATACATATATAAAAGCGCATTTAATTAATTGTATATAATATTATACATGACACAGCAAGCGGTGTATCAACATCAACAGCAACACAAAAATGTTCCCTGTGATCTGTCTGCAATGGCACACAAGTACCGCAAATTATTCTGCTAATGCTACTCTACCTGTTCTCTCACTCTCTCTAGATGTATTGCAAATGGCCGCCGATCTGTTCCCACTAGTAGAGATGGTATTAACAATGAGACCGTGTAATGCGTGAGTGAGCGTGGCGCTGATAAAATACGTTACTATGTGCACATAAATGTGTGTATATACATATATAAAACAAATAATTATTAAATTGCTTCCAATCTGCCGGATATATAAAATCGTTAACCTGCTGCGAAAAAATGTCGTACACGTATTATCCTATTTTTATATAATTTACAATTATATTTAATTTTTTTCATTTTAATATAACAAAAAAACAATGTTTTAATTGTTATTACCAGAAATTTCGCAATTTAATTCTCGATTTGCCAGCGCTTAGGTACTTGGTTTGAGAATCGTAGAGGAGGGCAGCCACAATATTTTAATTTAATTTTCCAAAAATTTCACTATTTAATTTCACAATATAGGTATTTCATTTTTAGTTTACTCTTGTACATTTCATGTACAGAGTATAAGCAACATGGAGTGAAAAATTCGAATGATATTAATAAAACGTTTATTTATTTGCTGCCTGTCTGCCATCTGAATCTGCCGCATTTAATTAATTGTATATATTACCAATGACACCAATATGCTGCTAACGCCAAGTCGCAATGCCGCTATAACACAGCAAGCGATGTATCAACGTCAACAAGTACCGCAAATTATTCTGCTAATGCTACTCTACCTGTTCTCTCACTCTCTCTAGATGTATTGCAAATGGCCGCCGATCTGTTCCCACTAGTAGAGATGGTATTAACAATGAGACCGTGTAATGCGTGAGTGAGCGTGGCGCTGATAAAATACGTTACTATGTGCACATATGTATGTATATATGTAAAACAAATAATTATTAAATTGCTTGCCATCTGCAGGATAGATAAAATCGTTAACCTGCTGCGAAAAAATGTCGTACACGTTATTATCCTATTTTTATATAATTTACAATTATATTTAATTTTTTTCATTTTAATGTAATAAAACAAGTAAAAAAGCTAAAGTCAGGTGTTTTTACTTTGTAATGCGCTGTAGAATAATCATAGAAAGGAAAAAAATTAAGAAAAATATTTTGATCGAATTTACCTCTCTCGGTATTCGAACTTATGTAAAGGGTGTATAATTGGACATTTACATAGCAATTACGTCTGTGTGAGTGTATGTATGCCTCTGCGCATCTATTCGTGTCTGTGTGAACATGTGTGCAGTCAAGTAAAGAGTGTTTAATTGGACATTTACATAGCAATTACGTCTGTGTGAGTGTATGTATGCCTCTGCGCATCTATTCGTGTCTGTGTGAACATGATTGCAGTCAAACAAAGCACCAACATCAACAACAGCTGCGGGCAGCGCTTGGGCAGCATATATATTTATGGCTATAACTTCTTGTTAAATCGGTCTATTATAATTAGTACAGACATAAGGCATCTTTGCGCAAAATTTTGTGTCTCTCTGAGATCCAGGTGTTCATACTGACAGACAGACATAGATCGACTCGCCTTGTCGTGATGATTAAGAATATATACACATTGTGGGGTCTGCCACGCCTCTTTCTGCCTGTTACATACATTCGCACAAAACTAATATATCCTTTTACCCTTTGGGTACAGGTTATAAAAACAAGGAGTGTAAAATTCGAATTATATTAATAAAACGTTCATTTATTTGCTGCCAGTATGCCAACCTCCATCTGCCGCATTATAATATACATATATAAAAGCGCATTTAATTAATTGTATATAATATTATACATGGTACAGCAAGCGGTGTATCAACATCAACAGCAACACAAAAATGTTCCCCGTAATCTGTCTGCAATGGCACACAAGTACCGCAAATTATTCTGCTAATGCTACTCTACCTTTTCTCTCACTCTCTCTAGATGTATTGCAAATGGCCGCCGATCTGTTCCTACTAGTAGAGATGGTATTAACAATGAGACCGTGTAATGCGTGAGTGAGCGTGGCGCTGATAAAATACGTTACTATGTGCACATAAATGTATGTATATATGTAAAACAAATAATTATTAAATTGCTTGCCATCTGCAGGATAGATAAAATCGTTAACCTGCTGCGAAAAAATGTCGTACACGTTATTATCCTATTTTTATATAATTTACAATTATATTTAATTTTTTTTCATTTTATTGTAATAAAACAAGTAAAAAAGCTAAAGTCAGGTGTCCTTACTTTGAAATGCGCTTACATATATTTAGAATAATTATAAAAAGGGAAAAAATTAAGAAAAAAATTTTGTTCGAATTTACCTCTCTCGGTATTCGAACTCATGTAAAGGGTATCTAATTGCACATTTACAAAGCAATTGCGTCTGTGTGAGTGTATGTATGCCTCTGCGCATCTATTCGTGTCTGTGTGAACATGATTGCAGTCAAACAAAGCACCAACACTAACAACAGCTGCGGGCAGCGCTTGGGCAGCATATATTTATGGCTATAGCTTCTTGTTAAATCAGTCTATTATAATTGGTACAGACATGAGGCATCTTTGCGCACAATTTTGTGACTCTCTGAGATCTAGGTGTTCATACTGACAGACAGACATAGATCGACTCGTCTTGTCGTGATGATTAAGAATATATACACAGAAAAACAAGTAGAAAAGCTAAAGTCAGGTGTCCTTACTTTGTAATGCGCTGTACATTTAGAATAATCATAGAAAGGAAAAAAATTAAGAAGCATATATATATATTTATGGCTATAACTTCTTGTTAAATCGGTCTATTATAATTAGTACAGACATAAGGCATCTGTGCGCAAAATTTAGTGTCTCTCTGAGATCCAGGTGTTCATACGGACAGACAGACATAGATCGACTCGCCTTGTCGTGATGATTAAGAATATATACACATTGTGGGGTCTGCCACGCCTCTTTCTGCCTGTTACATACATTCGCACAAAACTAATATATCCTTTTACCCTTTGGGTACAGGTTATAAAAACAAGGAGTGTAAAATTCGAATTATATTAATAAAACGTTCATTTATTTGCTGCCAGTATGCCAACCTCCATCTGCCGCATTATAATATACATATATAAAAGCGCATTTAATTAATTGTATATAATATTATACATGACACAGCAAGCGGTGTATCAACATCAACAGCAACACAAAAATGTTCCCTGTAATCTGTCTGCAATGGCACACAAGTACCGCAAATTATTCTGCTAATGCTACTCTACCTGTTCTCTCACTCTCTCTCGATGTATTGCAAATGGCCGCCGATCTGTTCCCACTAGTAGAGATAGGGATACACCGCTTGCTGTGCCGTGTATAATATTATATACAAATAATTAAATGCGCTTTTATATATATATATTATAATGCGGCAGATAGATGTTGGCATACTGGCAGCAAATAAATGAACGTTTTATTAATATAATTCGAATTTTACACTCCTTGTTTTTATAACCTGTACCCAAAGGGTAAAAGGATATATTAGTTTTGTGCGAATGTATGTAACAGGCAGAAAGAGGCGAGGCAGACCCCACAATGTGTTTATATTCTTAATCATCACGACAAGGCGAGTCGATCTATGTCTGTCTGTCAGTATGAACACCTAGATCTCAGAGAGACACAAAATTTTGCGCAAAGATGCCTCATGTCTGTACCAATTATAATAGACTGATTTAACAAGAAGTTATAGCCATAAATATATTTGCTGCCCAAGCGCTGCCCGCAGCTGTTGTTAGTGTTGGTGCTTTGTTTGGCTGCAAACATGTTCACACAGACACGAATAGATGCGCAGAGGCATACATACACTCACACAGACTCACATGCCACGCCTCTTTCTGCCTGTTACATACATTCGCACAAAACTAATATATCCTTTTACCCTTTGGGTACAGGTTATAAAAACAAGGAGTGTAAAATTCGAATTATATTAATAAAACGTTCATTTATTTGCTGCCAGTATGCCAACCTCCATCTGCCGCATTATAATATACATATATAAAAGCGCATTTAATTAATTGTATATAATATTATACATGGTACAGCAAGCGGTGTATCAACATCAACAGCAACACAAAAATGTTCCCCGTAATCTGTCTGCAATGGCACACAAGTACCGCAAATTATTCTGCTAATGCTACTCTACCTTTTCTCTCACTCTCTCTAGATGTATTGCAAATGGCCGCCGATCTGTTCCTACTAGTAGAGATGGTATTAACAATGAGACCGTGTAATGCGTGAGTGAGCGTGGCGCTGATAAAATACGTTACTATGTGCACATAAATGTATGTATATTGTAAAACAAATAATTATTAAATTGCTTGCCATCTGCAGGATAGATAAAATCGTTAACCTGCTGCGAAAAAATGTCGTACACGTTATTATCCTATTTTTATATAATTTACAATTATATTTAATTTTTTTTCATTTTATTGTAATAAAACAAGTAAAAAAGCTAAAGTCAGGTGTCCTTACTTTGAAATGCGCTTACATATATTTAGAATAATTATAGAAAGGCAAAAAAATTAAGAAAAAAATTTTGTTCGAATTTACCTCTCTCGGTATTCGAACTCATGTAAAGGGTGTATAATTGCACATTTACAAAGCAATTGCGTCTGTGTGAGTGTATGTATGCCTCTGCGCATCTATTCGTGTCTGTGTGAACATGTTTGCAGCCAAACAAAGCACCAACACTAACAACAGCTGCGGGCAGCGCTTGGGCAGCAAATATATTTATGGCTATAACTTCTTGTTAAATCAGTCTATTATAATTGGTACAGACATGAGGCATCTTTGCGCAAAATTTTGTGTCTCTCTGAGATCTAGGTGTTCATACTGACAGACAGACATAGATCGACTCGTCTTGTCGTGATGATTAAGAATATATACACAGAAAAACAAGTAGAAAAGCTAAAGTCAGGTGTCCTTACTTTGTAATGCGCTGTACATTTAGAATAATCATAGAAAGGAAAAAAATTAAGAAGCATATATATATATTTATGGCTATAACTTCTTGTTAAATCGGTCTATTATAATTAGTACAGACATAAGGCATCTGTGCGCAAAATTTAGTGTCTCTCTGAGATCCAGGTGTTCATACGGACAGACAGACATAGATCGACTCGCCTTGTCGTGATGATTAAGAATATATACACATTGTGGGGTCTGCCACGCCTCTTTCTGCCTGTTACATACATTCGCACAAAACTAATATATCCTTTTACCCTTTGGGTACAGGTTATAAAAACAAGGAGTGTAAAATTCGAATTATATTAATAAAACGTTCATTTATTTGCTGCCAGTATGCCAACCTCCATCTGCCGCATTATAATATACATATATAAAAGCGCATTTAATTAATTGTATATAATATTATACATGACACAGCAAGCGGTGTATCAACATCAACAGCAACACAAAAATGTTCCCTGTAATCTGTCTGCAATGGCACACAAGTACCGCAAATTATTCTGCTAATGCTACTCTACCTGTTCTCTCACTCTCTCTCGATGTATTGCAAATGGCCGCCGATCTGTTCCCACTAGTAGAGATGGTATTAACAATGAGACCGTGTAATGCGTGAGTGAGCGTGGCGCTGATAAAATACGTTACTATGTGCACATAAATGTATGTATATTGTAAAACAAATAATTATTAAATTGCTTGCCATCTGCAGGATAGATAAAATCGTTAACCTGCTGCGAAAAAATGTCGTACACGTTATTATCCTATTTTTATATAATTTACAATTATATTTAATTTTTTTTCATTTTATTGTAATAAAACAAGTAAAAAAGCTAAAGTCAGGTGTCCTTACTTTGAAATGCGCTTACATATATTTAGAATAATTATAGAAAGGCAAAAAAATTAAGAAAAAAATTTTGTTCGAATTTACCTCTCTCGGTATTCGAACTCATGTAAAGGGTGTATAATTGCACATTTACAAAGCAATTGCGTCTGTGTGAGTGTATGTATGCCTCTGCGCATCTATTCGTGTCTGTGTGAACATGTTTGCAGCCAAACAAAGCACCAACACTAACAACAGCTGCGGGCAGCGCTTGGGCAGCAAATATATTTATGGCTATAACTTCTTGTTAAATCAGTCTATTATAATTGGTACAGACATGAGGCATCTTTGCGCAAAATTTTGTGTCTCTCTGAGATCTAGGTGTTCATACTGACAGACAGACATAGATCGACTCGCCTTGTCGTGATGATTAAGAATATAAACACATTGTGGGGTCTGCCTCGCCTCTTTCTGCCTGTTACATACATTCGCACAAAACTAATATATCCTTTTACCCTTTGGGTACAGGTTATAAAAACAAGGAGTGTAAAATTCGAATTATATTAATAAAACGTTCATTTATTTGCTGCCAGTATGCCAACATCTATCTGCCGCATTATAATATATATATATAAAAGCGCATTTAATTATTTGTATATAATATTATACACGGCACAGCAAGCGGTGTATCAACATCAACAGCAACACAAAAATGTTCCCCGTAATCTGGCTGCAATGGCACACAAGTACCGCAAATTATTCTGCTAATGCTACTCTACCTGTTCTCTCACTCTCTCTAGATGTATTGCAAATGGCCGCCGATCTGTTCCTACTAGTACAGATGGTATTAACAATGAGACCGTGTAATGCGTGAGTGAGCGTGGCGCTGATAAAATACGTTACTATGTGCACATAAATGTATGTATATACATATATAAAACAAATAATTATTAAATTGCTTCCAATCTGCCGGATAGATAAAATCGGTAATCTGCTGCGAAAGAATGTCGTACACGTATTATCCTATTTTTATATAATTTACAATTATATTTATTTTTTTTCATTTTAATATAACAAAAAAACAATGTTTTAATTGTTATTACCAGAAATTTCGCAATTTAATTCTCGATTTGCCAGCGCTTAGGTACTTGGTTTGAGAATCGTAGAGGAGGGCAGCCACAATATTTTAATTTAATTTTCCAAAAACTTCACTATTTAATTTCACAATATAGGTATTTCATTTTTAGTTTACTCTTGTACATTTCATGTACAGAATATAAGAAACAAGGAGTGTAAAATTCTAATTATATTAATAAAACGTTTATTTATTTGCTGCCTGTCTGCCATCTGAATCTGCCGCATTATAATATATGTAAAAGCGCATTTAATTAATTGTATATATTACCTATGACACCAATATGCTGCTAACGCCAAGTCGCAATGCCGCTATAACAAGCAAGCGATGTATCAACGTCAACAAGTACCGCAAATTATTCTGCTAATGCTACTCTACCTGTTCTCTCACTCTCTCTAGATGTATTGCAAATGGCCGCCGATCTGTTCCCACTAGTAGAGATGGTATTAACAATGAGACCGTGTAGTGCCTGAGGGAGCATGCCGCTGATAAAATACGTTACTATGTGCACATAAATGTGTGTATATACATATATAAAACAAATAATTATTAAATTGCTTCCAATCTGCCGGATAGATAAAATCGTATACCTGCTGCGAAAAAATGTCGTACACGTATTATCCTATTTTTATATAATTTACAATTATATTTAATTTTTTTCATTTTAATATAACAAAAAAACAATGTTTTAATTGTTATTACCAGAAATTTCGCAATTTAATTCTCGATTTGCCAGCGCTTAGGTACTTGGTATGAGAATCGCAGAGGAGGGCAGCCACAATATTTTAATTTAATTTTCCAAAAATTTCACTATTTAATTTCACAATATAGGTATTTCATTTTTAGTTTACTCTTGTACATTTCATGTACAGAGTATAAGAAACATGGAGTGAAAAATTCGAATGATATTAATAAAACGTTTATTTATTTGCTGCCTGTCTGCCATCTGAATCTGCCGCATTTAATTAATTGTATATATTACCAATGACACCAATATGCTGCTAACGCCAAGTCGCAATGCCGCTATAACTCAGCAAGCGATGTATCAACGTCAACAAGTACCGCAAATTATTCTGCTAATGCTACTCTACCTGTTCTCTCACTCTCTCTAGATGTATTGCAAATGGCCGCCGATCTGTTCCCACTAGTAGAGATGGTATTAACAATGAGACCGTGTAATGCGTGAGTGAGCGTGGCGCTGATAAAATACGTTACTATGTGCACATATGTATGTATATATGTAAAACAAATAATTATTAAATTGCTTGCCATCTGCAGGATAGATAAAATCGTTAACCTGCTGCGAAAAAATGTCGTACACGTTATTATCCTATTTTTATATAATTTACAATTATATTTAATTTTTTTCATTTTAATGTAATAAAACAAGTAAAAAAGCTAAAGTCAGGTGTTTTTACTTTGTAATGCGCTGTACATATATTTAGAATAATCATAGAAAGGAAAAAAATTAAGAAAAATATTTTGATCGAATTTACCTCTCTCGGTATTCGAACTTATGTAAAGGGTGTATAATTGGACATATACATAGCAATTACGTCTGTGTGAGTGTATGTATGCCTCTGCGCATCTATTCGTGTCTGTGTGAACATGTGTGCAGTCAAGTAAAGGGTGTTTAATTGGACATTTACATAGCAATTACGTCTGTGTGAGTGTATGTATGCCTCTGCGCATCTATTCGTGTCTGTGTGAACATGTGTGCAGTCAAACAAAGCACCAACATCAACAACAGCTGCGGGCAGCGCTTGGGCAGCATATATATTTATGGCTATAACTTCTTGTTAAATCGGTCTATTATAATTAGTACAGACATAAGGCATCTTTGCGCAAAATTTTGTGTCTCTCTGAGATCCAGGTGTTCATACTGACAGACAGACATAGATCGACACGTCTTGTCGTGATGATTAAGAATATAAACACATTGTGGGGTCTGCCTCGCCTCTTTCTGCCTGTTACATACATTCGCACAAAACTAATATATCCTTTTACCCTTTGGGTACAGGTTATAAAAACAAGGAGTGTAAAATTCGAATTATATTAATAAAACGTTCATTTATTTGCTGCCAGTATGCCAACATCTATCTGCCGCATTATAATATATATATATAAAAGCGCATTTAATTATTTGTATATAATATTATACACGGCACAGCAAGCGGTGTATCAACATCAACAGCAACACAAAAATGTTCCCCGTAATCTGGCTGCAATGGCACACAAGTACCGCAAATTATTCTGCTAATGCTACTCTACCTGTTCTCTCACTCTCTCTAGATGTATTGCAAATGGCCGCCGATCTGTTCCTACTAGTACAGATGGTATTAACAATGAGACCGTGTAATGCGTGAGTGAGCGTGGCGCTGATAAAATACGTTACTATGTGCACATATGTATGTATATATGTAAAACAAATAATTATTAAATTGCTTGCCATCTGCAGGATAGATAAAATCGGTAATCTGCTGCGAAAGAATGTCGTACACGTATTATCCTATTTTTATATAATTTACAATTATATTTATTTTTTTTCATTTTAATATAACAAAAAAACAATGTTTTAATTGTTATTACCAGAAATTTCGCAATTTAATTCTCGATTTGCCAGCGCTTAGGTACTTGGTATGAGAATCGCAGAGGAGGGCAGCCACAATATTTTAATTTAATTTTCCAAAAATTTCACTATTTAATTTCACAATATAGGTATTTCATTTTTAGTTTACTCTTGTACATTTCATGTACAGAATATAAGAAACAAGGAGTGTAAAATTCTAATTATATTAATAAAACGTTTATTTATTTGCTGCCTGTCTGCCATCTGAATCTGCCGCATTATAATATATGTAAAAGCGCATTTAATTAATTGTATATATTACCTATGACACCAATATGCTGCTAACGCCAAGTCGCAATGCCGCTATAACAAGCAAGCGATGTATCAACGTCAACAAGTACCGCAAATTATTCTGCTAATGCTACTCTACCTGTTCTCTCACTCTCTCTAGATGTATTGCAAATGGCCGCCGATCTGTTCCTACTAGTAGAGATGGTATTAACAATGAGACCGTGTAGTGCCTGAGGGAGCATGCCGCTGATAAAATACGTTACTATGTGCACATAAATGTGTGTATATACATATATAAAACAAATAATTATTAAATTGCTTCCAATCTGCCGGATAGATAAAATCGTTAACCTGCTGCGAAAAAATGTCGTACACGTATTATCCTATTTTTATATAATTTACAATTATATTTAATTTTTTTCATTTTAATATAACAAAAAAACAATGTTTTAATTGTTATTACCAGAAATTTCGCAATTTAATTCTCGATTTGCCAGCGCTTAGGTACTTGGTATGAGAATCGCAGAGGAGGGCAGCCACAATATTTTAATTTAATTTTCCAAAAATTTCACTATTTAATTTCACAATATAGGTATTTCATTTTTAGTTTACTCTTGTACATTTCATGTACAGAGTATAAGAAACATGGAGTGAAAAATTCGAATGATATTAATAAAACGTTTATTTATTTACTGCCTGTCTGTCATCTGAATCTGCCGCATTTAATTAATTGTATATATTACCAATGACACCAATATGCTGCTAACGCCAAGTCGCAATGCCGCTATAACACAGCAAGCGATGTATCAACGTCAACAAGTACCGCAAATTATTCTGCTAATGCTACTCTACCTGTTCTCTCACTCTCTCTAGATGTATTGCAAATGGCCGCCGATCTGTTCCCACTAGTAGAGATGGTATTAACAATGAGACCGTGTAATGCGTGAGTGAGCGTGGCGCTGATAAAATACGTTACTATGTGCACATATGTATGTATATATGTAAAACAAATAATTATTAAATTGCTTGCCATCTGCAGGATAGATAAAATCGTTAACCTGCTGCGAAAAAATGTCGTACACGTTATTATCCTATTTTTATATAATTTACAATTATATTTAATTTTTTTCATTTTAATGTAATAAAACAAGTAAAAAAGCTAAAGTCAGGTGTTTTTACTTTGTAATGCGCTGTACATATATTTAGAATAATCATAGAAAGGAAAAAAATTAAGAAAAATATTTTGATCGAATTTACCTCTCTCGGTATTCGAACTTATGTAAAGGGTGTATAATTGGACATATACATAGCAATTACGTCTGTGTGAGTGTATGTATGCCTCTGCGCATCTATTCGTGTCTGTGTGAACATGTGTGCAGTCAAACAAAGCACCAACATCAACAACAGCTGCGGGCAGCGCTTGGGCAGCATATATATTTATGGCTATAACTTCTTGTTAAATCGGTCTATTATAATTAGTACAGACATGAGGCATCTTTGCGCAAAATTTTGTGTCTCTCTGAGATCTAGGTGTTCATACTGACAGACAGACATAGATCGACTCGCCTTGTCGTGATGATTAAGAATATATACACATATCACCTAAAAAACTGCCGAAACATCTTAATTGGCTGCATTTATCGACCTCACCGCAACACAAACTACACTGATCTGATCAGTATATTTTCTGACATCTCAATGAACTATGAAGACGTAATTCTAACGGGTGATTTCAATTCCAATGCTCTGTGTGACGCTCGTCTAGTTGATGATATGGCATGAAAATTGTTAATGAAACACAACCAACACATTTCTCACAAACCTCTAACACATTACTTGACCTTTTTTTTATTAATAATTTAAAGATAATCTTACTATACGACCAACTTTCTGTACCTGTGTTCTCTAAACATGACCTTATCTTCTTGACACTTGACACTTTTATTGATAAAACTGACCATAAAATAGATTATAGAGATTTTAAGAATATTGACATTGCACAGCTAAATGACGAATTTTCTTTACTTGATTGGGACGATATTTACCGGTTACCCACGGTCGATTCTCAACTGCAACAATTCGAACACAAAATAAGCTACCTCTACCACAAATTCGTACCACTACGAACGAAAATCGTTAGACCCACACAATAACCTTGGTTTAATGACACAATTAGACTTTCCATTAAAAAACGTAATGATGCATATGAAAAGTGGAAAAGATATAAATCTGAATATCACTATTCTAAGTTCAAATACCTCAGAAAGCAAGCATCTTGCTTGATAAATGCTGCCAAACGAGCTTATCATACTTCACAATTTAGCAATGCGATTTCAAGCAATCAGACGTGGAATAAGCTTCGTAGAATGGGTATTGGTAAAACGAAATCATTTCTTCCCTCCGATGTTGACGTGAATGAATTAAATAATAAATTTGTACAAATTGAAGTACCTGTCATTACGCATAATACATATGTAAACGCTGTACCTAATGTAACCTGTGATAGTAGTTTTATCTTTCGTTGTGTCAGTCAATGTGATGTCCTAGAATCAGTTCTTAAAGTTAAGTCAAACGCGGTCGGATTTGATGACCTACACCCAAAATTCATCAAAATGATTTTACCTAAAGTCTTAGCGCATATTACACACATTTTTAACACATCAATTATGACTTCCTGCTTTCCTGATAAGTGGAAAATGTCAAAAATCTGTCCTATTTCTAAGACTAACAATGAATACCGTCCTATTGCTATTCTTCCTTATCTCTCAAAAGTTTTCGAGAATCTAATAGCAAACCAGATTAGTGACTTTCTAAACAAAAACCTTCTCTTATGCGATGACCAATCTGGTTTCAGAAAGCACAGAAGTTGTACCACAGCTGTCCTAAATGTGGTTAAGGATATTCGCAGTCAAATGGATACTGGCTGTGTTACTTTTTTAAGCTTACTCGACTTCAGTAAGGCATTTGATTGTGTTAATCATGAAATAATGTGCACTAAACTTAATAGAATGTATTACTTCTCAAAAACGGCAACAACTTTTATACATTCTTATTTGTCCAATAGGCGTCAAGCTGTTGTAATATCGTCTGATCATTCTTCGTTGTTACCTGTTAGTCGCGGTGTTCCACAGGGATCTGTTCTTGGTCCACTATTGTTCACCTTGTACGTGAATGACCTCCCTTATGTCTTGTCTAACAGTAAAGTCCACCTGTATGCTGATGATGTTCAAATGTATGTTAGTCGTCCTGTTACTAAATTAAATGAGTGTATAAGTGTTAGTAATGGTGAACTAGGTAAAATCTCTGACTGGGCTAAAAACAATGGGTTAAAACTCAATCCCACTAAATCTAAATGCCTAGTAATCTATAAAAACCAACTAAACACTTCAAACTTCAACTCCCTTGTGATTGAAGACACTCCGATTGAATATGTCGATCAAGCTAATAACTTAGGCTTCTGCTTCAACAGGAGCTTGACATGGAACAATCATATAAATAAGGCTGTTGGTAAGGTTTATGGTGCGTTAAGACTTCTGAACTTGACTCAGCAATTCCTACCTGTAAATCTGCGAATGATGATAGCGAAAACATTCATACTTCCAATGCTATCTTATGGTGTTGAGGTATATGCAAATTGTGACGCAATTTCATTCCGAAAACTAAAAGTCGCTTACAATAGTGTCGCTCGTTATGTTTTCGGTCTAAGACGCTCTGATCATGTCACCAGCTATGCATACCAACTTTTGAACTTAAGTATCATGTCTTGGATAAACTTTCGAGTTTTATTATGTCTACAAAAATTGATAAATACTAAGGAACCAGCATACCTGTATCAAAGAATTAAATTTTCCACATCTCTAAGAACTCATAACTTAGTATGTCAGCGCCACAGGCTTCTTTTATCCGACAGACAATTTTTCATATATGCTGTTCGCATTTGGAATGGACTACCAACACACATAAAAAACATCAGAAACGCTACTCAATTTCGAAGTAATCTAAAAAAATATCTTCAAAATTAGCATTAATAAACTGTCACGATAACAAGCATGACATATACAATCATTTTACAATGTAATTTAGTTTTAAGAAAAATATAAATTTTATTAAACTTATTTTAATTCTCTGTCTCAAATTTTAATATAATCTCATTATAAACTAAATAGTTTAGTACATATGTAAAACTCTTTATGTGACTAGTGCTATAACATATAAGTAACTCTAAATAAATAAATAAATAAATAAATAAATTGTGGGGTCTGCCACGCCTCTTTCTGCCTGTTACATACATTCGCACAAAACTAATATATCCTTTTACCCTTTGGGTACAGGTTATAAAAACAAGGAGTGTAAAATTCGAATTATATTAATAAAACGTTCATTTATTTGCTGCCAGTATGCCAACCTCCATCTGCCGCATTATAATATACATATATAAAAGCGCATTTAATTAATTGTATATAATATTATACATGGTACAGCAAGCGGTGTATCAACATCAACAGCAACACAAAAATGTTCCCCGTAATCTGTCTGCAATGGCACACAAGTACCGCAAATTATTCTGCTAATGCTACTCTACCTATTCTCTCACTCTCTCTAGATGTATTGCAAATGGCCGCCGATCTGTTCCCACTAGTAGAGATGGTATTAACAATGAGACCGTGTAATGCGTGAGTGAGCGTGGCGCTGATAAAATACGTTACTATGTGCACATAAATGTATGTATATTGTAAAACAAATAATTATTAAATTGCTTGCCATCTGCAGGATAGATAAAATCGTTAACCTGCTGCGAAAAAATGTCGTACACGTTATTATCCTATTTTTATATAATTTACAATTATATTTAATTTTTTTTTCATTTTATTGTAATAAAACAAGTAAAAAAGCTAAAGTCAGGTGTCCTTACTTTGAAATGCGCTTACATATATTTAGAATAATTATAGAAAGGCAAAAAAATTAAGAAAAAAATTTTGTTCGAATTTACCTCTCTCGGTATTCGAACTCATGTAAAGGGTGTATAATTGCACATTTACAAAGCAATTGCGTCTGTGTGAGTGTATGTATGCCTCTGCGCATCTATTCGTGTCTGTGTGAACATGATTGCAGTCAAACAAAGCACCAACACTAACAACAGCTGCGGGCAGCGCTTGGGTAGCAAATATATTTATGGCTATAACTTCTTGTTAAATCAGTCTATTATAATTGGTACAGACATGAGGCATCTTTGCGCAAAATTTTGTGTCTCTCTGAGATCCAGGTGTACATACTGACAGACAGACATAGATTGACTCGTCTTGTCGTGATGATTAAGCATATATACACAGCAAAACAAGTAGAAAAGCTAAAGTCAGGTGTCCTTACTTTGAAATGCGCTGTACATATATTTAGAATAATCATAGAAAGGAAAAAAATTAAGAAAAATATTTTGATCGAATTTAACTCTCTCGGTGTGCAGTCAAGTAAAGGGTGTTTAATTGGACATTTACATAGCAATTACGTCTGTGTGAGTGTATGTATGCCTCTGCTCATCTATTCGTGTCTGTGTGAACATGTGTGCAGTCAAACAAAGCACCAACATCAACAACAGCTGCGGGCAGCGCTTGGGCAGCATATGTATTTATGGCTATAACTTCTTGTTAAATCGGTCTATTATAATTAGTACAGACATAAGGCATCTTTGCGCAAAATTTTGTGTCTCTCTGAGATCCAGGTGTTCATACGGACAGACAGACATAGATCGACTCGCCTTGTCGTGATGATTAAGAATATATACACATTGTGGGGTCTGCCACGCCTCTTTCTGCCTGTTACATACATTCGCACAAAACTAATATATCCTTTTACCCTTTGGGTACAGGTTATAAAAACAAGGAGTGTAAAATTCGAATTATATTAATAAAACGTTCATTTATTTGCTGCCAGTATGCCAACCTCCATCTGCCGCATTATAATATACATATATAAAAGCGCATTTAATTAATTGTATATAATATTATACATGGTACAGCAAGCGGTGTATCAACATCAACAGCAACACAAAAATGTTCCCCGTAATCTGTCTGCAATGGCACACAAGTACCGCAAATTATTCTGCTAATGCTACTCTACCTTTTCTCTCACTCTCTCTAGATGTATTGCAAATGGCCGCCGATCTGTTCCTACTAGTAGAGATGGTATTAACAATGAGACCGTGTAATGCGTGAGTGAGCGTGGCGCTGATAAAATACGTTACTATGTGCACATAAATGTGTGTATATACATATATAAAACAAATAATTATTAAATTGCTTCCAATCTGCCGGATAGATAAAATCGTTAACCTGCTGCGAAAAAATGTCGTATACGTATTATCCTATTTTTATATAATTTACAATTATATTTAATTTTTTTTCATTTTATTGTAATAAAACAAGTAAAAAAGCTAAAGTCAGGTGTCCTTACTTTGAAATGCGCTTACATATATTTAGAATAATCATAGAAAGGAAAAAAATTAAGAAAAATATTTTGATCGAATTTACCTCTTTCGGTATTCGAACTCATGTAAAGGGTGTATAATTGCACATTTACAAAGCAATTGCGTCTGTGTGAGTGTATGTATGCCTCTGCTCATCTATTCGTGTCTGTGTGAACATGTTTGCAGTCAAACAAAGCACCAACATCAACAACAGCTGCGGGCAGCGCTTGGGCAGCATATATATTTATGGCTATAACTTCTTGTTAAATCGGTCTATTATAATTAGTACAGACATAAGGCATCTTTGCGCAAAATTTTGTGTCTCTCTGAGATCTAGGTGGTCATACTGACAGACAGACATAGCTCGACTCGTCTTGTCGTGATGATTAAGAATATATACACAGCAAAACAAGTAGAAAAGCTAAAGTCAGGTGTCCTTACTTTGTAATGCGCTGTACATTTAGAATAATCATAGAAAGGAAAAAAATTAAGAAGCATATATATTTATGGCTATAACTTCTTGTTAAATCGGTCTATTATAATTAGTACAGACATAAGGCATCTTTGCGCAAAATTTTGTGTCTCTCTGAGATCCAGGTGTTCATACGGACAGACAGACATAGATCGACTCGCCTTGTCGTGATGATTAAGAATATATACACATTGTGGGGTCTGCCACGCCTCTTTCTGCCTGTTACATACATTCGCACAAAACTAATATATCCTTTTACCCTTTGGGTACAGGTTATAAAAACAAGGAGTGTAAAATTCGAATTATATTAATAAAACGTTCATTTATTTGCTGCCAGTATGCCAACCTCCATCTGCCGCATTATAATATACATATATAAAAGCGCATTTAATTAATTGTATATAATATTATACATGGCACAGCAAGCGGTGTATCAACATCAACAGCAACACAAAAATGTTCCCCGTAATCTGTCTGCAATGGCACACAAGTACCGCAAATTATTCTGCTAATGCTACTCTACCTGTTCTCTCACTCTCTCTAGATGTATTGCAAATGGCCGCCGATCTGTTCCCACTAGTAGAGATGGTATTAACAATGAGACCGTGTAATGCGTGAGTGAGCGTGGCGCTGATAAAATACGTTACTATGTGCACATAAATGTATGTATATTGTAAAACAAATAATTATTAAATTGCTTGCCATCTGCAGGATAGATAAAATCGTTAACCTGCTGCGAAAAAATGTCGTACACGTTATTATCCTATTTTTATATAATTTACAATTATATTTAATTTTTTTTCATTTTATTGTAATAAAACAAGTAAAAAAGCTAAAGTCAGGTGTCCTTACTTTGAAATGCGCTTACATATATTTAGAATAATTATAGAAAGGCAAAAAAATTAAGAAAAAAATTTTGTTCGAATTTACCTCTCTCGGTATTCGAACTCATGTAAGGGGTGTATAATTGCACATTTACAAAGCAATTGCGTCTGTGTGAGTGTATGTATGCCTCTGCGCATCTATTCGTGTCTGTGTGAACATGATTGCAGTCAAACAAAGCACCAACACTAACAACAGCTGCGGGCAGCGCTTGGGTAGCAAATATATTTATGGCTATAACTTCTTGTTAAATCAGTCTATTATAATTGGTACAGACATGAGGCATCTTTGCGCAAAATTTTGTGTCTCTCTGAGATCTAGGTGTTCATACTGACAGACAGACATAGATCGACTCGTCTTGTCGTGATGATTAAGAATATATACACAGCAAAACAAGTAGAAAAGCTAAAGTCAGGTGTCCTTACTTTGAAATGCGCTGTACATTTAGAATAATCATAGAAAGGAAAAAAATTAAGAAAAATATTTTGATCGAATTTACCTCTATCGGTATTCGAATTCATGTAAAGGGTGTATAATTGGACATTTACATAGCAATTGCGTCTGTGTGAGTGTATGTATGCCTCTGCTCATCTATTCGTGTCTGTGTGAACATGATTGCAGTCAAACAAAGCACCAACACTAACAACAGCTGCGGGCAGCGCTTGGGTAGCAAATATATTTATGGCTATAACTTCTTGTTAAATCAGTCTATTATAATTGGTACAGACATGAGGCATCTTTGCGCAAAATTTTGTGTCTCTCTGAGATCCAGGTGTTCATACTGACAGACAGACATAGATCGACTCGTCTTGTCGTGATGATTAAGCATATATACACAGCAAAACAAGTAGAAAAGCTAAAGTCAGGTGTCCTTACTTTGAAATGCGCTGTACATATATTTAGAATAATCATAGAAAGGAAAAAAATTAAGAAAAATATTTTGATCGAATTTACCTCTCTCGGTATTCGAACTCATGTAAAGGGTGTTTAATTGGACATTTACCTAGCAATTACGTCTGTGTGAGTGTATGTATGCCTCTGCGCATCTATTCGTGTCTGTGTGAACATGTGTGCAGTCAAACAAAGCACCAACATCAACAACAGCTGCGGGCAGCGCTTGGGCAGCATATGTATTTATGGCTATAACTTCTTGTTAAATCGGTCTATTATAATTAGTACAGACATAAGGCATCTTTGCGCAAAATTTTGTGTCTCTCTGAGATCCAGGTGTTCATACTGACAGACAGACATAGATCGACTCGCCTTGTCGTGATGATTAAGAATATATACACATTGTGGGGTCTGCCACGCCTCTTTCTGCCTGTTACATACATTCGCACAAAACTAATATATCCTTTTACCCTTTGGGTACAGGTTATAAAAACAAGGAGTGTAAAATTCGAATTATATTAATAAAACGTTCATTTATTTGCTGCCAGTATGCCAACCTCCATCTGCCGCATTATAATATACATATATAAAAGCGCATTTAATTAATTGTATATAATATTATACATGGTACAGCAAGCGGTGTATCAACATCAACACAAAAATGTTCCCCGTAATCTGTCTGCAATGGCACACAAGTACCGCAAATTATTCTGCTAATGCTACTCTACCTTTTCTCTCACTCTCTCTAGATGTATTGCAAATGGCCGCCGATCTGTTCCTACTAGTAGAGATGGTATTAACAATGAGACCGTGTAATGCGTGAGTGAGCGTGGCGCTGATAAAATACGTTACTATGTGCACATAAATGTGTGTATATACATATATAAAACAAATAATTATTAAATTGCTTCCAATCTGCCGGATAGATAAAATCGTTAACCTGCTGCGAAAAAATGTCGTACACGTATTATCCTATTTTTATATAATTTACAATTATATTTAATTTTTTTTCATTTTATTGTAATAAAACAAGTAAAAAAGCTAAAGTCAGGTGTCCTTACTTTGAAATGCGCTTACATATATTTAGAATAATCATAGAAAGGAAAAAAATTAAGAAAAATATTTTGATCGAATTTACCTCTCTCGGTATTCGAACTCATGTAAAGGGTGTATAATTGGACATTTACATAGCAATTGCGTCTGTGTGAGTGTATGTATGCCTCTGCTCATCTATTCGTGTCTGTGTGAACATGTTTGCAGTCAAACAAAGCACCAACATCAACAACAGCTGCGGGCAGCGCTTGGGCAGCATATATATTTATGGCTATAACTTCTTGTTAAATCGGTCTATTATAATTAGTACAGACATAAGGCATCTTTGCGCAAAATTTTGTGTCTCTCTGAGATCTAGTTGTTCATACTGACAGACAGACATAGCTCGACTCGTCTTGTCGTGATGATTAAGAATATATACACAGCAAAACAAGTAGAAAAGCTAAAGTCAGGTGTCCTTACTTTGTAATGCGCTGTACATTTAGAATAATCATAGAAAAGAAAAAAATTAAGAAGCATATATATTTATGGCTATAACTTCTTGTTAAATCGGTCTATTATAATTAGTACAGACATAAGGCATCTTTGCGCAAAATTTAGTGTCTCTCTGAGATCCAGGTGTTCATACGGACAGACAGACATAGATCGACTCGCCTTGTCGTGATGATTAAGAATATATACACATTGTGGGGTCTGCCACGCCTCCTTCTGCCTGTTACATACATTCCCACAAAACTAATATATCATTTTACCCTTTGGGTACAGGTTATAAAAACAAGGAGTGTAAAATTCGAATTATATTAATAAAACGTTCATTTATTTGCTGCCAGTATGCCAACCTCCATCTGCCGCATTATAATATACATATATAAAAGCGCATTTAATTAATTGTATATAATATTATACATGGTCCAGCAAGCGGTGTATCAACATCAACAGCAACACAAATATGTTCCCCGTAATCTGTCTGCAATGGCACACAAGTACCGCAAATTATTCTGCTAATGCTACTCTACCTTTTCTCTCACTCTCTCTAGATGTATTGCAAATGGCCGCCGATCTGTTCCTACTAGTAGAGATGGTATTAACAATGAGACCGTGTAATGCGTGAGTGAGCGTGGCGCTGATAAAATACGTTACTATGTGCACATAAATGTATGTATATATGTAAAACAAATAATTATTAAATTGCTTCCAATCTGCCGGATAGATAAAATCGTTAACCTGCTGCGAAAAAATGTCGTATACGTATTATCCTATTTTTATATAATTTACAATTATATTTAATTTTTTTTCATTTTATTGTAATAAAACAAGTAAAAAAGCTAAAGTCAGGTGTCCTTACTTTGAAATGCGCTATACATATATTTGGAATAATTATAGAAAGGAAAAAAATTAAGAAAAATATTTTGATCGAATTTACCTCTCTCGGTATTCGAACTCATGTAAAGGGTGTATAATTGCACATTTACAAAGCAATTGCGTCTGTGTGAGTGTATGTATGCCTCTGCTCATCTATTCGTGTCTGTGTGAACATGTTTGCAGTCAAACAAAGCACCAACATCAACAACAGCTGCGGGCAGCGCTTGGGCAGCATATATATTTATGGCTATAACTTCTTGTTAAATCGGTCTATTATAATTAGTACAGACATAAGGCATCTTTGCGCAAAATTTTGTGTCTCTCTGAGATCTAGGTGTTCATACTGACAGACAGACATAGCTCGACTCGTCTTGTCGTGATGATTAAGAATATATACACAGCAAAACAAGTAGAAAAGCTAAAGTCAGGTGTCCTTACTTTGTAATGCGCTGTACATTTAGAATAATCATAGAAAGGAAAAAAATTAAGAAGCATATATATTTATGGCTATAACTTCTTGTTAAATCGGTCTATTATAATTAGTACAGACATAAGGCATCTTTGCGCAAAATTTTGTGTCTCTCTGAGATCCAGGTGTTCATACGGACAGACAGACATAGATCGACTCGCCTTGTCGTGATGATTAAGAATATATACACATTGTGGGGTCTGCCACGCCTCTTTCTGCCTGTTACATACATTCGCACAAAACTAATATATCCTTTTACCCTTTGGGTACAGGTTATAAAAACAAGGAGTGTAAAATTCGAATTATATTAATAAAACGTTCATTTATTTGCTGCCTGTCTGCCAACCTCCATCTGCCGCATTATAATATACATATATAAAAGCGCATTTAATTAATTGTATATATTATTATACATGGCACAGCAAGCGGTGTATCAACATCAACAGCAACACAAAAATGTTCCCTGTAATCTGTCTGCAATGGCACACAAGTACCGCAAATTATTCTGCTAATGCTACTCTACCTGTTCTCTCACTCTCTCTAGATGTATTGCAAATGGCCGCCGATCTGTTCCCACTAGTAGAGATGGTATTAACAATGAGACCGTGTAATGCGTGAGTGAGCGTGGCGCTGATAAAATACGTTACTATGTGCACATAAATGTATGTATATTGTAAAACAAATAATTATTAAATTGCTTGCCATCTGCAGGATAGATAAAATAGTTAACCTGCTGCGAAAAAATGTCGTACACGTTATTATCCTATTTTTATATAATTTACAATTATATTTAATTTTTTTTCATTTTATTGTAATAAAACAAGTAAAAAAGCTAAAGTCAGGTGTCCTTACTTTGAAATGCGCTTACATATATTTAGAATAATTATAGAAAGGCAAAAAAATTAAGAACAAAATTTTGTTCGAATTTACCTCTCTCGGTATTCGAACTCATGTAAAGGGTGTATAATTGCACATTTACAAAGCAATTGCGTCTGTGTGAGTGTATGTATGCCTCTGCGCATCTATTCGTGTCTGTGTGAACATGTTTGCAGCCAAACAAAGCACCAACACTAACAACAGCTGCGGGCAGCGCTTGGGCAGCAAATATATTTATGGCTATAACTTCTTGTTAAATCAGTCTATTATAATTGGTACAGACATGAGGCATCTTTGCGCAAAATTTTGTGTCTCTCTGAGATCTAGGTGTTCATACTGACAGACAGACATAGATCGACTCGTCTTGTCGTGATGATTAAGAATATATACACAGCAAAACAAGTAGAAAAGCTAAAGTCAGGTGTCCTTACTTTGTAATGCGCTGTACATTTAGAATAATCATAGAAAGGAAAAAAATTAAGAAGCATATATATTTATGGCTATAACTTCTTGTTAAATCGGTCTATTATAATTAGTACAGACATAAGGCATCTTTGCGCAAAATTTAGTGTCTCTCTGAGATCCAGGTGTTCATACGGACAGACAGACATAGATCGACTCGCCTTGTCGTGATGATTAAGAATATATACACATTGTGGGGTCTGCCACGCCTCTTTCTGCCTGTTACATACATTCGCACAAAACTAATATATCCTTTTACCCTTTGGGTACAGGTTATAAAAACAAGGAGTGTAAAATTCGAATTATATTAATAAAACGTTCATTTATTTGCTGCCAGTATGCCAACATCTATCTGCCGCATTATAATATATATATATAAAAGCGCATTTAATTAATTGTATATAATATTATACACGGCACAGCAAGCGGTGTATCAACATCAACAGCAACACAAAAATGTTCCCCGTAATCTGGCTGCAATGGCACACAAGTACCGCAAATTATTCTGCTAATGCTACTCTACCTGTTCTCTCACTCTCTCTAGATGTATTGCAAATGGCCGCCGATCTGTTCCTACTAGTACAGATGGTATTAACAATGAGACCGTGTAATGCGTGAGTGAGCGTGGCGCTGATAAAATACGTTACTATGTGCACATAAATGTATGTATATATGTAAAACAAATAATTATTAAATTGCTTCCAATCTGCCGGATAGATAAAATCGTTAACCTGCTGCGAAAAAATGTCGTATACGTATTATCCTATTTTTATATAATTTACAATTATATTTAATTTTTTTTCATTTTATTGTAATAAAACAAGTAAAAAAGCTAAAGTCAGGTGTCCTTACTTTGAAATGCGCTTACATATATTTAGAATAATCATAGAAAGGAAAAAAATTAAGAAAAATATTTTGATCGAATTTACCTCTCTCGGTATTCGAACTAATGTAAAGGGTGTATAATTGCACATTTACAAAGCAATTGCGTCTGTGTGAGTGTATGTATGCCTCTGCTCATCTATTCGTGTCTGTGTGAACATGTTTGCAGTCAAACAAAGCACCAACATCAACAACAGCTGCGGGCAGCGCTTGGGCAGCATACATATTTATGGCTATAACTTCTTGTTAAATCGGTCTATTATAATTAGTACAGACATGAGGCATCTTTGCGCAAAATTTTGTGTCTCTCTGAGATCTAGGTGTTCATACTGACAGACAGACATAGATCGACTCGCCTTGTCGTGATGATTAAGAATATATACACATTGTTACATACATTCGCACAAAACTAATATATCCTTTTACCCTTTGGGTACAGGTTATAAAAACAAGGAGTTCATTTATTTGCTGCCAGTATGCCAACCTCCATCTGCCGCATTATAATATACATATATAAAAGCGCATTTAATTAATTGTATATAATATTATACATGGTACAGCAAGCGGTGTATCAACATCAACAGCAACACAAAAATGTTCCCCGTAATCTGTCTGCAATGGCACACAAGTACCGCAAATTATTCTGCTAATGCTACTCTACCTTTTCTCTCACTCTCTCTAGATGTATTGCAAATGGCCGCCGATCTGTTCCTACTAGTAGAGATGGTATTAACAATGAGACCGTGTAATGCGTGAGTGAGCGTGGCGCTGATAAATACGTTACTATGTGCACATAAATGTATGTATATATGTAAAACAAATAATTATTAAATTGCTTCCAATCTGCCGGATAGATAAAATCGTTAACCTGCTGCGAAAAAATGTCGTACACGTTATTATCCTATTTTTATATAATTTACAATTATATTTAATTTTTTTCATTTTAATGTAATAAAACAAGTAAAAAAGCTAAAGTCAGGTGTTTTTACTTTGTAATGCGCTGTACATTTAGAATAATCATAGAAAGGAAAAAAATTAAGAAGCATATATATTTATGGCTATAACTTCTTGTTAAATCGGTCTATTATAATTAGTACAGACATAAGGCATCTTTGCGCAAAATTTAGTGTCTCTCTGAGATCCAGGTGTTCATACGGACAGACAGACATAGATCGACTCGCCTTGTCGTGATGATTAAGAATATATACACATTGTGGGGTCTGCCACGCCTCTTTCTGCCTGTTACATACATTCGCACAAAACTAATATATCCTTTTACCCTTTGGGTACAGGTTATAAAAACAAGGAGTGTAAAATTCGAATTATATTAATAAAACGTTCATTTATTTGCTGCCTGTCTGCCAACCTCCATCTGCCGCATTATAATATACATATATAAAAGCGCATTTAATTAATTGTATATAATATTATACATGGCAAAGCAAGCGGTGTATCAACATCAACAGCAACACAAAAATGTTCCCTGTAATCTGTCTGCAATGGCACACAAGTACCGCAAATTATTCTGCTAATGCTACTCTACCTTTTCTCTCACTCTCTCTAGATGTATTGCAAATGGCCGCCGATCTGTTCCTACTAGTAGAGATGGTATTAACAATGAGACCGTGTAATGCGTGAGTGAGCGTGGCGCTGATAAAATACGTTACTATGTGCACATAAATGTATGTATATATGTAAAACAAATAATTATTAAATTGCTTCCAATCTGCCGGATAGATAAAATCGGTAATCTGCTGCGAAAGAATGTCGTACACGTATTATCCTATTTTTATATAATTTACAATTATATTTATTTTTTTTCATTTTAATATAACAAAAAAACAATGTTTTAATTGTTATTACCAGAAATTTCGCAATTTAATTCTCGATTTGCCAGCGCTTAGGTACTTGGTATGAGAATCGCAGAGGAGGGCAGCCACAATATTTTAATTTAATTTTCCAAAAATTTCACTATTTAATTTCACAATATAGGTATTTCATTTTTAGTTTACTCTTGTACATTTCATGTACAGAATATAAGAAACAAGGAGTGTAAAATTCTAATTATATTAATAAAACGTTTATTTATTTGCTGCCTGTCTGCCATCTGAATCTGCCGCATTATAATATATGTAAAAGCGCATTTAATTAATTGTATATATTACCTATGACACCAATATGCTGCTAACGCCAAGTCGCAATGCCGCTATAACACAGCAAGCGATGTATCAACGTCAACAAGTACGGCAAATTATTCTGCTAATGCTACTCTACCTGTTCTCTCACTCTCTCTAGATGTATTGCAAATGGCCGCCGATCTGTTCCCACTAGTAGAGATGGTATTAACAATGAGACCGTGTAATGCGTGAGTGAGCGTGGCGCTGATAAAATACGTTACTATGTGCACATATGTATGTATATATGTAAAACAAATAATTATTAAATTGCTTGCCATCTGCAGGATAGATAAAATCGTTAACCTGCTGACAGTCAAACAAAGCACCAAAATCAACAACAGCTGCGGGCAGCGCTTGGGCAGCATATATATTTATGGCTATAACTTCTTGTTAAATCGGTCTATTATAATTAGTACAGACATGAGGCATCTTTGCGCAAAATTTTGTGTCTCTCTGAGATCTAGGTGTTCATACTGACAGACAGACATAGATCGACTCGCCTTGTCGTGATGATTAAGAATATATACACATTGTTACATACATTCGCACAAAACTAATATATCCTTTTACCCTTTGGGTACAGGTTATAAAAACAAGGAGTTCATTTATTTGCTGCCAGTATGCCAACCTCCATCTGCCGCATTATAATATACATATATAAAAGCGCATTTAATTAATTGTATATAATATTATACATGGTACAGCAAGCGGTGTATCAACATCAACAGCAACACAAAAATGTTCCCCGTAATCTGTCTGCAATGGCACACAAGTACCGCAAATTATTCTGCTAATGCTACTCTACCTTTTCTCTCACTCTCTCTAGATGTATTGCAAATGGCCGCCGATCTGTTCCTACTAGTAGAGATGGTATTAACAATGAGACCGTGTAATGCGTGAGTGAGCGTGGCGCTGATAAAATACGTTACTATGTGCACATAAATGTATGTATATATGTAAAACAAATAATTATTAAATTGCTTCCAATCTGCCGGATAGATAAAATCGTTAACCTGCTGCGAAAAAATGTCGTACACGTTATTATCCTATTTTTATATAATTTACAATTATATTTAATTTTTTTCATTTTAATGTAATAAAACAAGTAAAAAAGCTAAAGTCAGGTGTTTTTACTTTGTAATGCGCTGTACATTTAGAATAATCATAGAAAGAAAAAAAATTAAGAAGCATATATATTTATGGCTATAACTTCTTGTTAAATCGGTCTATTATAATTAGTACAGACATAAGGCATCTTTGCGCAAAATTTTGTGTCTCTCTGAGATCCAGGTGTTCATACGGACAGACAGACATAGATCGACTCGCCTTGTCGTGATGATTAAGAATATATACACATTGTGGGGTCTGCCACGCCTCTTTCTGCCTGTTACATACATTCGCACAAAACTAATATATCCTTTTACCCTTTGGGTACAGGTTATAAAAACAAGGAGTGTAAAATTCGAATTATATTAATAAAACGTTCATTTATTTGCTGCCTGTCTGCCAACCTCCATCTGCCGCATTATAATATACATATATAAAAGCGCATTTAATTAATTGTATATAATATTATACATGGCAAAGCAAGCGGTGTATCAACATCAACAGCAACACAAAATGTTCCCCGTAATCTGTCTGCAATGGCACACAAGTACCGCAAATTATTCTGCTAATGCTACTCTACCTGTTCTCTCACTCTCTCTAGATGTATTGCAAATGGCCGCCGATCTGTTCCCACTAGTAGAGATGGTATTAACAATGAGACCGTGTAATGCGTGAGTGAGCGTGGCGCTGATAAAATACGTTACTATGTGCACATAAATGTATGTATATTGTAAAACAAATAATTATTAAATTGCTTGCCATCTGCAGGATAGATAAAATCGTTAACCTGCTGCGAAAAAATGTCGTACACGTTATTATCCTATTTTTATATAATTTACAATTATATTTAATTTTTTTTCATTTTATTGTAATAAAACAAGTAAAAAAGCTAAAGTCAGGTGTCCTTACTTTGAAATGCGCTTACATATATTTAGAATAATTATAGAAAGGCAAAAAAATTAAGAAAAAAATTTTGTTCGAATTTACCTCTCTCGGTATTCGAACTCATGTAAAGGGTGTATAATTGCACATTTACAAAGCAATTGCGTCTGTGTGAGTGTATGTATGCCTCTGCGCATCTATTCGTGTCTGTGTGAACATGTTTGCAGCCAAACAAAGCACCAACACTAACAACAGCTGCGGGCAGCGCTTGGGCAGCAAATATATTTATGGCTATAACTTCTTGTTAAATCAGTCTATTATAATTGGTACAGACATGAGGCATCTTTGCGCAAAATTTTGTGTCTCTCTGAGATCTAGGTGTTCATACTGACAGACAGACATAGATCGACTCGTCTTGTCGTGATGATTAAGAATATATACACAGCAAAACAAGTAGAAAGCTAAAGTCAGGTGTCCTTACTTTGAAATGCGCTGTACCTTTAGAATAATCATAGAAAGGAAAAAAATTAAGAAAAATATTTTGATCGAATTTACCTCTCTCGGTATTCGAACTCATGTAAAGGGTGTATAATTGCACATTTACAAAGCAATTGCGTCTGTGTGAGTGTATGTATGCCTCTGCTCATCTATTCGTGTCTGTGTGAACATGTTTGCAGTCAAACAAAGCACCAACATCAACAACAGCTGCGGGCAGCGCTTGGGCAGCATATATATTTATGGCTATAACTTCTTGTTAAATCGGTCTATTATAATTAGTACAGACATGAGGCATCTTTGCGCAAAATTTTGTGTCTCTCTGAGATCTAGGTGTTCATACTGACAGACAGACATAGCTCGACTCGTCTTGTCGTGATGATTAAGAATATATACACAGCAAAACAAGTAGAAATGCTAAAGTCAGGTGTCCTTACTTTGTAATGCGCTGTACATTTAGAATAATCATAGAAAGGAAAAAAATTAAGAAGCATATATATTTATGGCTATAAATTCTTGTTAAATCGGTCTATTATAATTAGTACAGACATAAGGCATCTGTGCGCAAAATTTAGTGTCTCTCTGAGATCCAGGTGTTCATACGGACAGACAGACATAGATCGACTCGCCTTGTCGTGATGATTAAGAATATATACACATTGTGGGGTCTGCCACGCCTCTTTCTGCCTGTTACATACATTCGCACAAAACTAATATATCCTTTTACCCTTTGGGTACAGGTTATAAAAACAAGGAGTGTAAAATTCGAATTATATTAATAAAACGTTCATTTATTTGCTGCCAGTATGCCAACCTCCATCTGCCGCATTATAATATACATATATAAAAGCGCATTTAATTAATTGTATATAATATTATACATGGTACAGCAAGCGGTGTATCAACATCAACAGCAACACAAAAATGTTCCCTGTAATCTGTCTGCAATGGCACACAAGTACCGCAAATTATTCTGCTAATGCTACTCTACCTGTTCTCTCACTCTCTCTAGATGTATTGCAAATGGCCGCCGATCTGTTCCCACTAGTAGAGATGGTATTAACAATGAGACCGTGTAATGCGTGAGTGAGCGTGGCGCTGATAAAATACGTTACTATGTGCACATAAATGTATGTATATTGTAAAACAAATAATTATTAAATTGCTTGCCATCTGCAGGATAGATAAAATCGTTAACCTGCTGCGAAAAAATGTCGTACACGTTATTATCCTATTTTTATATAATTTACAATTATATTTAATTTTTTTTCATTTTATTGTAATAAAACAAGTAAAACAGCTAAAGTCAGGTGTCCTTACTTTGAAATGCGCTTACATATATTTAGAATAATTATAGAAAGGCAAAAAAATTAAGAAAAAAATTTTGTTCGAATTTACCTCTCTCGGTATTCGAACTCATGTAAAGGGTGTATAATTGCACATTTACAAAGTAATTGCGTCTGTGTGAGTGTATGTATGAATCTGCGCATCTATTCGTGTCTGTGTGAACATGTTTGCAGCCAAACAAAGCACCAACACTAACAACAGCTGCGGGCAGCGCTTGGGTAGCAAATATATTTATGGCTATAACTTCTTGTTAAATCAGTCTATTATAATTGGTACAGACATGAGGCATCTTTGCGCAAAATTTTGTGTCTCTCTGAGATCCAGGTGTACATACTGACAGACAGACATAGATCGACTCGTCTTGTCGTGATGATTAAGCATATATACACAGCAAAACAAGTAGAAAAGCTAAAGTCAGGTGTCCTTACTTTGAAATGGGCTGTACATATATTTAGAATAATCATAGAAAGGAAAAAAATTAAGAAAAATATTTTGATCGAATTTACCTCTCTCGGTATTCGAACTCATGTAAAGGGTGTATAATTGGACATTTACATAGCAATTACGTCTGTGTGATTGTATGTATGCCTCTGCGCATCTATTCGTGTCTGTGTGAACATGTGTGCAGTCAAGTAAAGGGTGTTTAATTGGACATTTACATAGCAATTACGTCTGTGTGAGTGTATGTATGCCTCTGCGCATCTTTTCGTGTCTGTGTGAACATGTTTGCAGTCAAACAAAGCACCAACATCAACAACAGCTGCGGGCAGCGCTTGGGCAGCATATATATTTATGGCTATAACTTCTTGTTAAATCGGTCTATTATAATTAGTACAGACATGAGGCATCTTTGCGCAAAATTTTGTGTCTCTCTGAGATCTAGGTGTTCATACTGACAGACAGACATAGCTCGACTCGTCTTGTCGTGATGATTAAGAATATATACACAGCAAAACAAGTAGAAATGCTAAAGTCAGGTGTCCTTACTTTGTAATGCGCTGTACATTTAGAATAATCATAGAAAGGAAAAAAATTAAGAAGCATATATATTTATGGCTATAAATTCTTGTTAAATCGGTCTATTATAATTAGTACAGACATAAGGCATCTGTGCGCAAAATTTAGTGTCTCTCTGAGATCCAGGTGTTCATACGGACAGACAGACATAGATCGACTCGCCTTGTCGTGATGATTAAGAATATATACACATTGTGGGGTCTGCCACGCCTCTTTCTGCCTGTTACATACATTCGCACAAAACTAATATATCCTTTTACCCTTTGGGTACAGGTTATAAAAACAAGGAGTGTAAAATTCGAATTATATTAATAAAACGTTCATTTATTTGCTGCCAGTATGCCAACCTCCATCTGCCGCATTATAATATACATATATAAAAGCGCATTTAATTAATTGTATATAATATTATACATGGTACAGCAAGCGGTGTATCAACATCAACAGCAACACAAAAATGTTCCCCGTAATCTGTCTGCAATGGCACACAAGTACCGCAAATTATTCTGCTAATGCTACTCTACCTTTTCTCTCACTCTCTCTAGATGTATTGCAAATGGCCGCCGATCTGTTCCTACTAGTAGAGATGGTATTAACAATGAGACCGTGTAATGCGTGAGTGAGCGTGGCGCTGATAAAATACGTTACTATGTGCACATAAATGTATGTATATATGTAAAACAAATAATTATTAAATTGCTTCCAATCTGCCGGATAGATAAAATCGTTAACCTGCTGCGAAAAAATGTCGTACACGTATTATCCTATTTTTATATAATTTACAATTATATGTAATTTTTTTTCATTTTATTGTAATAAAACAAGTAAAAAAGCTAAAGTCAGGTGTCCTTACTTTGAAATGCGCTTACATATATTTAGAATAATTATAGAAAGGCAAAAAAATTAAGAAAAAAATTTTGTTCGAATTTACCTCTCTCGGTATTCGAACTCATGTAAAGGGTGTATAATTGCACATTTACAAAGCAATTGCGTCTGTGTGAGTGTATGTATGCCTCTGCGCATCTATTCGTGTCTGTGTGAATATGATTGCAGTCAAACAAAGCACCAACACTAACAACAGCTGCGGGCAGCGCTTGGGTAGCAAATATATTTATGGCTATAACTTCTGGTTAAATCAGTCTATTATAATTGGTACAGACATAAGGCATCTTTGCGCAAAATTTTGTGTCTCTCTGAGATCTAGGTGTTCATACTGACAGACAGACATAGATCGACTCGTCTTGTCGTGATGATTAAGAATATATACACAGCAAAACAAGTAGAAAAGCTAAAGTCAGGTGTCCTTACTTTGAAATGCGCTGTACATTTAGAATAATCATAGAAAGGAAAAAAAAATTAAGAAAAATATTTTGATCGAATTTACCTCTCTCGGTATTCGAACTCATGTAAAGGGTGTATAATTGCACATTTACAAAGCAATTGCGTCTGTGTGAGTGTATGTATGCCTCTGCGCATCTATTCGTGTCTGTGTGAACATGATTGCAGTCAAACAAAGCACCAACACTAACAACAGCTGCGGGCAGCGCTTGGGTAGCAAATATATTTATGGCTATAACTTCTTGTTAAATCAGTCTATTATAATTGGTACAGACATGAGGCATCTTTGCGCAAAATTTTGTGTCTCTCTGAGATCCAGGTGTACATACTGACAGACAGACATAGATCGACTCGTCTTGTCGTGATGATTAAGCATATATACACAGCAAAACAAGTAGAAAAGCTAAAGTCAGGTGTCCTTACTTTGAAATGCGCTGTACATATATTTAGAATAATCATAGAAAGGAAAAAAATTAAGAAAAATATTTTGATCGAATTTACCTCTCTCGGTATTCGAACTCATGTAAAGGGTGTATAATTGGACATTTACATAGCAATTACGTCTGTGTGATTGTATGTATGCCTCTGCGCATCTATTCGTGTCTGTGTGAACATGTGTGCAGTCAAGTAAAGGGTGTTTAATTGGACATTTACATAGCAATTACGTCTGTGTGAGTGTATGTATGCCTCTGCGCATCTTTTCGTGTCTGTGTGAACATGTGTGCAGTCAAACAAAGCACCAATATCAACAACAGCTGCGGGCAGCGCTTGGGCAGCATATGTATTTATGGCTATAACTTCTTGTTAAATCGGTCTATTATAATTAGTACAGACATAAGGCATCTTTGCGCAAAATTTTGTGTCTCTCTGAGATCCAGGTGTTCATACTGACAGACACACATAGATCGACTCGCCTTGTCGTGATGATTAAGAATATATACACATTGTGGGGTCTGCCACGCCTCTTTCTGCCTGTTACATACATTCGCACAAAACTAATATATCCTTTTACCCTTTGGGTACAGGTTATAAAAACAAGGAGTGTAAAATTCGAATTATATTAATAAAACGTTCATTTATTTGCTGCCAGTATGCCAACCTCCATCTGCCGCATTATAATATACATATATAAAAGCGCATTTAATTAATTGTATATAATATTATACAAGGTACAGCAAGCGGTGTATCAACATCAACAGCAACACAAAAATGTTCCCCGTAATCTGTCTGCAATGGCACACAAGTACCGCAAATTATTCTGCTAATGCTACTCTACCTTTTCTCTCACTCTCTCTAGATGTATTGCAAATGGCCGCCGATCTGTTCCTACTAGTAGAGATGGTATTAACAATGAGACCGTGTAATGCGTGAGTGAGCGTGGCGCTGATAAAATACGTTACTATGTGCACATAAATGTATGTATATATGTAAAACAAATAATTATTAAATTGCTTCCAATCTGCCGGATAGATAAAATCGTTAACCTGCTGCGAAAAAATGTCGTACACGTATTATCCTATTTTTATATAATTTACAATTATATTTTATTTTTTTTCATTTTATTGTAATAAAACAAGTAAAAAAGCTAAGGTCAGGTGTCCTTACTTTGAAATGCGCTGTACATATATTTAGAATAATCATAGAAAGGAAAAAAATTAAGAAAAATATTTTGATCGAATTTACCTCTCTCGGTATTCGAACTCATGTAAAGGGTGTATAATTGCACATTTACAAAGCAATTGCGTCTGTGTGAGTGTATGTATGCCTCTGCGCATCTATTCGTGTCTGTGTGAACATGATTGCAGTCAAACAAAGCACCAACACTAACAACAGCTGCGGGCAGCGCTTGGGCAGCAAATATATTTATGGCTATAACTTCTTGTTAAATCAGTCTATTATAATTGGTACAGACATGAGGCATCTTTGCGCAAAATTTTGTGTCTCTCTGAGATCTAGGTGTTCATACTGACAGACAGACATAGATCGACTCGTCTTGTCGTGATGATTAAGAATATATACACAGCAAAACAAGTAGAAAAGCTAAAGTCAGGTGTCCTTACTTTGAAATGCGCTGTACATTTAGAATAATCATAGAAAGGAAAAAAATTAAGAAAAATATTTTGATCGAATTTACCTCTCTCGGTATTCGAACTCATGTAAAGGGTGTATAATTGCACATTTACAAAGCAATTGCGTCTGTGTGAGTGTATGTATGCCTCTGCTCATCTATTCGTGTCTGTGTGAACATGTTTGCAGTCAAACAAAGCACCAACATCAACAACAGCTGCGGGCATCGCTTGGGCAGCATATATATTTATGGCTATAACTTCTTGTTAAATCGGTCTATTATAATTAGTACAGACATGAGGCATCTTTGCGCAAAATTTTGTGTCTCTCTGAGATCTAGGTGTTCATACTGACAGACAGACATAGCTCGACTCGTCTTGTCGTGATTCATTTGGGTACAGGTTATAAAAACAAGGAGTGTAAAATTCGAATTATATTAATAAAACGTTCATTTATTTGCTGCCAGTATGCCAACCTCCATCTGCCGCATTATAATATACATATATAAAAGCGCATTTAATTAATTGTATATAATATTATACATGGTACAGCAAGCGGTGTATCAACATCAACAGCAACACAAAAATGTTCCCTGTAATCTGTCTGCAATGGCACACAAGTACCGCAAATTATTCTGCTAATGCTACTCTACCTGTTCTCTCACTCTCTCTAGATGTATTGCAAATGGCCGCCGATCTGTTCCCACTAGTAGAGATGGTATTAACAATGAGACCGTGTAATGCGTGAGTGAGCGTGGCGCTGATAAAATACGTTACTATGTGCACATAAATGTATGTATATTGTAAAACAAATAATTATTAAATTGCTTGCCATCTGCAGGATAGATAAAATCGTTAACCTGCTGCGAAAAAATGTCGTACACGTTATTATCCTATTTTTATATAATTTACAATTATATTTAATTTTTTTCATTTTATTGTAATAAAACAAGTAAAAAAGCTAAAGTCAGGTGTCCTTACTTTGAAATGCGCTTACATATATTTAGAATAATTATAGAAAGGCAAAAAAATTAAGAAAAAAATTTTGTTCGAATTTACCTCTCTCGGTATTCGAACTCATGTAAAGGGTGTATAATTGCACATTTACAAAGCAATTGCGTCTGTGTGAGTGTATGTATGCCTCTGCGCATCTATTCGTGTCTGTGTGAATATGTTTGCAGCCAAACAAAGCACCAACACTAACAACAGCTGCGGGCAGCGCTTGGGCAGCAAATATATTTATGGCTATAACTTCTTGTTAAATCAGTCTATTATAATTGGTACAGACATGAGGCATCTTTGCGCAAAATTTTGTGTCTCTCTGAGATCCAGGTGTTCATACGGACAGACAGACATAGATCGACTCGCCTTGTCGTGATGATTAAGAATATATACACATTGTGGGGTCTGCCACGCCTCTTTCTGCCTGTTACATACATTCGCACAAAACTAATATATCCTTTTACCCTTTGGGTACAGGTTATAAAAACAAGGAGTGTAAAATTCGAATTATATTAATAAAACGTTCATTTATTTGCTGCCAGTATGCCAACCTCCATCTGCCGCATTATAATATACATATATAAAAGCGCATTTAATTAATTGTATATAATATTATACATGGTACAGCAAGCGGTGTATCAACATCAACAGCAACACAAATATGTTCCCCGTAATCTGTCTGCAATGGCACACAAGTACCGCAAATTATTCTGGTAATGCTACTCTACCTGTTCTCTCACTCTCTCTAGATGTATTGCAAATGGCCGCCGATCTGTTCCCACTAGTAGAGATGGTATTAACAATGAGACCGTGTAATGCGTGAGTGAGCGTGGCGCTGATAAAATACGTTACTATGTGCACATAAATGTATGTATATTGTAAAACAAATAATTATTAAATTGCTTGCCATCTGCAGGATAGATAAAATCGTTAACCTGCTGCGAAAAAATGTCGTACACGTTATTATCCTATTTTTATATAATTTACAATTATATTTAATTTTTTTCATTTTAATGTAATAAAACAAGTAAAAAAGCTAAAGTCAGGTGTTTTTACTTTGTAATGCGCTGTACATATATTTAGAATAATCATAAAAAGGAAAAAAATTAAGAAAAATATTTTGATCGAATTTACCTCTCTCGGTATTCGAACTTATGTAAAGGGTATCTAATTGCACATTTACAAAGCAATTGCGTCTGTGTGAGTGTATGTATGCCTCTGCGCATCTATTCGTGTCTGTGTGAACATGATTGCAGTCAAACAAAGCACCAACACTAACAACAGCTGCGGGCAGCGCTTGGGTAGCAAATATATTTATGGCTATAACTTCTTGTTAAATCAGTCTATAATAATTGGTACAGACATGAGGCATCTTTGCGCAAAATTTTGTGTCTCTCTGAGATCTAGGTGTTCATACTGACAGACAGACATAGCTCGACTCGTCTTGTCGTGATGATTAAGAATATATACACAGCAAAACAAGTAGAAAAGCTAAAGTCAGGTGTCCTTACTTTGAAATGCGCTGTACATTTAGAATAATCATAGAAAGGAAAAAAATTAAGAAAAATATTTTGATCGAATTTACCTCTCTCGGTATTCGAACTAATGTAAAGGGTGTATAATTGCACATTTACAAAGCAATTGCGTCTGTGTGAGTGTATGTATGCCTCTGCTCATCTATTCGTGTCTGTGTGAACATGTTTGCAGTCAAACAAAGCACCAACATCAACAACAGCTGCGGGCAGCGCTTGGGCAGCATATATATTTATGGCTATAACTTCTTGTTAAATCGGTCTATTATAATTAGTACAGACATAAGGCATCTTTGCGCAAAATTTTGTGTCTCTCTGAGATCTAGGTGTTCATACTGACAGACAGACATAGCTCGACTCGTCTTGTCGTGATGATTAAGAATATATACACAGCAAAACAAGTAGAAATGCTAAAGTCAGGTGTCCTTACTTTGTAATGCGCTGTACATTTAGAATAATCATAGAAAGGAAAAAAATTAAGAAGCATATATATTTATGGCTATAACTTCTTGTTAAATCGGTCTATTATAATTAGTACAGACATAAGGCATCTTTGCGCAAAATTTTGTGTCTCTCTGAGATCCAGGTGTTCATACGGACAGACAGACATAGATCGACTCGCCTTGTCGTGATGATTAAGAATATATACACATTGTGGGGTCTGCCACGCCTCTTTCTGCCTGTTACATACATTCGCACAAAACTAATATATCCTTTTACCCTTTGGGTACAGGTTATAAAAACAAGGAGTGTAAAATTCGAATTATATTAATAAAACGTTCATTTATTTGCTGCCAGTATGCCAACCTCCATCTGCCGCATTATAATATATATATATAAAAGCGCATTTAATTAATTGTATATAATATTATACATGGTACAGCAAGCGGTGTATCAACATCAACAGCAACACAAAAATGTTCCCCGTAATCTGTCTGCAATGGCACACAAGTACCGCAAATTATTCTGCTAATGCTACTCTACCTTTTCTCTCACTCTCTCTAGATGTATTGCAAATGGCCGCCGATCTGTTCCTACTAGTAGAGATGGTATTAACAATGAGACCGTGTAATGCGTGAGTGAGCGTGGCGCTGATAAAATACGTTACTATGTGCACATAAATGTATGTATATATGTAAAACAAATAATTATTAAATTGCTTCCAATCTGCCGGATAGATAAAATCGGTAATCTGCTGCGAAAGAATGTCGTACACGTATTATCCTATTTTTATATAATTTACAATTATATTTATTTTTTTTCATTTTAATATAACAAAAAAACAATGTTTTAATTGTTATTACCAGAAATTTCGCAATTTAATTCTCGATTTGCCAGCGCTTAGGTACTTGGTATGAGAATCGCAGAGGAGGGCAGCCACAATAATTTAATTTAATTTTCCAAAAATTTCACTATTTAATTTCACAATATAGGTATTTCATTTTTAGTTTACTCTTGTACATTTCATGTACAGAATATAAGAAACAAGGAGTGTAAAATTCTAATTATATTAATAAAACGTTTATTTATTTGCTGCCTGTCTGCCATCTGAATCTGCCGCATTATAATATATGTAAAAGCGCATTTAATTAATTGTATATATTACCTATGACACCAATATGCTGCTAACGCCAAGTCGCAATGCCGCTATAACACAGCAAGCGATGTATCAACGTCAACAAGTACGGCAAATTATTCTGCTAATGCTACTCTACCTGTTCTCTCACTCTCTCTAGATGTATTGCAAATGGCCGCCGATCTGTTCCCACTAGTAGAGATGGTATTAACAATGAGACCGTGTAATGCGTGAGTGAGCGTGGCGCTGATAAAATACGTTACTATGTGCACATAAATGTATGTATATATATAAAACAAATAATTATTAAATTGCTTGCCATCTGCAGGATAGATAAAATCGTTAACCTGCTGACAGTCAAACAAAGCACCAAAATCAACAACAGCTGCGGGCAGCGCTTGGGCAGCATATATATTTATGGCTATAACTTCTTGTTAAATCGGTCTATTATAATTAGTACAGACATGAGGCATCTTTGCGCAAAATTTTGTGTCTCTCTGAGATCCAGGTGTTCATACTGACAGACAGACATAGATCGACTCGCCTTGTCGTGATGATTAAGAATATATACACATTGTTACATACATTCGCACAAAACTAATATATCCTTTTACCCTTTGGGTACAGGTTATAAAAACAAGGAGTTCATTTATTTGCTGCCAGTATGCCAACCTCCATCTGCCGCATTATAATATACATATATAAAAGCGCATTTAATTAATTGTATATAATATTATACATGGTACAGCAAGCGGTGTATCAACATCAACAGCAACACAAAAATGTTCCCCGTAATCTGTCTGCAATGGCACACAAGTACCGCAAATTATTCTGCTAATGCTACTCTACCTTTTCTCTCACTCTCTCTAGATGTATTGCAAATGGCCGCCGATCTGTTCCTACTAGTAGAGATGGTATTAACAATGAGACCGTGTAATGCGTGAGTGAGCGTGGCGCTGATAAAATACGTTACTATGTGCACATAAATGTATGTATATATGTAAAACAAATAATTATTAAATTGCTTCCAATCTGCCGGATAGATAAAATCGTTAACCTGCTGCGAAAAAATGTCGTACACGTTATTATCCTATTTTTATATAATTTACAATTATATTTAATTTTTTTCATTTTAATGTAATAAAACAAGTAAAAAAGCTAAAGTCAGGTGTTTTTACTTTGTAATGCGCTGTACATATATTTAGAATAATCATAAAAAGGAAAAAAATTAAGAAAAATATTTTGATCGAATTTACCTCTCTCGGTATTCGAACTTATGTAAAGGGTATCTAATTGCACATTTACAAAGCAATTGCGTCTGTGTAAGTGTATGTATGCCTCTGCGCATCTATTCGTGTCTGTGTGAACATGATTGCAGTCAAACAAAGCACCAACACTAACAACAGCTGCGGGCAGCGCTTGGGTAGCAAATATATTTATGGCTATAACTTCTTGTTAAATCAGTCTATTATAATTGGTACAGGCATGAGGCATCTTTGCGCAAAATTTTGTGTCTCTCTGAGATCTAGGTGTTCATACTGACAGACAGACATAGCTCGACTCGTCTTGTCGTGATGATTAAGAATATACACAGCAAAACAAGTAGAAAAGCTAAAGTCAGGTGTCCTTACTTTGAAATGCGCTGTACATTTAGAATAATCATAGAAAGGAAAAAAATTAAGAAAAATATTTTGATCGAATTTACCTCTCTCGGTATTCGAACTCATGTAAAGGGTGTATAATTGCACATTTACAAAGCAATTGCGTCTGTGTGAGTGTATGTATGCCTCTGCTCATCTATTCGTGTCTGTGTGAACATGTTTGCAGTCAAACAAAGCACCAACATCAACAACAGCTGCGGGCAGCGCTTGGGCAGCATATATATTTATGGCTATAACTTCTTGTTAAATCGGTCTATTATAATTAGTACAGACATATGGCATCTTTGCGCAAAATTTTGTGTCTCTCTGAGATCCAGGTGTTCATACGGACAGACACACATAGATCGACTCGCCTTGTCGTGATGATTAAGAATATATACACATTGTGGGGTCTGCCACGCCTCTTTCTGCCTGTTACATACATTCGCACAAAACTAATATATCCTTTTACCCTTTGGGTACAGGTTATAAAAACAAGGAGTGTAAAATTCGAATTATATTAATAAAACGTTCATTTATTTGCTGCCAGTATGCCAACCTCCATCTGCCGCATTATAATATATATATATAAAAGCGCATTTAATTAATTGTATATAATATTATACATGGTACAGCAAGCGGTGTATCAACATCAACACAAAAATGTTCCCCGTAATCTGTCTGCAATGGCACACAAGTACCGCAAATTATTCTGCTAATGCTACTCTACCTGTTCTCTCACTCTCTCTAGATGTATTGCAAATGGCCGCCGATCTGTTCCCACTAGTAGAGATGGTATTAACAATGAGACCGTGTAATGCGTGAGTGAGCGTGGCGCTGATAAAATACGTTACTATGTGCACATAAATGTATGTATATTGTAAAACAAATAATTATTAAATTGCTTGCCATCTGCAGGATAGATAAAATCGTTAACCTGCTGCGAAAAAATGTCGTACACGTTATTATCCTATTTTTATATAATTTACAATTATATTTAATTTTTTTTCATTTTATTGTAATAAAACAAGTAAAAAAGCTAAAGTCAGGTGTCCTTACTTTGAAATGCGCTTACATATATTTAGAATAATTATAGAAAGGCAAAAAAATTAAGAAAAAAATTTTGTTCGAATTTACCTCTCTCGGTATTCGAACTCATGTAAAGGGTATCTAATTGCACATTTACAAAGCAATTGCGTCTGTGTAAGTGTATGTATGCCTCTGCGCATCTATTCGTGTCTGTGTGAACATGTTTGCAGCCAAACAAAGCACCAACACTAACAACAGCTGCGGGCAGCGCTTGGGCAGCAAATATATTTATGGCTATAACTTCTTGTTAAATCAGTCTATTATAATTGGTACAGACATGAGGCATCTTTGCGCAAAATTTTGTGTCTCTCTGAGATCTAGGTGTTCATACTGACAGACAGACATAGATCGACTCGTCTTGTCGTGATGATTAAGAATATATACACAGCAAAACAAGTAGAAAGCTAAAGTCAGGTGTCCTTACTTTGAAATGCGCTGTACATTTAGAATAATCATAGAAAGGAAAAAAAAATTAAGAAAAATATTTTGATCGAATTTACCTCTCTCGGTATTCGAACTCATGTAAAGGGTGTATAATTGCACATTTACAAAGCAATTGCGTCTGTGTGAGTGTATGTATGCCTCTGCGCATCTATTCGTGTCTGTGTGAACATGATTGCAGTCAAACAAAGCACCAACACTAACAACAGCTGCGGGCAGCGCTTGGGTAGCAAATATATTTATGGCTATAACTTCTTGTTAAATCAGTCTATTATAATTGGTACAGACATGAGGCATCTTTGCGCAAAATTTTGTGTCTCTCTGAGGTCCAGGTGTACATACTGACAGACAGACATAGATCGACTCGTCTTGTCGTGATGATTAAGCATATATACACAGCAAAACAAGTAGAAAAGCTAAAGTCAGGTGTCCTTACTTTGAAATGCGCTGTACATATATTTAGAATAATCATAGAAAGGAAAAAAATTAAGAAAAATATTTTGATCGAATTTACCTCTCTCAGTATTCGAACTCATGTAAAGGGTGTATAATTGGACATTTACATAGCAATTACGTCTGTGTGATTGTATGTATGCCTCTGCGCATCTATTCGTGTCTGTGTGAACATGTGTGCAGTCAAGTAAAGGGTGTTTAATTGGACATTTACATAGCAATTACGTCTGTGTGAGTGTATGTATGCCTCTGCGCATCTTTTCGTGTCTGTGTGAACATGTGTGCAGTCAAACAAAGCACCAATATCAACAACAGCTGCGGGCAGCGCTTGGGCAGCATATGTATTTATGGCTATAACTTCTTGTTAAATCGGTCTATTATAATTAGTACAGACATAAGGCATCTTTGCGCAAAATTTTGTGTCTCTCTGAGATCCAGGTGTTCATACTGACAGACACACATAGATCGACTCGCCTTGTCGTGATGATTAAGAATATATACACATTGTGGGGTCTGCCACGCCTCTTTCTGCCTGTTACATACATTCGCACAAAACTAATATATCCTTTTACCCTTTGGGTACAGGTTATAAAAACAAGGAGTGTAAAATTCGAATTATATTAATAAAACGTTCATTTATTTGCTGCCAGTATGCCAACCTCCATCTGCCGCATTATAATATACATATATAAAAGCGCATTTAATTAATTGTATATAATATTATACATGGTACAGCAAGCGGTGTATCAACATCAACAGCAACACAAAAATGTTCCCCGTAATCTGTCTGCAATGGCACACAAGTACCGCAAATTATTCTGCTAATGCTACTCTACCTTTTCTCTCACTCTCTCTAGATGTATTGCAAATGGCCGCCGATCTGTTCCTACTAGTAGAGATGGTATTAACAATGAGACCGTGTAATGCGTGAGTGAGCGTGGCGCTGATAAAATACGTTACTATGTGCACATAAATGTATGTATATATGTAAAACAAATAATTATTAAATTGCTTCCAATCTGCCGGATAGATAAAATCGTTAACCTGCTGCGAAAAAATGTCGTACACGTATTATCCTATTTTTATATAATTTACAATTATATTATATTTTTTTTCATTTTATTGTAATAAAACAAGTAAAAAAGCTAAGGTCAGGTGTCCTTACTTTGAAATGCGCTGTACATATATTTAGAATAATCATAGAAAGGAAAAAAATTAAGAAAAAAATTTTGATCGAATTTACCTCTCTCGGTATTCGAACTCATGTAAAGGGTGTATAATTGCACATTTACAAAGCAATTGCGTCTGTGTGAGTGTATGTATGCCTCTGCGCATCTATTCGTGTCTGTGTGAACATGATTGCAGTCAAACAAAGCACCAACACTAACAACAGCTGCGGGCAGCGCTTGGGCAGCAAATATATTTATGGCTATAACTTCTTGTTAAATCAGTCTATTATAATTGGTACAGACATGAGGCATCTTTGCGCAAAATTTTGTGTCTCTCTGAGATCTAGGTGTTCATACTGACAGACAGACATAGATCGACTCGTCTTGTCGTGATGATTAAGAATATATACACAGCAAAACAAGTAGAAAGCTAAAGTCAGGTGTCCTTACTTTGAAATGCGCTGTACATTTAGAATAATCATAGAAAGGAAAAAAATTAAGAAAAATATTTTGATCGCATTTACCTCTCTCGGTATTCGAACTCATGTAAAGGGTGTATAATTGCACATTTACAAAGCAATTGCGTCTGTGTGAGTGTATGTATGCCTCTGCTCATCTATTCGTGTCTGTGTGAACATGTTTGCAGTCAAACAAAGCACCAACATCAACAACAGCTGCGGGCAGCGCTTGGGCAGCATATATATTTATGGCTATAACTTCTTGTTAAATCGGTCTATTATAATTAGTACAGACATGAGGCATCTTTGCGCAAAATTTTGTGTCTCTCTGAGATCTAGGTGTTCATACTGACAGACAGACATAGCTCGACTCGTCTTGTCGTGATTCATTTGGGTACAGGTTATAAAAACAAGGAGTGTAAAATTCGAATTATATTAATAAAACGTTCATTTATTTGCTGCCAGTATGCCAACCTCCATCTGCCGCATTATAATATACATATATAAAAGCGCATTTAATTAATTGTATATAATATTATACATGGTACAGCAAGCGGTGTATCAACATCAACAGCAACACAAAAATGTTCCCTGTAATCTGTCTGCAATGGCACACAAGTACCGCAAATTATTCTGCTAATGCTACTCTACCTGTTCTCTCACTCTCTCTAGATGTATTGCAAATGGCCGCCGATCTGTTCCCACTAGTAGAGATGATATTAACAATGAGACCGTGTAATGCGTGAGTGAGCGTGGCGCTGATAAAATACGTTACTATGTGCACATAAATGTATGTATATTGTAAAACAAATAATTATTAAATTGCTTGCCATCTGCAGGATAGATAAAATCGTTAACCTGCTGCGAAAAAATGTCGTACACGTTATTATCCTATTTTTATATAATTTACAATTATATTTAATTTTTTTTCATTTTATTGTAATAAAACAAGTAAAAAAGCTAAAGTCAGGTGTCCTTACTTTGAAATGCGCTTACATATATTTAGAATAATTATAGAAAGGCAAAAAAATTAAGAAAAAAATTTTGTTCGAATTTACCTCTCTCGGTATTCGAACTCATGTAAAGGGTGTATAATTGCACATTTACAAAGCAATTGCGTCTGTGTGAGTGTATGTATGCCTCTGCGCATCTATTCGTGTCTGTGTGAACATGTTTGCAGCCAAACAAAGCACCAACACTAACAACAGCTGCGGGCAGCGCTTGGGCAGCAAATATATTTATGGCTATAACTTCTTGTTAAATCAGTCTATTATAATTGGTACAGACATGAGGCATCTTTGCGCAAAATTTTGTGTCTCTCTGAGATCTAGGTGTTCATACTGACAGACAGACATAGATCGACTCGTCTTGTCGTGATGATTAAGAATATATACACAGCAAAACAAGTAGAAAAGCTAAAGTCAGGTGTCCTTACTTTGAAATGCGCTGTACATTTAGAATAATCATAGAAAGGAAAAAAAAATTAAGAAAAATATTTTGATCGAATTTACCTCTCTCGGTATTCGAACTCATGTAAAGGGTGTATAATTGCACATTTACAAAGCAATTGCGTCTGTGTGAGTGTATGTATGCCTCTGCGCATCTATTCGTGTCTGTGTGAACATGTTTGCAGCCAAACAAAGCACCAACACTAACAACAGCTGCGGGCAGCGCTTGGGCAGCAAATATATTTATGGCTATAACTTCTTGTTAAATCAGTCTATTATAATTGGTACAGACATGAGGCATCTTTGCGCAAAATTTTGTGTCTCTCTGAGATCCAGGTGTTCATACGGACAGACAGACATAGATCGACTCGCCTTGTCGTGATGATTAAGAATATATACACATTGTGGGGTCTGCCACGCCTCTTTCTGCCTGTTACATACATTCGCACAAAACTAATATATCCTTTTACCCTTTGGGTACAGGTTATAAAAACAAGGAGTGTAAAATTCGAATTATATTAATAAAACTTTCATTTATTTGCTGCCAGTATGCCAACCTCCATCTGCCGCATTATAATATACATATATAAAAGCGCATTTAATTAATTGTATATAATATTATACATGGTACAGCAAGCGGTGTATCAACATCAACAGCAACACAAAAATGTTCCCCGTAATCTGTCTGCAATGGCACACAAGTACCGCAAATTATTCTGCTAATGCTACTCTACCTTTTCTCTCACTCTCTCTAGATGTATTGCAAATGGCCGCCGATCTGTTCCTACTAGTAGAGATGGTATTAACAATGAGACCGTGTAATGCGTGAGTGAGCGTGGCGCTGATAAAATACGTTACTATGTGCACATAAATGTATGTATATATGTAAAACAAATAATTATTAAATTGCTTCCAATCTGCCGGATAGATAAAATCGTTAACCTGCTGCGAAAAAATGTCGTACACGTATTATCCTATTTTTATATAATTTACAATTATATGTAATTTTTTTTCATTTTATTGTAATAAAACAAGTAAAAAAGCTAAAGTCAGGTGTCCTTACTTTGAAATGCGCTTACATATATTTAGAATAATTATAAAAAGGAAAAAAATTAAGAAAAATTTTGTTCGAATTTACCTCTCTCGGTATTCGAACTCATGTAAAGGGTATCTAATTGCACATTTACAAAGCAATTGCGTCTGTGTGAGTGTATGTATGCCTCTGCGCATCTATTCGTGTCTGTGTGAATATGATTGCAGTCAAACAAAGCACCAACACTAACAACAGCTGCGGGCAGCGCTTGGGTAGCAAATATATTTATGGCTATAACTTCTGGTTAAATCAGTCTATTATAATTGGTACAGACATAAGGCATCTTTGCGCAAAATTTTGTGTCTCTCTGAGATCTAGGTGTTCATACTGACAGACAGACATAGATCGACTCGTCTTGTCGTGATGATTAAGAATATATACACAGCAAAACAAGTAGAAAAGCTAAAGTCAGGTGTCCTTACTTTGAAATGCGCTGTACATTTAGAATAATCATAGAAAGGAAAAAAAAATTAAGAAAAATATTTTGATCGAATTTACCTCTCTCGGTATTCGAACTCATGTAAAGGGTGTATAATTGCACATTTACAAAGCAATTGCGTCTGTGTGAGTGTATGTATGCCTCTGCGCATCTATTCGTGTCTGTGTGAACATGATTGCAGTCAAACAAAGCACCAACACTAACAACAGCTGCGGGCAGCGCTTGGGTAGCAAATATATTTATGGCTATAACTTCTTGTTAAATCAGTCTATTATAATTGGTACAGACATGAGGCATCTTTGCGCAAAATTTTGTGTCTCTCTGAGATCCAGGTGTACATACTGACAGACAGACATAGATCGACTCGTCTTGTCGTGATGATTAAGCATATATACACAGCAAAACAAGTAGAAAAGCTAAAGTCAGGTGTCCTTACTTTGAAATGGGCTGTACATATATTTAGAATAATCATAGAAAGGAAAAAAATTAAGAAAAATATTTTGATCGAATTTACCTCTCTCGGTATTCGAACTCATGTAAAGGGTGTATAATTGGACATTTACATAGCAATTACGTCTGTGTGATTGTATGTATGCCTCTGCGCATCTATTCGTGTCTGTGTGAACATGTGTGCAGTCAAGTAAAGGGTGTTTAATTGGACATTTACATAGCAATTACGTCTGTGTGAGTGTATGTATGCCTCTGCGCATCTTTTCGTGTCTGTGTGAACATGTTTGCAGTCAAACAAAGCACCAACATCAACAACAGCTGCGGGCAGCGCTTGGGCAGCATATATATTTATGGCTATAACTTCTTGTTAAATCGGTCTATTATAATTAGTACAGACATGAGGCATCTTTGCGCAAAATTTTGTGTCTCTCTGAGATCTAGGTGTTCATACTGACAGACAGACATAGCTCGACTCGTCTTGTCGTGATGATTAAGAATATATACACAGCAAAACAAGTAGAAATGCTAAAGTCAGGTGTCCTTACTTTGTAATGCGCTGTACATTTAGAATAATCATAGAAAGGAAAAAAATTAAGAAGCATATATATTTATGGCTATAAATTCTTGTTAAATCGGTCTATTATAATTAGTACAGACATAAGGCATCTGTGCGCAAAATTTAGTGTCTCTCTGAGATCCAGGTGTTCATACGGACAGACAGACATAGATCGACTCGCCTTGTCGTGATGATTAAGAATATATACACATTGTGGGGTCTGCCACGCCTCTTTCTGCCTGTTACATACATTCGCACAAAACTAATATATCCTTTTACCCTTTGGGTACAGGTTATAAAAACAAGGAGTGTAAAATTCGAATTATATTAATAAAACGTTCATTTATTTGCTGCCAGTATGCCAACCTCCATCTGCCGCATTATAATATACATATATAAAAGCGCATTTAATTAATTGTATATAATATTATACATGGAACAGCGAGCGGTGTATCAACATCAACAGCAACACAAAAATGTTCCCCGTAATCTGTCTGCAATGGCACACAAGTACCGCAAATTATTCTGCTAATGTTACTCTACCTTTTCTCTCACTCTCTCTAGATGTATTGCAAATGGCCGCCGATCTGTTCCTACTAGTAGAGATGGTATTAACAATGAGACCGTGTAATGCGTGAGTGAGCGTGGCGCTGATAAAATACGTTACTATGTGCACATAAATGTATGTATATATGTAAAACAAATAATTATTAAATTGCTTCCAATCTGCCGGATAGATAAAATCGTTAACCTGCTGCGAAAAAATGTCGTACACGTATTATCCTATTTTTATATAATTTACAATTATATGCAATTTTTTTTCATTTTATTGTAATAAAACAAGTAAAAAAGCTAAAGTCAGGTGTCCTTACTTTGAAATGCGCTTACATATATTTAGAATAATTATAAAAAGGAAAAAATTAAGAAAAAATTTTGTTCGAATTTACCTCTCTCGGTATTCGAACTCATGTAAAGGGTATCTAATTGCACATTTACAAAGCAATTGCGTCTGTGTGAGTGTATGTATGCCTCTGCGCATCTATTAGTGTCTGTGTGAATATGATTGCAGTCAAACAAAGCACCAACACTAACCACAGCTGCGGGCAGCGCTTGGGTAGCAAATATATTTATGGCTATAACTTCTGGTTAAATCAGTCTATTATAATTGGTACAGACATAAGGCATCTTTGCGCAAAATTTTGTGTCTCTCTGAGATCTAGGTGTTCATACTGACAGACAGACATAGATCGACTCGTCTTGTCGTGATGATTAAGAATATATACACAGCAAAACAAGTAGAAAAGCTAAAGTCAGGTGTCCTTACTTTGAAATGCGCTGTACATTTAGAATAATCATAGAAAGGAAAAAAAAATTAAGAAAAATATTTTGATCGAATTTACCTCTCTCGGTATTCGAACTCATGTAAAGGGTGTATAATTGCACATTTACAAAGCAATTGCGTCTGTGTGAGTGTATGTATGCCTCTGCGCATCTATTCGTGTCTGTGTGAACATGTTTGCAGCCAAACAAAGCACCAACACTAACAACAGCTGCGGGCAGCGCTTGGGCAGCAAATATATTTATGGCTATAACTTCTTGTTAAATCAGTCTATTATAATTGGTACAGACATGAGGCATCTTTGCGCAAAATTTTGTGTCTCTCTGAGATCCAGGTGTTCATACGGACAGACAGACATAGATCGACTCGCCTTGTCGTGATGATTAAGAATATATACACATTGTGGGGTCTGCCACGCCTCTTTCTGCCTGTTACATACATTCGCACAAAACTAATATATCCTTTTACCCTTTGGGTACAGGTTATAAAAACAAGGAGTGTAAAATTCGAATTATATTAATAAAACTTTCATTTATTTGCTGCCAGTATGCCAACCTCCATCTGCCGCATTATAATATACATATATAAAAGCGCATTTAATTAATTGTATATAATATTATACATGGTACAGCAAGCGGTGTATCAACATCAACAGCAACACAAAAATGTTCCCCGTAATCTGTCTGCAATGGCACACAAGTACCGCAAATTATTCTGCTAATGCTACTCTACCTTTTCTCTCACTCTCTCTAGATGTATTGCAAATGGCCGCCGATCTGTTCCTACTAGTAGAGATGGTATTAACAATGAGACCGTGTAATGCGTGAGTGAGCGTGGCGCTGATAAAATACGTTACTATGTGCACATAAATGTATGTATATTGTAAAACAAATAATTATTAAATTGCTTGCCATCTGCAGGATAGATAAAATCGTTAACCTGCTGCGAAAAAATGTCGTACACGTTATTATCCTATTTTTATATAATTTACAATTATATTTAATTTTTTTCATTTTAATGTAATAAAACAAGTAAAAAAGCTAAAGTCAGGTGTTTTTACTTTGTAATGCGCTGTACATATATTTAGAATAATCATAAAAAGGAAAAAAATTAAGAAAAATATTTTGATCGAATTTACCTCTCTCGGTATTCGAACTTATGTAAAGGGTATCTAATTGCACATTTACAAAGCAATTGCGTCTGTGTGAGTGTATGTATGCCTCTGCGCATCTATTCGTGTCTGTGTGAACATGATTGCAGTCAAACAAAGCACCAACACTAACAACAGCTGCGGGCAGCGCTTGGGTAGCAAATATATTTATGGCTATAACTTCTTGTTAAATCAGTCTATAATAATTGGTACAGACATGAGGCATCTTTGCGCAAAATTTTGTGTCTCTCTGAGATCTAGGTGTTCATACTGACAGACAGACATAGCTCGACTCGTCTTGTCGTGATGATTAAGAATATATACACAGCAAAACAAGTAGAAAAGCTAAAGTCAGGTGTCCTTACTTTGAAATGCGCTGTACATTTAGAATAATCATAGAAAGGAAAAAAATTAAGAAAAATATTTTGATCGAATTTACCTCTCTCGGTATTCGAACTAATGTAAAGGGTGTATAATTGCACATTTACAAAGCAATTGCGTCTGTGTGAGTGTATGTATGCCTCTGCTCATCTATTCGTGTCTGTGTGAACATGTTTGCAGTCAAACAAAGCACCAACATCAACAACAGCTGCGGGCAGCGCTTGGGCAGCATATATATTTATGGCTATAACTTCTTGTTAAATCGGTCTATTATAATTAGTACAGACATAAGGCATCTTTGCGCAAAATTTTGTGTCTCTCTGAGATCTAGGTGTTCATACTGACAGACAGACATAGATCGACTCGTCTTGTCGTGATGATTAAGAATATATACACAGCAAAACAAGTAGAAAAGCTAAAGTCAGGTGTCCTTACTTTGAAATGCGCTGTACATTTAGAATAATCATAGAAAGGAAAAAAAAATTAAGAAAAATATTTTGATCGAATTTACCTCTCTCGGTATTCGAACTCATGTAAAGGGTGTATAATTGCACATTTACAAAGCAATTGCGTCTGTGTGAGTGTATGTATGCCTCTGCGCATCTATTCGTGTCTGTGTGAACATGTTTGCAGCCAAACAAAGCACCAACACTAACAACAGCTGCGGGCAGCGCTTGGGCAGCAAATATATTTATGGCTATAACTTCTTGTTAAATCAGTCTATTATAATTGGTACAGACATGAGGCATCTTTGCGCAAAATTTTGTGTCTCTCTGAGATCCAGGTGTTCATACGGACAGACAGACATAGATCGACTCGCCTTGTCGTGATGATTAAGAATATATACACATTGTGGGGTCTGCCACGCCTCTTTCTGCCTGTTACATACATTCGCACAAAACTAATATATCCTTTTACCCTTTGGGTACAGGTTATAAAAACAAGGAGTGTAAAATTCGAATTATATTAATAAAACTTTCATTTATTTGCTGCCAGTATGCCAACCTCCATCTGCCGCATTATAATATACATATATAAAAGCGCATTTAATTAATTGTATATAATATTATACATGGTACAGCAAGCGGTGTATCAACATCAACAGCAACACAAAAATGTTCCCCGTAATCTGTCTGCAATGGCACACAAGTACCGCAAATTATTCTGCTAATGCTACTCTACCTTTTCTCTCACTCTCTCTAGATGTATTGCAAATGGCCGCCGATCTGTTCCTACTAGTAGAGATGGTATTAACAATGAGACCGTGTAATGCGTGAGTGAGCGTGGCGCTGATAAAATACGTTACTATGTGCACATAAATGTATGTATATTGTAAAACAAATAATTATTAAATTGCTTGCCATCTGCAGGATAGATAAAATCGTTAACCTGCTGCGAAAAAATGTCGTACACGTTATTATCCTATTTTTATATAATTTACAATTATATTTAATTTTTTTCATTTTAATGTAATAAAACAAGTAAAAAAGCTAAAGTCAGGTGTTTTTACTTTGTAATGCGCTGTACATATATTTAGAATAATCATAAAAAGGAAAAAAATTAAGAAAAATATTTTGATCGAATTTACCTCTCTCGGTATTCGAACTTATGTAAAGGGTATCTAATTGCACATTTACAAAGCAATTGCGTCTGTGTGAGTGTATGTATGCCTCTGCGCATCTATTCGTGTCTGTGTGAACATGATTGCAGTCAAACAAAGCACCAACACTAACAACAGCTGCGGGCAGCGCTTGGGTAGCAAATATATTTATGGCTATAACTTCTTGTTAAATCAGTCTATAATAATTGGTACAGACATGAGGCATCTTTGCGCAAAATTTTGTGTCTCTCTGAGATCTAGGTGTTCATACTGACAGACAGACATAGCTCGACTCGTCTTGTCGTGATGATTAAGAATATATACACAGCAAAACAAGTAGAAAAGCTAAAGTCAGGTGTCCTTACTTTGAAATGCGCTGTACATTTAGAATAATCATAGAAAGGAAAAAAATTAAGAAAAATATTTTGATCGAATTTACCTCTCTCGGTATTCGAACTAATGTAAAGGGTGTATAATTGCACATTTACAAAGCAATTGCGTCTGTGTGAGTGTATGTATGCCTCTGCTCATCTATTCGTGTCTGTGTGAACATGTTTGCAGTCAAACAAAGCACCAACATCAACAACAGCTGCGGGCAGCGCTTGGGCAGCATATATATTTATGGCTATAACTTCTTGTTAAATCGGTCTATTATAATTAGTACAGACATAAGGCATCTTTGCGCAAAATTTTGTGTCTCTCTGAGATCTAGGTGTTCATACTGACAGACAGACATAGCTCGACTCGTCTTGTCGTGATGATTAAGAATATATACACAGCAAAACAAGTAGAAATGCTAAAGTCAGGTGTCCTTACTTTGTAATGCGCTGTACATTTAGAATAATCATAGAAAGGAAAAAAATTGAGAAGCATATATATTTATGGCTATAACTTCTTGTTAAATCGGTCTATTATAATTAGTACAGACATAAGGCATCTTTGCGCAAAATTTAGTGTCTCTCTGAGATCCAGGTGTTCATACGGACAGACAGACATAGATCGACTCGCCTTGTCGTGATGATTAAGAATATATACACATTGTGGGGTCTGCCACGCCTCTTTCTGCCTGTTACATACATTCGCACAAAACTAATATATCCTTTTACCCTTTGGGTACAGGTTATAAAAACAAGGAGTGTAAAATTCGAATTATATTAATAAAACGTTCATTTATTTGCTGCCAGTATGCCAACCTCCATCTGCCGCATTATAATATATATATATAAAAGCGCATTTAATTAATTGTATATAATATTATACATGGTACAGCAAGCGGTGTATCAACATCAACACAAAAATGTTCCCCGTAATCTGTCTGCAATGGCACACAAGTACCGCAAATTATTCTGCTAATGCTACTCTACCTTTTCTCTCACTCTCTCTAGATGTATTGCAAATGGCCGCCGATCTGTTCCTACTAGTAGAGATGGTATTAACAATGAGACCGTGTAATGCGTGAGTGAGCGTGGCGCTGATAAAATACGTTACTATGTGCACATAAATGTATGTATATATGTAAAACAAATAATTATTAAATTGCTTCCAATCTGCCGGATAGATAAAATCGGTAATCTGCTGCGAAAGAATGTCGTACACGTATTATCCTATTTTTATATAATTTACAATTATATTTATTTTTTTTCATTTTAATATAACAAAAAAACAATGTTTTAATTGTTATTACCAGAAATTTCGCAATTTAATTCTCGATTTGCCAGCGCTTAGGTACTTGGTATGAGAATCGCAGAGGAGGGCAGCCACAATATTTTAATTTAATTTTCCAAAAATTTCACTATTTAATTTCACAATATAGGTATTTCATTTTTAGTTTACTCTTGTACATTTCATGTACAGAATATAAGAAACAAGGAGTGTAAAATTCTAATTATATTAATAAAACGTTTATTTATTTGCTGCCTGTCTGCCATCTGAATCTGCCGCATTATAATATATGTAAAAGCGCATTTAATTAATTGTATATATTACCTATGACACCAATATGCTGCTAACGCCAAGTCGCAATGCCGCTATAACACAGCAAGCGATGTATCAACGTCAACAAGTACGGCAAATTATTCTGCTAATGCTACTCTACCTGTTCTCTCACTCTCTCTAGATGTATTGCAAATGGCCGCCGATCTGTTCCCACTAGTAGAGATGGTATTAACAATGAGACCGTGTAATGCGTGAGTGAGCGTGGCGCTGATAAAATACGTTACTATGTGCACATAAATGTATGTATATATATAAAACAAATAATTATTAAATTGCTTGCCATCTGCAGGATAGATAAAATCGTTAACCTGCTGACAGTCAAACAAAGCACCAAAATCAACAACAGCTGCGGGCAGCGCTTGGGCAGCATATATATTTATGGCTATAACTTCTTGTTAAATCGGTCTATTATAATTAGTACAGACATGAGGCATCTTTGCGCAAAATTTTGTGTCTCTCTGAGATCCAGGTGTTCATACTGACAGACAGACATAGATCGACTCGTCTTGTCGTGATGATTAAGAATATATACACATTGTTACATACATTCGCACAAAACTAATATATCCTTTTACCCTTTGGGTACAGGTTATAAAAACAAGGAGTTCATTTATTTGCTGCCAGTATGCCAACCTCCATCTGCCGCATTATAATATACATATATAAAAGCGCATTTAATTAATTGTATATAATATTATACATGGTACAGCAAGCGGTGTATCAACATCAACAGCAACACAAAAATGTTCCCCGTAATCTGTCTGCAATGGCACACAAGTACCGCAAATTATTCTGCTAATGCTACTCTACCTTTTCTCTCACTCTCTCTAGATGTATTGCAAATGGCCGCCGATCTGTTCCTACTAGTAGAGATGGTATTAACAATGAGACCGTGTAATGCGTGAGTGAGCGTGGCGCTGATAAAATACGTTACTATGTGCACATAAATGTATGTATATATGTAAAACAAATAATTATTAAATTGCTTCCAATCTGCCGGATAGATAAAATCGTTAACCTGCTGCGAAAAAATGTCGTACACGTTATTATCCTATTTTTATATAATTTACAATTATATTTAATTTTTTTCATTTTAATGTAATAAAACAAGTAAAAAAGCTAAAGTCAGGTGTTTTTACTTTGTAATGCGCTGTACATATATTTAGAATAATCATAAAAAGGAAAAAAATTAAGAAAAATATTTTGATCGAATTTACCTCTCTCGGTATTCGAACTTATGTAAAGGGTATCTAATTGCACATTTACAAAGCAATTGCGTCTGTGTGAGTGTATGTATGCCTCTGCGCATCTATTCGTGTCTGTGTGAACATGATTGCAGTCAAACAAAGCACCAACACTAACAACAGCTGCGGGCAGCGCTTGGGTAGCAAATATATTTATGGCTATAACTTCTTGTTAAATCAGTCTATTATAATTGGTACAGGCATGAGGCATCTTTGCGCAAAATTTTGTGTCTCTCTGAGATCTAGGTGTTCATACTGACAGACAGACATAGCTCGACTCGTCTTGTCGTGATGATTAAGAATATATACACAGCAAAACAAGTAGAAAAGCTAAAGTCAGGTGTCCTTACTTTGAAATGCGCTGTACATTTAGAATAATCATAGAAAGGAAAAAAATTAAGAAAAATATTTTGATCGAATTTACCTCTCTCGGTATTCGAACTCATGTAAAGGGTGTATAATTGCACATTTACAAAGCAATTGCGTCTGTGTGAGTGTATGTATGCCTCTGCTCATCTATTCGTGTCTGTGTGAACATGTTTGCAGTCAAACAAAGCACCAACATCAACAACAGCTGCGGGCAGCGCTTGGGCAGCATATATATTTATGGCTATAACTTCTTGTTAAATCGGTCTATTATAATTAGTACAGACATATGGCATCTTTGCGCAAAATTTTGTGTCTCTCTGAGATCCAGGTGTTCATACGGACAGACACACATAGATCGACTCGCCTTGTCGTGATGATTAAGAATATATACACATTGTGGGGTCTGCCACACTTCTTTCTGCCTGTTACATACATTCGCACAAAACTAATATATCCTTTTACCCTTTGGGTACAGGTTATAAAAACAAGGAGTGTAAAATTCGAATTATATTAATAAAACGTTCATTTATTTGCTGCCAGTATGCCAACCTCCATCTGCCGCATTATAATATATATATATAAAAGCGCATTTAATTAATTGTATATAATATTATACATGGTACAGCAAGCGGTGTATCAACATCAACACAAAAATGTTCCCCGTAATCTGTCTGCAATGGCACACAAGTACCGCAAATTATTCTGCTAATGCTACTCTACCTGTTCTCTCACTCTCTCTAGATGTATTGCAAATGGCCGCCGATCTGTTCCCACTAGTAGAGATGGTATTAACAATGAGACCGTGTAATGCGTGAGTGAGCGTGGCGCTGATAAAATACGTTACTATGTGCACATAAATGTATGTATATTGTAAAACAAATAATTATTAAATTGCTTGCCATCTGCAGGATAGATAAAATCGTTAACCTGCTGCGAAAAAATGTCGTACACGTTATTATCCTATTTTTATATAATTTACAATTATATTTAATTTTTTTTCATTTTATTGTAATAAAACAAGTAAAAAAGCTAAAGTCAGGTGTCCTTACTTTGAAATGCGCTTACATATATTTAGAATAATTATAGAAAGGCAAAAAAATTAAGAAAAAAATTTTGTTCGAATTTACCTCTCTCGGTATTCGAACTCATGTAAAGGGTGTATAATTGCACATTTATAAAGCAATTGCGTCTGTGTGAGTGTATGTATGCCTCTGCGCATCTATTCGTGTCTGTGTGAACATGTTTGCAGCCAAACAAAGCACCAACACTAACAACAGCTGCGGGCAGCGCTTGGGTAGCAAATATATTTATGGCTATAACTTCTTGTTAAATCAGTCTATTATAATTGGTACAGACATGAGGCATCTTTGCGCAAAATTTTGTGTCTCTCTGAGATCCAGGTGTACATACTGACAGACAGACATAGATCGACTCGTCTTGTCGTGATGATTAAGCATATATACACAGCAAAACAAGTAGAAAAGCTAAAGTCAGGTGTCCTTACTTTGAAATGCGCTGTACATATATTTAGAATAATCATAGAAAGGAAAAAAATTAAGAAAAATATTTTGATCGAATTTACCTCTCTCAGTATTCGAACTCATGTAAAGGGTGTATAATTGGACATTTACATAGCAATTACGTCTGTGTGAGTGTATGTATGCCTCTGCGCATCTATTCGTGTCTGTGTGAACATGTTTGCAGCCAAACAAAGCACCAACACTAACAACAGCTGCGGGCAGCGCTTGGGCAGCAAATATATTTATGGCTATAACTTCTTGTTAAATCAGTCTATTATAATTGGTACAGACATGAGGCATCTTTGCGCAAAATTTTGTGTCTCTCTGAGATCTAGGTGTTCATACTGACAGACAGACATAGATCGACTCGTCTTGTCGTGATGATTAAGAATATATACACAGCAAAACAAGTAGAAAGCTAAAGTCAGGTGTCCTTACTTTGAAATGCGCTGTACATTTAGAATAATCATAGAAAGGAAAAAAAAATTAAGAAAAATATTTTGATCGAATTTACCTCTCTCGGTATTCGAACTCATGTAAAGGGTGTATAATTGCACATTTACAAAGCAATTGCGTCTGTGTGAGTGTATGTATGCCTCTGCGCATCTATTCGTGTCTGTGTGAACATGATTGCAGTCAAACAAAGCACCAACACTAACAACAGCTGCGGGCAGCGCTTGGGTAGCAAATATATTTATGGCTATAACTTCTTGTTAAATCAGTCTATTATAATTGGTACAGACATGAGGCATCTTTGCGCAAAATTTTGTGTCTCTCTGAGATCCAGGTGTACATACTGACAGACAGACATAGATCGACTCGTCTTGTCGTGATGATTAAGCATATATACACAGCAAAACAAGTAGAAAAGCTAAAGTCAGGTGTCCTTACTTTGAAATGCGCTGTACATATATTTAGAATAATCATAGAAAGGAAAAAAATTAAGAAAAATATTTTGATCGAATTTACCTCTCTCAGTATTCGAACTCATGTAAAGGGTGTATAATTGGACATTTACATAGCAATTACGTCTGTGTGATTGTATGTATGCCTCTGCGCATCTATTCGTGTCTGTGTGAACATGTGTGCAGTCAAGTAAAGGGTGTTTAATTGGACATTTACATAGCAATTACGTCTGTGTGAGTGTATGTATGCCTCTGCGCATCTTTTCGTGTCTGTGTGAACATGTGTGCAGTCAAACAAAGCACCAATATCAACAACAGCTGCGGGCAGCGCTTGGGCAGCATATGTATTTATGGCTATAACTTCTTGTTAAATCGGTCTATTATAATTAGTACAGACATAAGGCATCTTTGCGCAAAATTTTGTGTCTCTCTGAGATCCAGGTGTTCATACTGACAGACACACATAGATCGACTCGCCTTGTCGTGATGATTAAGAATATATACACATTGTGGGGTCTGCCACGCCTCTTTCTGCCTGTTACATACATTCGCACAAAACTAATATATCCTTTTACCCTTTGGGTACAGGTTATAAAAACAAGGAGTGTAAAATTCGAATTATATTAATAAAACGTTCATTTATTTGCTGCCAGTATGCCAACCTCCATCTGCCGCATTATAATATATATATATAAAAGCGCATTTAATTAATTGTATATAATATTATACATGGTACAGCAAGCGGTGTATCAACATCAACAGCAACACAAAAATGTTCCCCGTAATCTGTCTGCAATGGCACACAAGTACCGCAAATTATTCTGCTAATGCTACTCTACCTTTTCTCTCACTCTCTCTAGATGTATTGCAAATGGCCGCCGATCTGTTCCTACTAGTAGAGATGGTATTAACAATGAGACCGTGTAATGCGTGAGTGAGCGTGGCGCTGATAAAATACGTTACTATGTGCACATAAATGTATGTATATATGTAAAACAAATAATTATTAAATTGCTTCCAATCTGCCGGATAGATAAAATCGTTAACCTGCTGCGAAAAAATGTCGTACACGTATTATCCTATTTTTATATAATTTACAATTATATTATATTTTTTTTCATTTTATTGTAATAAAACAAGTAAAAAAGCTAAGGTCAGGTGTCCTTACTTTGAAATGCGCTGTACATATATTTAGAATAATCATAGAAAGGAAAAAAATTAAGAAAAAAATTTTGATCGAATTTACCTCTCTCGGTATTCGAACTCATGTAAAGGGTGTATAATTGCACATTTACAAAGCAATTGCGTCTGTGTGAGTGTATGTATGCCTCTGCGCATCTATTCGTGTCTGTGTGAACATGATTGCAGTCAAACAAAGCACCAACACTAACAACAGCTGCGGGCAGCGCTTGGGCAGCAAATATATTTATGGCTATAACTTCTTGTTAAATCAGTCTATTATAATTGGTACAGACATGAGGCATCTTTGCGCAAAATTTTGTGTCTCTCTGAGATCTAGGTGTTCATACTGACAGACAGACATAGATCGACTCGTCTTGTCGTGATGATTAAGAATATATACACAGCAAAACAAGTAGAAAGCTAAAGTCAGGTGTCCTTACTTTGAAATGCGCTGTACATTTAGAATAATCATAGAAAGGAAAAAAATTAAGAAAAATATTTTGATCGAATTTACCTCTCTCGGTATTCGAACTCATGTAAAGGGTGTATAATTGCACATTTACAAAGCAATTGCGTCTGTGTGAGTGTATGTATGCCTCTGCTCATCTATTCGTGTCTGTGTGAACATGTTTGCAGTCAAACAAAGCACCAACATCAACAACAGCTGCGGGCAGCGCTTGGGCAGCATATATATTTATGGCTATAACTTCTTGTTAAATCGGTCTATTATAATTAGTACAGACATGAGGCATCTTTGCGCAAAATTTTGTGTCTCTCTGAGATCTAGGTGTTCATACTGACAGACAGACATAGCTCGACTCGTCTTGTCGTGATTCATTTGGGTACAGGTTATAAAAACAAGGAGTGTAAAATTCGAATTATATTAATAAAACGTTCATTTATTTGCTGCCAGTATGCCAACCTCCATCTGCCGCATTATAATATACATATATAAAAGCGCATTTAATTAATTGTATATAATATTATACATGGTACAGCAAGCGGTGTATCAACATCAACAGCAACACAAAAATGTTCCCTGTAATCTGTCTGCAATGGCACACAAGTACCGCAAATTATTCTGCTAATGCTACTCTACCTGTTCTCTCACTCTCTCTAGATGTATTGCAAATGGCCGCCGATCTGTTCCCACTAGTAGAGATGGTATTAACAATGAGACCGTGTAATGCGTGAGTGAGCGTGGCGCTGATAAAATACGTTACTATGTGCACATAAATGTATGTATATTGTAAAACAAATAATTATTAAATTGCTTGCCATCTGCAGGATAGATAAAATCGTTAACCTGCTGCGAAAAAATGTCGTATACGTTATTATCCTATTTTTATATAATTTACAATTATATTTAATTTTTTTTCATTTTATTGTAATAAAACAAGTAAAAAAGCTAAAGTCAGGTGTCCTTACTTTGAAATGCGCTTACATATATTTAGAATAATTATAAAAAGGAAAAAAATTAAGAAAAAATTTTGTTCGAATTTACCTCTCTCGGTATTCGAACTCATGTAAAGGGTATCTAATTGCACATTTACAAAGCAATTGCGTCTGTGTGAGTGTATGTATGCCTCTGCGCATCTATTCGTGTCTGTGTGAACATGTTTGCAGCCAAACAAAGCACCAACACTAACAACAGCTGCGGGCAGCGCTTGGGCAGCAAATATATTTATGGCTATAACTTCTTGTTAAATCAGTCTATTATAATTGGTACAGACATGAGGCATCTTTGCGCAAAATTTTGTGTCTCTCTGAGATCCAGGTGTTCATACGGACAGACAGACATAGATCGACTCGCCTTGTCGTGATGATTAAGAATATATACACATTGTGGGGTCTGCCACGCCTCTTTCTGCCTGTTACATACATTCGCACAAAACTAATATATCCTTTTACCCTTTGGGTACAGGTTATAAAAACAAGGAGTGTAAAATTCGAATTATATTAATAAAACTTTCATTTATTTGCTGCCAGTATGCCAACCTCCATCTGCCGCATTATAATATACATATATAAAAGCGCATTTAATTAATTGTATATAATATTATACATGGTACAGCAAGCGGTGTATCAACATCAACAGCAACACAAAAATGTTCCCCGTAATCTGTCTGCAATGGCACACAAGTACCGCAAATTATTCTGCTAATGCTACTCTACCTTTTCTCTCACTCTCTCTAGATGTATTGCAAATGGCCGCCGATCTGTTCCTACTAGTAGAGATGGTATTAACAATGAGACCGTGTAATGCGTGAGTGAGCGTGGCGCTGATAAAATACGTTACTATGTGCACATAAATGTATGTATATATGTAAAACAAATAATTATTAAATTGCTTCCAATCTGCCGGATAGATAAAATCGTTAACCTGCTGCGAAAAAATGTCGTACACGTATTATCCTATTTTTATATAATTTACAATTATATGTAATTTTTTTTCATTTTATTGTAATAAAACAAGTAAAAAAGCTAAAGTCAGGTGTCCTTACTTTGAAATGCGCTTACATATATTTAGAATAATTATAAAAAGGAAAAAAATTAAGAAAAAATTTTGTTCGAATTTACCTCTCTCGGTATTCGAACTCATGTAAAGGGTATCTAATTGCACATTTACAAAGCAATTGCGTCTGTGTGAGTGTATGTATGCCTCTGCGCATCTATTAGTGTCTGTGTGAATATGATTGCAGTCAAACAAAGCACCAACACTAACAACAGCTGCGGGCAGCGCTTGGGTAGCAAATATATTTATGGCTATAACTTCTGGTTAAATCAGTCTATTATAATTGGTACAGACATAAGGCATCTTTGCGCAAAATTTTGTGTCTCTCTGAGATCTAGGTGTTCATACTGACAGACAGACATAGATCGACTCGTCTTGTCGTGATGATTAAGAATATATACACAGCAAAACAAGTAGAAAAGCTAAAGTCAGGTGTCCTTACTTTGAAATGCGCTGTACATTTAGAATAATCATAGAAAGGAAAAAAAAATTAAGAAAAATATTTTGATCGAATTTACCTCTCTCGGTATTCGAACTCATGTAAAGGGTGTATAATTGTACATTTACAAAGCAATTGCGTCTGTGTGAGTGTATGTATGCCTCTGCGCATCTATTCGTGTCTGTGTGAACATGATTGCAGTCAAACAAAGCACCAACACTAACAACAGCTGCGGGCAGCGCTTGGGTAGCAAATATATTTATGGCTATAACTTCTTGTTAAATCAGTCTATTATAATTGGTACAGACATGAGGCATCTTTGCGCAAAATTTTGTGTCTCTCTGAGATCCAGGTGTACATACTGACAGACAGACATAGATCGACTCGTCTTGTCGTGATGATTAAGCATATATACACAGCAAAACAAGTAGAAAAGCTAAAGTCAGGTGTCCTTACTTTGAAATGGGCTGTACATATATTTAGAATAATCATAGAAAGGAAAAAAATTAAGAAAAATATTTTGATCGAATTTACCTCTCTCGGTATTCGAACTCATGTAAAGGGTGTATAATTGGACATTTACATAGCAATTACGTCTGTGTGATTGTATGTATGCCTCTGCGCATCTATTCGTGTCTGTGTGAACATGTGTGCAGTCAAGTAAAGGGTGTTTAATTGGACATTTACATAGCAATTACGTCTGTGTGAGTGTATGTATGCCTCTGCGCATCTTTTCGTGTCTGTGTGAACATGTTTGCAGTCAAACAAAGCACCAACATCAACAACAGCTGCGGGCAGCGCTTGGGCAGCATATATATTTATGGCTATAACTTCTTGTTAAATCGGTCTATTATAATTAGTACAGACATGAGGCATCTTTGCGCAAAATTTTGTGTCTCTCTGAGATCTAGGTGTTCATACTGACAGACAGACATAGCTCGACTCGTCTTGTCGTGATGATTAAGAATATATACACAGCAAAACAAGTAGAAATGCTAAAGTCAGGTGTCCTTACTTTGTAATGCGCTGTACATTTAGAATAATCATAGAAAGGAAAAAAATTAAGAAGCATATATATTTATGGCTATAAATTCTTGTTAAATCGGTCTATTATAATTAGTACAGACATAAGGCATCTGTGCGCAAAATTTAGTGTCTCTCTGAGATCCAGGTGTTCATACGGACAGACAGACATAGATCGACTCGCCTTGTCGTGATGATTAAGAATATATACACATTGTGGGGTCTGCCACGCCTCTTTCTGCCTGTTACATACATTCGCACAAAACTAATATATCCTTTTACCCTTTGGGTACAGGTTATAAAAACAAGGAGTGTAAAATTCGAATTATATTAATAAAACGTTCATTTATTTGCTGCCAGTATGCCAACCTCCATCTGCCGCATTATAATATACATATATAAAAGCGCATTTAATTAATTGTATATAATATTATACATGGTACAGCAAGCGGTGTATCAACATCAACAGCAACACAAAAATGTTCCCCGTAATCTGTCTGCAATGGCACACAAGTACCGCAAATTATTCTGCTAATGTTACTTTACCTTTTCTCTCACTCTCTCTAGATGTATTGCAAATGGCCGCCGATCTGTTCCTACTAGTAGAGATGGTATTAACAATGAGACCGTGTAATGCGTGAGTGAGCGTGGCGCTGATAAAATACGTTACTATGTGCACATAAATGTATGTATATATGTAAAACAAATAATTATTAAATTGCTTCCAATCTGCCGGATAGATAAAATCGTTAACCTGCTGCGAAAAAATGTCGTACACGTATTATCCTATTTTTATATAATTTACAATTATATGTAATTTTTTTTCATTTTATTGTAATAAAACAAGTAAAAAAGCTAAAGTCAGGTGTCCTTACTTTGAAATGCGCTTACATATATTTAGAATAATTATAAAAAGGAAAAAAATTAAGAAAAAATTTTGTTCGAATTTACCTCTCTCGGTATTCGAACTCATGTAAAGGGTATCTAATTGCACATTTACAAAGCAATTGCGTCTGTGTGAGTGTATGTATGCCTCTGCGCATCTATTAGTGTCTGTGTGAATATGATTGCAGTCAAACAAAGCACCAACACTAACAACAGCTGCGGGCAGCGCTTGGGTAGCAAATATATTTATGGCTATAACTTCTTGTTAAATCAGTCTATTATAATTGGTACAGACATGAGGCATCTTTGCGCAAAATTTTGTGTCTCTCTGAGATCCAGGTGTACATACTGACAGACAGACATAGATCGACTCGTCTTGTCGTGATGATTAAGCATATATACACAGCAAAACAAGTAGAAAAGCTAAAGTCAGGTGTCCTTACTTTGAAATGCGCTGTACATATATTTAGAATAATCATAGAAAGGAAAAAAATTAAGAAAAATATTTTGATCGAATTTACCTCTCTCGGTATTCGAACTCATGTAAAGGGTGTATAATTGGACATTTACATAGCAATTACGTCTGTGTGATTGTATGTATGCCTCTGCGCATCTATTCGTGTCTGTGTGAACATGTGTGCAGTCAAGTAAAGGGTGTTTAATTGGACATTTACATAGCAATTACGTCTGTGTGAGTGTATGTATGCCTCTGCGCATCTTTTCGTGTCTGTGTGAACATGTGTGCAGTCAAACAAAGCACCAATATCAACAACAGCTGCGGGCAGCGCTTGGGCAGCATATGTATTTATGGCTATAACTTCTTGTTAAATCGGTCTATTATAATTAGTACAGACATAAGGCATCTTTGCGCAAAATTTTGTGTCTCTCTGAGATCCAGGTGTTCATACTGACAGACACACATAGATCGACTCGCCTTGTCGTGATGATTAAGAATATATACACATTGTGGGGTCTGCCACGCCTCTTTCTGCCTGTTACATACATTCGCACAAAACTAATATATCCTTTTACCCTTTGGGTACAGGTTATAAAAACAAGGAGTGTAAAATTCGAATTATATTAATAAAACGTTCATTTATTTGCTGCCAGTATGCCAACCTCCATCTGCCGCATTATAATATACATATATAAAAGCGCATTTAATTAATTGTATTTAATATTATACATGGTACAGCAAGCGGTGTATCAACATCAACAGCAACACAAAAATGTTCCCCGTAATCTGTCTGCAATGGCACACAAGTACCCGCAAATTATTCTGCTAATGCTACTCTACCTTTTCTCTCACTCTCTCTAGATGTATTGCAAATGGCCGCCGATCTGTTCCTACTAGTAGAGATGGTATTAACAATGAGACCGTGTAATGCGTGAGTGAGCGTGGCGCTGATAAAATACGTTACTATGTGCACATAAATGTATGTATATATGTAAAACAAATAATTATTAAATTGCTTCCAATCTGCCGGATAGATAAAATCGTTAACCTGCTGCGAAAAAATGTCGTACACGTATTATCCTATTTTTATATAATTTACAATTATATTTTATTTTTTTTCATTTTATTGTAATAAAACAAGTAAAAAAGCTAAGGTCAGGTGTCCTTACTTTGAAATGCGCTGTACATATATTTAGAATAATCATAGAAAGGAAAAAAATTAAGAAAAAAATTTTGATCGAATTTACCTCTCTCGGTATTCGAACTCATGTAAAGGGTGTATAATTGCACATTTACAAAGCAATTGCGTCTGTGTGAGTGTATGTATGCCTCTGCGCATCTATTCGTGTCTGTGTGAACATGATTGCAGTCAAACAAAGCACCAACACTAACAACAGCTGCGGGCAGCGCTTGGGCAGCAAATATATTTATGGCTATAACTTCTTGTTAAATCAGTCTATTATAATTGGTACAGACATGAGGCATCTTTGCGCAAAATTTTGTGTCTCTCTGAGATCTAGGTGTTCATACTGACAGACAGACATAGATCGACTCGTCTTGTCGTGATGATTAAGAATATATACACAGCAAAACAAGTAGAAAGCTAAAGTCAGGTGTCCTTACTTTGAAATGCGCTGTACATTTAGAATAATCATAGAAAGGAAAAAAATTAAGAAAAATATTTTGATCGAATTTACCTCTCTCGGTATTCGAACTCATGTAAAGGGTGTATAATTGCACATTTACAAAGCAATTGCGTCTGTGTGAGTGTATGTATGCCTCTGCTCATCTATTCGTGTCTGTGTGAACATGTTTGCAGTCAAACAAAGCACCAACATCAACAACAGCTGCGGGCAGCGCTTGGGCAGCATATATATTTATGGCTATAACTTCTTGTTAAATCGGTCTATTATAATTAGTACAGACATGAGGCATCTTTGCGCAAAATTTTGTGTCTCTCTGAGATCTAGGTGTTCATACTGACAGACAGACATAGCTCGACTCGTCTTGTCGTGATTCATTTGGGTACAGGTTATAAAAACAAGGAGTGTAAAATTCGAATTATAATAATAAAACGTTCATTTATTTGCTGCCAGTATGCCAACCTCCATCTGCCGCATTATAATATACATATATAAAAGCGCATTTAATTAATTGTATATAATATTATACATGGTACAGCAAGCGGTGTATCAACATCAACAGCTACACAAAAATGTTCCCTGTAATCTGTCTGCAATGGCACACAAGTACCGCAAATTATTCTGCTAATGCTACTCTACCTGTTCTCTCACTCTCTCTAGATGTATTGCAAATGGCCGCCGATCTGTTCCCACTAGTAGAGATGGTATTAACAATGAGACCGTGTAATGCGTGAGTGAGCGTGGCGCTGATAAAATACGTTACTATGTGCACATAAATGTATGTATATTGTAAAACAAATAATTATTAAATTGCTTGCCATCTGCAGGATAGATAAAATCGTTAACCTGCTGCGAAAAAATGTCGTACACGTTATTATCCTATTTTTATATAATTTACAATTATATTTAATATTTTTCATTTTATTGTAATAAAACAAGTAAAAAAGCTAAAGTCAGGTGTCCTTACTTTGAAATGCGCTTACATATATTTAGAATAATTATAGAAAGGCAAAAAAATTAAGAAAAAAATTTTGTTCGAATTTACCTCTCTCGGTATTCGAACTCATGTAAAGGGTGTATAATTGCACATTTACAAAGCAATTGCGTCTGTGTGAGTGTATGTATGCTTCTGCGCATCTATTCGTGTCTGTGTGAACATGTTTGCAGCCAAACAAAGCACCAACACTAACAACAGCTGCGGGCAGCGCTTGGGCAGCAAATATATTTATGGCTATAACTTCTTGTTAAATCAGTCTATTATAATTGGTACAGACATGAGGCATCTTTGCGCAAAATTTTGTGTCTCTCTGAGATCCAGGTGTTCATACGGACAGACAGACATAGATCGACTCGCCTTGTCGTGATGATTAAGAATATATACACATTGTGGGGTCTGCCACGCCTCTTTCTGCCTGTTACATACATTCGCATAAAACTAATATATCCTTTTACCCTTTGGGTACAGGTTATAAAAACAAGGAGTGTAAAATTCGAATTATATTAATAAAACGTTCATTTATTTGCTGCCAGTATGCCAACCTCCATCTGCCGCAGTATAATATACATATATAAAAGCGCATTTAATTAATTGTATATAATATTATACATGGTACAGCAAGCGGTGTATCAACATCAACAGCAACACAAAAATGTTCCCTGTAATCTGTCTGCAATGGCACACAAGTACCGCAAATTATTCTGGTAATGCTACTCTACCTGTTCTCTCACTCTCTCTAGATGTATTGCAAATGGCCGCCGATCTGTTCCCACTAGTAGAGATGGTATTAACAATGAGACCGTGTAATGCGTGAGTGAGCGTGGCGCTGATAAAATACGTTACTATGTGCACATAAATGTATGTATATTGTAAAACAAATAATTATTAAATTGCTTGCCATCTGCAGGATAGATAAAATCGTTAACCTGCTGCGAAAAAATGTCGTACACGTTATTATCCTATTTTTATATAATTTACAATTATATTTAATTTTTTTTCATTTTATTGTAATAAAACAAGTAAAAAAGCTAAAGTCAGGTGTCCTTACTTTGAAATGCGCTTACATATATTTAGAATAATTATAGAAAGGCAAAAAAATTAAGAAAAAAATTTTGTTCGAATTTACCTCTCTCGGTATTCGAACTCATGTAAAGGGTGTATAATTGCACATTTACAAAGCAATTGCGTCTGTGTGAGTGTATGTATGCCTCTGCGCATCTATTCGTGTCTGTGTGAACATGTTTGCAGCCAAACAAAGCACCAACACTAACAACAGCTGCGGGCAGCGCTTGGGCAGCAAATATATTTATGGCTATAACTTCTTGTTAAATCAGTCTATTATAATTGGTACAGACATGAGGCATCTTTGCGCAAAATTTTGTGTCTCTCTGAGATCTAGGTGTTCATACTGACAGACAGACATAGATCGACTCGTCTTGTCGTGATGATTAAGAATATATACACAGCAAAACAAGTAGAAAAGCTAAAGTCAGGTGTCCTTACTTTGAAATGCGCTGTACATTTAGAATAATCATAGAAAGGAAAAAAATTAAGAAAAATATTTTGATCGAATTTACCTCTCTCGGTATTCGAACTCATGTAAAGGGTGTATAATTGCACATTTACAAAGCAATTGCGTCTGTGTGAGTGTATGTATGCCTCTGCTCATCTATTCGTGTCTGTGTGAACATGTTTGCAGTCAAACAAAGCACCAACATCAACAACAGCTGCGGGCAGCGCTTGGGCAGCATATATATTTATGGCTATAACTTCTTGTTAAATCGGTCTATTATAATTAGTACAGACATGAGGCATCTTTGCGCAAAATTTTGTGTCTCTCTGAGATCTAGGTGTTCATACTGACAGACAGACATAGCTCGACTCGTCTTGTCGTGATGATTAAGAATATATACACAGCAAAACAAGTAGAAATGCTAAGTCAGGTGTCCTTACTTTGTAATGCGCTGTACATTTAGAATAATCATAGAAAGGAAAAAAATTAAGAAGCATATATATTTATGGCTATAAATTCTTGTTAAATCGGTCTATTATAATTAGTACAGACATAAGGCATCTGTGCGCAAAATTTAGTGTCTCTCTTTTATCCAGGTGTTCATACGGACAGACAGACATAGATCGACTCGCCTTGTCGTGATGATTAAGAATATATACACATTGTGGGGTCTGCCACACTTCTTTCTGCCTGTTACATACATTCGCACAAAACTAATATATCCTTTTACCCTTTGGGTACAGGTTATAAAAACAAGGAGTGTAAAATTCGAATTATATTAATAAAACGTTCATTTATTTGCTGCCAGTATGCCAACCTCCATCTGCCGCATTATAATATACATATATAAAAGCGCATTTAATTAATTGTATATAATATTATACATGGTACAGCAAGCGGTGTATCAACATCAACAGCAACACAAAAATGTTCCCCGTAATCTGTCTGCAATGGCACACAAGTACCGCAAATTATTCTGCTAATGCTACTCTACCTTTTCTCTCACTCTCTCTAGATGTATTGCAAATGGCCGCCGATCTGTTCCTACTAGTAGAGATGGTATTAACAATGAGACCGTGTAATGCGTGAGTGAGCGTGGCGCTGATAAAATACTGTAGCGTAAATCGCCCTTTGGCCGAGCGGTGACCGGCGATTCGCTACGCAAAACAATAGCGGGCAGGTGTGTAAAGCAGCAGGGACCGGCAGCGTGGCGGCTGGCGAAGTGGCTGCAGCAACAAATCTGTATAGCGGAGGCGCTCGTGGCGCTCGTCGACGCTTGTCAGAGAAGGGTCCACTTTCAAAGAATTAACAGCAGCGCCAAAGAAATAATTGCGCCGTTCAACTCAGCTTTCCTTTACTTCACTTTATTAGCCTTCAATGGCGATCAAAACAGGCAGATGGCCCAAATACTTAAGGATTTAATTTACACATATGGAGATGCTTAAAAGATCCGCATCAGCGGAGAACACAACCGTGTCGGTCCAGCGCAAACCAGGAAGAGAACAACTCCTTAAAGTTAGTTGCGGTTGAAGCCTTGAAGTTGGCTGCGGCAGCATGGATCTTGTAAAAACAGCTGTTGATAGGTGGCGCATTTGGGCGTATCGATAAGCGCAAATCGATACTTGAGCGCCAAGCTCGCAGTTTGAACTATGCACTACCAATTTGCATTACATTACCCCCCGCTGAGACTCGAGACTCCTGGCCGAGTACATCTTGACCATCTCCTCCATAGGGTGCGAGACGGTTGACGTGCACAGTTTTTGTAGATCGCTTGCCAGGCAGGCGCACCGTGTACACAAGATCCGATATGCGACGCACGACCAGGCTAGGTCCAATCCAGTCCGACTGCAGCTTGGGGCAACGACCCACTTTGCGGGCGGGTGCATATAACCAGACTTTGTCGCCGGGCACGAACTCCCTGGGATTCGCTCTCATGTCGTATCGCATCTTGTTGTTGGCGGCAGCTGATTGCAGCTGCTGACGCGCCACCGTGTGAACCGTTTTGAGTTGTTCGCGCAAGTTCTCCACGAAGATAGGGTAGGGCGTTTCGTCATTACATGGCAGGCCGTAAGTCAACTCACAAGGGAGCCGCAGTTCACGGCCAAGCGCCAGCATAGCCGGGGAGAATCCGGTGGCTTCGTTGGTTGCTGAGCGGTATGCCCACATAGCGAGGGGCAAGAGTTCGTCCCAGTCACGCTGACTAGCAGAGACGAATTTGGCCAAGTAGTCCAAAAGGGTACGGTTGAATCGTTCCACCATACCGTCAGACTGGGGATGTAGGGGCGTGGTGCGTGTCTTTTCCACGTCCAGGAGGCGCAGGCAGCATTGGAAAAGTTCCGACTCGAAGTTGCGACCTTGATCTGAATGGAGAATAAATGGAGCGCCAAACCTGCAAAAGACTTCTTGGATTAGTGCGCGTGCAACTGTGTCAGCAGTTTGGTTTGGTAGTGCAATACACTCGGGCCATTTAGTGAAATAGTCCATCACCACTGCAATGTAGCGATGGCCGCGTGGGGTGAGTGGCAGTGGCCCCAGCATGTCGATCGCCAGCCGTTTGAATGGGCTGCCGATAGCGCTGGGCTGTAATTGCCCGATGGTTTTGCGTGAAGGGCCCTTACGAGCGGCGCAAACGTCACATCGTGCACACCAGAGTGCGACATCCGAGCTTTGGCCAGTCCAGTAAAATCGAGCTTTCGCTTTGGCCAAAGTTTTCTTTACACCAAAGTGTCCGCCGGTCGTAGAGTTGTGAATGCTGCGAATACTGTCATCAATGAGTGCCTCAGGAACCACGAGCACGGGAACACCACTAGTCGTCTTCAACGTAAGTGCACCCTGATCAAGCTGCAAGCGATCAAAAAGGTGCCAAAATGCTCTCAGGGTAGGGCACTTGCCCCACAAGGTAGATTTTGGTGGGCGTTTTGCACTGGATACCCACTGGCGGACGACGGCCAGTGTCTTGTCAGCTTCTTGCTGCTGCGCATAACTGGCTGCCATGATTTGGGTGAACAGCACGAAGTGTCCATCGCGTCGCTCAGCTCGCTCACAAGTACGACAATCCCCGCATGGCCGCCGTGATAGAGCGTCTGCATTACCGTGTTGGGTACCAGCACGGTGTTGAATGCGCATGTTGTACTGCTGCAGTCGCTCGATCCAACGGGCTATCTGTCCTTCTGGCTCTTTGAAGTTGCACAGCCAGATCAATGAAGCATGGTCCGTGCGCAGTAAGAATTCGCGCCCATGCAAGTAGTGATGAAAGTGTTTGGTGGCTTTCACTACCGCTAGTAACTCTCGTCGTGTGACGCAGTAGTTGCGCTCGGCCGGCTGCAAGGTTTTGCTGTAGTACTCGATGACACGTTCAACGCCTTCTTGGATTTGGCTAAGAACTGCGCCCACGCCGCTGTCGGAGGCATCAGTATCCAGTATGAACTCGCCAGTTTCACTTGGAAACGCCAGTATGGGAGCCGATGTCAGCTTAGTTTTCAGCGACTCAAAGGCGCCAGTAGCTGCTTCGTCCCATAAAAAGTCACGCTTAGCCTCTGTCAACGCGTGTAGCGGTCGTGCAATGGTAGAAAAATCTGCAATAAATTTGCGATAATATGAGCAGAGTCCTAGAAAAGATCTGACTTCGGTTTTGTTTAACGGAGTTGGCCATGTGACCACTCTTTCAATTTTCGATGCGCTGGCCTTCAGGCCACTGCGACCAACCACGTGGCCAAGATAGTCAACTTCAGATTGGAAGAAGTTGCATTTTTGGGGGTTCATCTTCAGTCCAGCTTCTGCGAGGCGACGAAAAATGTCTTCCAGATGCTTTAAGTGGTCTTCTTCTGTACGCGAATGCGCGATGACGTCGTCCAGGTAGACCAAGATGGATTTCCAGGCCACATCTGAGAATAGGCCATCCATCAGACGCTCAAACGTGGCGGGGGCATTGCATAGCCCAAACGGCATGACGTTGAATTCAAAAAGTCCAGCGTCGCACGCAAAAGCCGATTTTGGACGCGACTGTTCGTCCATTTCGACTTGCCAATATCCGCTTTGCAAGTCCATAGTAGAGAACCAGCGGGAACCATGTAGCGTGGCCAATATGTCGTCCATTTTTGGCAAAGGATAGGAATCCTTCATGGTTACGTCATTAAGTCGGCGATAGTCTACACAGAAACGGATGGACCCATCTTTCTTTTTGACGAGCACTACGGGAGATGACCATGGACTTGTAGACGGTCGAATAACACCCCGAGCGCTCATATCCTCAACCAGTTTGTAGACCACGTCTTTACGGGCCAGTGGAATTCTACGAGATGGCTGTTTTATTGGGCGCGCTTGGCCGGTGTCAATGTTGTGCTTGGTGGAGCCGGTGCGTCCCAAATCGCTGGTTTTCCACGCGAAAACGTGGTGATATCTGTGCAGTAGTTCCAGTAACGATTGTCGCAGAGATGGCGGCAGCCCTTCGTCAATTAGAGAATCCCAGTTTTCGATGTCAGGAGGAACCGCGGGCCGCGGATCGTCGTGCAGCACACTTGCTGGCTCCAGGCGGCCCAGCGCAGCAAAAGCCGGAAGTACTTGCTCCTGTGCAGTCAGATTCAGCAATCGCAATGTCATATCTCCCTTAGTCGTATCCACAAGCGTGCGGCCAACCATAACGCCAGGCGGCAGCTCAGACTGGGCAGCCGGCTCTATAATCACGCTCCCTTGAGGTTCGACTGCGGCACAGGTGATTCGCACAGATGCGTCACAGCTTGGTGGCAGACAAACTGGCGATGTAAGGTACAGCATGTTGTCCACGGCTCGCCCTGGGGGGAAAAGAGGAATGGCGCTGCCGCCAAATGTTAGACACAGCCTTTTTAAACTCACCACGGCCTTCTGTTGTAGCAAGAAATCAATGCCGAGCAAGCTGGGTGTGTCGCCACCAACAAGAAGGAAGTCATGGCCGAGTGTTCGCTTGCCAAGCCGAAATCTTACTGTTGCTCGCTTGGTAGCTCGAAATGTTTCGGCAGACGGTCCTTTCAGCACCACATCGCAAGGCGTAGTCTGCATTGGTTGGTTCACATGCCTGTAGTTTAGCAGCGAAACGGCGGCTCCTGTATCTACAACCATAGGCACGGGGCGATCCTGTAGGATCACGACGCAGTGCAGGCTTTGGCTGCCTTGCGTATGGACTGGAAATAGAGTTGAAGCCACTTTTGGCGTGTCGCTTGTCGTAGCCACGGAAGCTGGTGCCTGATACTCGACGGTCTGACTGGAAGTTTCCGTCTCGCCAGCTGCCTTATTGTTGACCTCGTGAGCTTCTCGGAAAAGCGCAGCCAATACGCTTTCCTTCTCCTGGATGCTGTCTGACACAGGTGCTAGGGAAGTGCCTACTACAGGAACGGAAGCATCGATGATGACAGGTTTTACATCAACTGGCGGCGGCTGCGATACGGGCGAGGCGCTGATGAAAGATGCCAATTCCCGCCTCAGAGAACTGGCATCCGCACATTTCCCGCCGAGTTTCCTCGAGGCGGTTGGGCAGCCTCACGTTTGCCTTTCCGTGGACGTCTCTTTCGTGCTGGTATCAACACTGGTGGCCTACTTTGCTCGACCTGGAATATGGGCTTACTTGTCTTATGGATGCATTGAGTGTACACCCGATTAGCTATTCCGAGGGCTTCCGCCAGGTCGCGGGGCCCTTGCGCGGCCAAGGTGCTTTGCAAGGCCGACTCACGAACTCCTTCTACGAACTGTCGCACGAGTGTCAAATTAAGCAGCGCTTCAGGTACGCTGCCGAACGCTCTTTGCGCCAAGTGCTCCAGATCCAGCGCAAAATCGTCCAGAGTCTCGCGCAGGTTCTGCCGCCGACCATAAAATTGTTGAAGGTATGACTCCTGACTGGGCGTGAACCATCTTCGCATGGCTGTGCAAAGTGTGTCATAGGGTGGGCCTGGCCAGCCGGGCAATGTGTTGTATAGCTTTAGTGCGCGTCCTTTGAGGTTCAACGCGACGCCGATCCGTCTCTCCTCATCAGTCCAGCCATAAAATTCGGCCAACGTGTCCACGATGCGCTCATAGTCCGGCCACGGCGAGTTGCCATCGTAGGCGGGCAGCATACTGGGGCTGAACGGAGGGCGCTGACCTCCAACAGTGTCAAAACATAACTCAAAGGGTCTGCCTGATCTGGCAGCGCTGTGGGGGAATTGTGAGGCTGTACGCGATGGGTGGCGGCCCTGTAGAAAGCGGTCATTCGCTAGTGGGGGCTGCGGTGCCGACAGACGTGCAGCGGATTGCCATTCAGGGCCAACGGCAGCAGACCAAGCAGCTTGCGGCGTCTTCGATTGGTAACAGTCATTACGCACAGTCTTCTCTCCTGCGGCCGGAGCGTTGTTTGACAGCGGTGGGCATCCGAGCGTCGACAAAAGTTGACTGGGCAACTGCATGGCACGCTGCGGTTCCGGAGACACATTTTCAGCCAGAGTGTCTCCGTTTATTACCATCCGTTGTCCCATCGTCTGTTCGGTGGTCGTAGCGTGGGCCGCAGCATTAAACGCAGCAGATATGGCCGCGTGCGCCATGGAGCCAGCACTTTGGTGCTGGTGCGCGTCTCGATCCGGCGTGGACGCGGTGGGCGCTGGCAGCTGCCTTCCTTGCGTAACAGGTTGGTTCCCACGTGTCCACGTTGAATAGGACGACGGCGGCTGTATTTCCAACCGCTGGAGCATTGCATGGGCTGCTGCCTGAGTGGCCTCTCTGGTTGGCACGTCAGTGTTTAAAGCAGCAGCCAGATGCGGTGCGGCAGACTCCTGATCATTCCCTCCTGTGTTCGGCATAAGCGCAGAGAGGACTCCTATTAAAACACGTAGCATGTTTTGGGTAACTTCTCGCCATGTCTCGTGCATGGCCTTCACTGTTTGGCTCAAGCTATCGATGGCTTGCCAACACTTATCGTTTGCTTTATTTTTAGTTTTCGGCATTTTGTGTGGCTAGGATCCCTCGCGGTGATCGAACATAACCCCACATCTGACACCAATGTAGCGTAAATCGCCCTTTGGCCGAGCGGTGACCGGCGATTCGCTACGCAAAACAATAGCGGGCAGGTGTGTAAAGCAGCAGGGACCGGCAGCGTGGCGGCTGGCGAAGTGGCTGCAGCAACAAATCTGTATAGCGGAGGCGCTCGTGGCGCTCGTCGACGCTTGTCAGAGAAGGGTCCACTTTCAAAGAATTAACAGCAGCGCCAAAGAAATAATTGCGCCGTTCAACTCAGCTTTCCTTTACTTCACTTTATTAGCCTTCAATGGCGATCAAAACAGGCAGATGGCCCAAATACTTAAGGATTTAATTTACACATATGGAGATGCTTAAAAGATCCGCATCAGCGGAGAACACAACCGTGTCGGTCCAGCGCAAACCAGGAAGAGAACAACTCCTTAAAGTTAGTTGCGGTTGAAGCCTTGAAGTTGGCTGCGGCAGCATGGATCTTGTAAAAACAGCTGTTGATAGGTGGCGCATGTGGGCGTATCGATAAGCGCAAATCGATACTTGAGCGCCAAGCTCGCAGTTTGAACTATGCACTACCAATTTGCATTACAATACGTTACTATGTGCACATAAATGTATGTATATATGTAAAACAAATAATTATTAAATTGCTTCCAATCTGCCGGATAGATAAAATCGTTAACCTGCTGCGAAAAAATGTCGTACACGTATTATCCTATTTTTATATAATTTACAATTATATTTTATTTTTTTTCATTTTATTGTAATAAAACAAGTAAAAAAGCTAAGGTCAGGTGTCCTTACTTTGAAATGCGCTGTACATATATTTAGAATAATCATAGAAAGGAAAAAAATTAAGAAAAATATTTTGATCGATTTTACCTCTATCGGTATTCGAACTCATGTAAAGGGTGTATAATTGGACATTTACATAGCAATTGCGTCTGTGTGAGTGTATGTATGCCTGTGCGCATCTATTCGTGTCTGTGTGAGCATGTGTTCAGTCAACCAAAGCACCAACATCAACAACAACTGCGGGCAGCGCTTGGGCAGCATATATATTTATGGCTATAACTTCTTGTTAAATCAGTCTATTATAATTAGTACAGACATAAGGAATCTTTGCGCAAAATTTTGTGTCTCTCTGAGATCCAGGTGTTCATACGGACAGACAGATATAGATCGACTCGTCTTGTCGTGATGATTAAGAATATATACACATTGTGGGGTCTGCCACGCCTCTTTCTGCCTGTTACATACATTCGCACAAAACTAATATATCCTTTTACCCTTTGGGTACAGGTTATAAAAACAAGGAGTGTAAAATTCGAATTATATTAATAAAACGTTCATTTATTTGCTGCCAGTATGCCAACATCCATCTGCCGCATTATAATATACATATATAAAAGCGCATTTAATTAATTATATTTAATATTATACATGGCACAGCAAGCGGTGTATCAACATCAACAGCAACACAAAAATGTTCCCCGTAATCTGTCTGCAATGGCACACAAGTACCGCAAATTATTCTGCTAATGCTACTCTACCTGTTCTCTCACTCTCTCTAGATGTATTGCAAATGGCCGCCGATCTGTTCCTACTGTTCACTAGTGAACATAGTTTTATGAATAGTACTGTTGCCACGCTCAAAAATATGAGCTGATAGTGAGATTCAATCCCAAGGAAATTAGACCAAGCCTGCGCGCACATGTGGCAGTCATAAACAAGCTAAAAATATACAGTCCACTTAAAATACGAAGGAACAAACATACAACGTTTTGGGCCGCACGCACACATGCGCACTGCAGGTAGCCTCAACTAATGTCACAGTCGCATGTAGATATAGGACGCTCAACGACTAGATAGTGAGGAAAAGGGGAAATAGAGGTCGACCAATAGCAGCAGGACAACTAGACGATAAGGAGGGTGCGCATATGCACACATAGCATTGATAAATACTTGTAAAAGATAGCATTATATTAAGAATGAATAAGCAATAGCTGATAAGACAATTGTAGAACCTAATTTTAATGTAGATCGTAAGTGAAAATTGTATAAAAACCCGGCATTTGCCGAAAATAAATTGAGATCATCTTTGGAAATTCAAGCGTGTGTTTATTTCTAAGCCTTCTGGCGGAGCGAGTGATCTTGCTCTAGGTGATCTTCACTTGATGCGTATAGACTATGCATCATTTGGTCCTTCGACTTATTTGAAACCTTTTTGAACAAGGTGAATCAGCGTGAAAACGCGGGCAGCCTTATCAGCAGGCAATATAACAGTTGCTAGCGTGACATTAAGCTAGAACAGCTTAATGAATAGGAAAAATTGAAAATAGAAGAAACCCGAGTTCAGGACCAGCCAGGTCTGACACTCAGTCAGAAAAAACGCGAGTTCAGGACCAGCCAGGTCTGACACTCAGTCAGAAGAAACCCGAGTTCAGGACCAGCCAGGTCTGACACTCAGTCAGAAAAAACCCGAGTTCAGGACCAGCCAGGTCTGACACTCAGTCAGAAGAAACCCGAGTTCAGGACCAGCCAGGTCTGACACTCAGTCAGAAGAAACCCGAGTTCAGGACCAGCCAGGTCTGACACTCAGTCAGAAAAACCCGAGTTCAGGACCAGCCAGGTCTGACACTCAGTAAGAAGAAGCCCGAGTTCAGGACCAGCCAGGTCTGACACTCAGTAAGAAGAAACGCGAGCTCAGGACCAGCCAGGTCTGACACTCAGTCAGAAGTAACCCGAGTTCAGGACCAGCCAGGTCTGACACTCAGTCAGAAAAAACCCGAGTTCAGGACCAGCCAGGTCTGACACTCAGTAAGAAGAAGCCCGAGTTCAGGACCAGCCAGGTCTGACACTCAGTAAGAAGAAACGCGAGTTCAGGACCAGCCAGGTCTGACACTCAGTCAGAAGTAACCCGAGTTCAGGACCAGCCAGGTCCGACACTCACTCTACAACAAATCGAGTAAACTCGAGTCCAGAACCCGAGTCCAGTTAACGACTCACGAACTCGACCAGAAGCCAGATCTGAGTGTCGATTTGAGCAGCCCAAGTCCAGGTGCTGCAACGCAAAATTGGAAGAAGGCGCAGCTGAAGACCATAAGGAAGCCGCCCCACACTCCAAGCCACTGTGCAACTATTACTTTTACTAATATTACTAAGATTACTGCATGGCACGCTGCGGTTCCGGAGACACATTTTCAGCCAGAGTGTCTCCGTTTATTACCATCCGTTGTCCCATCGTCTGTTCGGTGGTCGTAGCGTGGGCCGCAGCATTAAACGCAGCAGATATGGCCGCGTGCGCCATGGAGCCAGCACTTTGGTGCTGGTGCGCGTCTCGATCCGGCGTGGACGCGGTGGGCGCTGGCAGCTGCCTTCCTTGCGTAACAGGTTGGTTCCCACGTGTCCACGTTGAATAGGACGACGGCGGCTGTATTTCCAACCGCTGGAGCATTGCATGGGCTGCTGCCTGAGTGGCCTCTCTGGTTGGCACGTCAGTGTTTAAAGCAGCAGCCAGATGCGGTGCGGCAGACTCCTGATCATTCCCTCCTGTGTTCGGCATAAGCGCAGAGAGGACTCCTATTAAAACACGTAGCATGTTTTGGGTAACTTCTCGCCATGTCTCGTGCATGGCCTTCACTGTTTGGCTCAAGCTATCGATGGCTTGCCAACACTTATCGTTTGCTTTATTTTTAGTTTTCGGCATTTTGTGTGGCTAGGATCCCTCGCGGTGATCGAACATAACCCCACATCTGACACCAATGTAGCGTAAATCGCCCTTTGGCCGAGCGGTGACCGGCGATTCGCTACGCAAAACAATAGCGGGCAGGTGTGTAAAGCAGCAGGGACCGGCAGCGTGGCGGCTGGCGAAGTGGCTGCAGCAACAAATCTGTATAGCGGAGGCGCTCGTGGCGCTCGTCGACGCTTGTCAGAGAAGGGTCCACTTTCAAAGAATTAACAGCAGCGCCAAAGAAATAATTGCGCCGTTCAACTCAGCTTTCCTTTACTTCACTTTATTAGCCTTCAATGGCGATCAAAACAGGCAGATGGCCCAAATACTTAAGGATTTAATTTACACATATGGAGATGCTTAAAAGATCCGCATCAGCGGAGAACACAACCGTGTCGGTCCAGCGCAAACCAGGAAGAGAACAACTCCTTAAAGTTAGTTGCGGTTGAAGCCTTGAAGTTGGCTGCGGCAGCATGGATCTTGTAAAAACAGCTGTTGATAGGTGGCGCATGTGGGCGTATCGATAAGCGCAAATCGATACTTGAGCGCCAAGCTCGCAGTTTGAACTATGCACTACCAATTTGCATTACAATACGTTACTATGTGCACATAAATGTATGTATATATGTAAAACAAATAATTATTAAATTGCTTCCAATCTGCCGGATAGATAAAATCGTTAACCTGCTGCGAAAAAATGTCGTACACGTATTATCCTATTTTTATATAATTTACAATTATATTTTATTTTTTTTCATTTTATTGTAATAAAACAAGTAAAAAAGCTAAGGTCAGGTGTCCTTACTTTGAAATGCGCTGTACATATATTTAGAATAATCATAGAAAGGAAAAAAATTAAGAAAAATATTTTGATCGATTTTACCTCTATCGGTATTCGAACTCATGTAAAGGGTGTATAATTGGACATTTACATAGCAATTGCGTCTGTGTGAGTGTATGTATGCCTCTGCGCATCTATTCGTGTCTGTGTGAGCATGTGTTCAGTCAACCAAAGCACCAACATCAACAACAACTGCGGGCAGCGCTTGGGCAGCATATATATTTATGGCTATAACTTCTTGTTAAATCAGTCTATTATAATTAGTACAGACATAAGGAATCTTTGCGCAAAATTTTGTGTCTCTCTGAGATCCAGGTGTTCATACGGACAGACAGATATAGATCGACTCGTCTTGTCGTGATGATTAAGAATATATACACATTGTGGGGTCTGCCACGCCTCTTTCTGCCTGTTACATACATTCGCACAAAACTAATATATCCTTTTACCCTTTGGGTACAGGTTATAAAAACAAGGAGTGTAAAATTCGAATTATATTAATAAAACGTTCATTTATTTGCTGCCAGTATGCCAACATCCATCTGCCGCATTATAATATACATATATAAAAGCGCATTTAATTAATTATATTTAATATTATACATGGCACAGCAAGCGGTGTATCAACATCAACAGCAACACAAAAATGTTCCCCGTAATCTGTCTGCAATGGCACACAAGTACCGCAAATTATTCTGCTAATGCTACTCTACCTGTTCTCTCACTCTCTCTAGATGTATTGCAAATGGCCGCCGATCTGTTCCTACTGTTCACTAGTGAACATAGTTTTATGAATAGTACTGTTGCCACGCTCAAAAATATGAGCTGATAGTGAGATTCAATCCCAAGGAAATTAGACCAAGCCTGCGCGCACATGTGGCAGTCATAAACAAGCTAAAAATATACAGTCCACTTAAAATACGAAGGAACAAACATACAACGTTTTGGGCCGCACGCACACATGCGCACTGCAGGTAGCCTCAACTAATGTCACAGTCGCATGTAGATATAGGACGCTCAACGACTAGATAGTGAGGAAAAGGGGAAATAGAGGTCGACCAATAGCAGCAGGACAACTAGACGATAAGGAGGGTGCGCATATGCACACATAGCATTGATAAATACTTGTAAAAGATAGCATTATATTAAGAATGAATAAGCAATAGCTGATAAGACAATTGTAGAACCTAATTTTAATGTAGATCGTAAGTGAAAATTGTATAAAAACCCGGCATTTGCCGAAAATAAATTGAGATCATCTTTGGAAATTCAAGCGTGTGTTTATTTCTAAGCCTTCTGGCGGAGCGAGTGATCTTGCTCTAGGTGATCTTCACTTGATGCGTATAGACTATGCATCATTTGGTCCTTCGACTTATTTGAAACCTTTTTGAACAAGGTGAATCAGCGTGAAAACGCGGGCAGCCTTATCAGCAGGCAATATAACAGTTGCTAGCGTGACATTAAGCTAGAACAGCTTAATGAATAGGAAAAATTGAAAATAGAAGAAACCCGAGTTCAGGACCAGCCAGGTCTGACACTCAGTCAGAAAAAACGCGAGTTCAGGACCAGCCAGGTCTGACACTCAGTCAGAAGAAACCCGAGTTCAGGACCAGCCAGGTCTGACACTCAGTCAGAAAAAACCCGAGTTCAGGACCAGCCAGGTCTGACACTCAGTCAGAAGAAACCCGAGTTCAGGACCAGCCAGGTCTGACACTCAGTCAGAAGAAACCCGAGTTCAGGACCAGCCAGGTCTGACACTCAGTCAGAAAAAACCCGAGTTCAGGACCAGCCAGGTCTGACACTCAGTAAGAAGAAGCCCGAGTTCAGGACCAGCCAGGTCTGACACTCAGTAAGAAGAAACGCGAGCTCAGGACCAGCCAGGTCTGACACTCAGTCAGAAGTAACCCGAGTTCAGGACCAGCCAGGTCTGACACTCAGTCAGAAAAAACCCGAGTTCAGGACCAGCCAGGTCTGACACTCAGTAAGAAGAAGCCCGAGTTCAGGACCAGCCAGGTCTGACACTCAGTAAGAAGAAACGCGAGTTCAGGACCAGCCAGGTCTGACACTCAGTCAGAAGTAACCCGAGTTCAGGACCAGCCAGGTCCGACACTCACTCTACAACAAATCGAGTAAACTCGAGTCCAGAACCCGAGTCCAGTTAACGACTCACGAACTCGACCAGAAGCCAGATCTGAGTGTCGATTTGAGCAGCCCAAGTCCAGGTGCTGCAACGCAAAATTGGAAGAAGGCGCAGCTGAAGACCATAAGGAAGCCGCCCCACACTCCAAGCCACTGTGCAACTATTACTTTTACTAATATTACTAAGATTAATGGAAGAGTTTAATAGGGCATTTAATAATATTATAAAAATAGCAAAGCCCTTTTTAGAAGCAGCTGCTGAACCCAACGCGGGGCCACAGAAACTAACAATACAAGAATACAAAAACAGAAACAAGAACAAAAAAATAATTGAGCCTCCAAAACCACCAAAAAAGAAAAAACGTGGTGGCAAAAGGGTGCAGTTGAGAAAGAAATTAAAAGAAACTTTCCAACTAGTTTTAATTACTAAAGGGAAAGAACAGAATAGTTATTTAAAAGAGTCCGAAAATATTAAACTTAAGATAAAAATTTAAGAAAAAAAAAAAAACAAAATAAATAATTAAAATTTACATGTTGAAATTTTTGTCATCAAAAATGGTCTATACGAGGGAAAAACTAAATGAAGCCCTTCTTAAACAAGAGGCGAATTTTAATAAATTGAACGACCTGTTAAATTCAAATGATGGTCAGCCAGAAAAATTAAAGAAAATCGAGGAGCTATGGGCGGAATTTAACAATAACCATAGCTTACTGACTCAGTATAAGGATACGCTCGCAGAGAATAATTATTTCTCATCCGATGCGTATGCTAGAATTAAAATAGCACGAAGCCATTTTACAGATAGAATAAACAGACAGGGGAACGGTAAACAAATCGAGCCGAAACCTTCAGATGCGGAAGCCGATATCTCAGTGCAATTTAGTGAATCTCCCAAGCATGTGTACAACCTTTGGGATGAGGACAAGAGAATCTTTTATAGAGCCGCAGACACCTTTGAGAAAAGGCATAGTATGTTCGAAGAGATGGAAGCAGAAGAACATAAAAGATTTTTAACAGCGGAATTTTCATATTTTACCGAAGTCCATAAAGAGCTTAAGGACAAAATCCCAGCAGAAAATAGGACAGAAAGAAGAAAAATACAGGATAAATTTGAACAAATAAAAGAACTATATTTTAAGGAAATTCAAAATATCAATAGGAACAAAACGACTAACGATCACATAAAAATGAGGGAAATCGAAATCCATCCATTTGATGGTCGTTTAGAACAATGGTCAACGTTTTATGACCTATTTAGCAATTTGATACATAATAATTTCAAGTATACAAAAATAGAAAAGTTTTTAAGACTAAAAGAGTTGATAAGGGGTGAGGCGCAATGCTTAATTCAGCACCTCCCAGTCTCAGTAGAAAATTATGAGAAAGCAGTAGAAATATTGCAAGATAGATATGAAAACAGACGGCAACTATTCTCGTACCAATTAGATAAAATCATGGACCAACCCATGATGAATAGTGAATCCGACAGAAGTGTACAGTTGTTCTTGGACACAACCAGACAATGCGCTCATGCAATAGAGGGAATGGGGATCGCCTTGAATGACGGAATATTTATTGCGAGAATCCTGTTGAGGAAATTTGATAGAATAGGGCTACAACAATATGAGCAATTCACAAGGAAAACAAAAGAAATACAATCATTAGATGATGTATATGCATTTTTAGAACAGCACTTACAAGCGATAAAAACATTGAATCCTACCCAAAAGGTGTCTTTTAAATATCAGCAAAGAACACAAATAGAGAAATGCGTACATTGCAAATTTAGTGGTCACCAAATAAAAGAGTGTAGAAAATTTTTGGGCTTGCTAGTTGAAGACAAATGGAAAACCGCAAAAGATTATAAGCTATGTTTTAAATGCCTCGACCACGACCTTTTTAAGATATGTCCCGAACCAAAGAAACCCTGTATCAAATGTAATGGCAGACACCACACCCTATTACACCAAGTACTGGAGAAAAAAGAAACCTTAACAACAAAGTCATTAGAAACAACCCTGCTGGCGACAGCATTAGTAGAGGTAAAGTCCGCAACAGGAGATTGGATAATTTTAAGAGCAGTTATAGACCAAGGATCACAATCGACATTTGTGTCTGAAGAAGCAGCTCAAGGACTTCGTCTCCCTAGAGTAAGGAAGAGGATACAGTTGTTTGGGATTGGTGACAACCTAATAGGAACCGCCAAATCAGCATTAGAAATCCAAATAAGGCCCAGATTCCCTAGCGAAGCCAGATATACCACAGAAGCTTTAATTATGCCGAAACTTTTAAATCCTCAGCCTCGCACAAGCTTTGAGTATAACTTAGCTCATTGGAATAATGAAATTCTAGCCGACCCTCTATTTAACAAGAAAAGCAGAATCGACCTGTTAATAGGTAGCGACCTATTACCGAAAATACTTTCCCAAGGACTAAAACAGGAAGGGTCCCTGATAGGACAAAAAACCGAACTAGGTTGGATACTATCAGGACCAATAAAAATTCCAAGAGCAGGACAAGTAAAAGCCACAGTAGCGGTTAATTTGGAAAGGTTTTGGGAGTTAGAAGAGGTTTCTGAAGACACAGTAGTAACCAATGATGAAAAATGCATGTGCCTTTTTGAGAAAACAACTAGAAGGGATGACAAGGGAAGATTTATAGTGAAGATGCCTTTTATAGAGGGGGAGGTATTAGGAGATTCAAGGAAAAAAGCAATAGCTCGAATGATGAACTTAGAGAAACGATTAGCCACAAACAAAAAACAGCGCAAACAATATGTAGAATTTATGGATGACTATATTAAGAGAGGACACATGGTAGAAGCAGAAAGCAATAAGGAAGGTAAATATTACTTGCCACACCAACCCGTAATACGGGAAGAAAGCGTTACGACGAAACTACGAGTAGTTTTCGACGCTTCGGCAAAAACTTCAAACGGAAAAAGCTTGAACGACATTCAACACATAGGGCCGCATCTACAAAGAACAATTATGGAACTTATAATGCAGTGGCGAGGATTTAAATATGTATTGACAGCAGATGTAGAGAAAATGTACAGACAAATAAAGATAGATCCAGAGGATCAAGAGTACCTCAGAATTTTCTGGAGAAGGAATAACCAAGAACCTTTGAAAGAATACAAACTGACAACTGTCACATATGGCACAGCGTCAGCTCCTTTCCTAGCCACTAGAGCATTACTGGAAATTTCAAATCGATGCGAAAACGAAACAATAAAGAAAATAATAAAAGAAGATTTTTATATGGACGACCTAATGACAGGAGCTGATAGCATAGGCGAATGCATTCAAATTCAAAAAGAAATCGCGAGCGAACTAAACAAATATGGGCTTCATTTGAGAAAATGGGCGACAAATGAAGAAAAAATAAAATCAGAGCTACCGGAGTCAGAGGAAGATAAACCATTTGAAATCAAGGACGAAGATTCAATTAAAACTCTAGGACTAAAATGGAATCCAAAGGAAGACAACTTCACATTCAACATAAACGTGGACATATCATCGACAATTACCAAACGGAAAGCATTATCGTCACTAGCAAGAATATTCGACCCGTTAGGATGGTTAGCACCTATAACCATAATAGCCAAGCTGTTCATCCAACGGTTATGGCTCTCACAATACAAATGGGACGCCAAACTAAGTGAAGATATGACCAAAGAATGGAATGAATTTTTGCAAGGATTACCATTAATTAAAGAAATTACAATCCCGAGGTGGATATATTCAACGAAGGAAAGACCCATCGAAATCCACGGATTTGCAGACGCATCCGAGTTAGCTTACGCAGCGGTCGTTTACGGAAAAACGGAAGAAGGAATAACAATTATCACAAGCAAAACGAAAGTGAATCCAATTAAAAATAGAAAAACATTACCGAAATTAGAGCTATGTGCAGCGCACCTACTCTCAAACTTGCTGCAAAAAACAATTGCAACAATAAATACAACGGGGCAGATATACGCCTGGAGCGACTCTACGATAACGCTTTGTTGGATCAACAAGTTGAGAAGCAAAGACAAGTTTGTCCGAACTAGGGTGGAACAAATTCATAAATGGCTACCGAAAGCCATATGGAAACATGTAGGCTCCAAAGAAAATCCTGCAGACATAGCGTCACGAGGCCTTCAACCACAAAAATTAAAAGGAAATAAACTATGGTGGGAAGGTCCAGAATGGCTGAAAGAAAATCAAGAGATGTGGCCAAAAGAAGACATAACGCAAAAGCAAACGGTCATGTGTATACACACCAAATCTCATTTCTTAGACAGCCTTATTAATAGATGCAGTCAATTAGGAAAACTTATTCGAGTCGTAGCTTATGTGATGAAATTCACAAGACTTTGCAGGAAACAATCAGAAACAAAGAAAATTACAATAACCGAATTAGAAAAAGCAGAGTCGCTCATATACAAGCACCACCAAAGGGTAGAGTTTGCAGACGAAATTAACGCCACAACTAGAAATAGAAACATTGACCAAAAGAGTAAGTTAGTCTCACTCTGCCCGTTTCTCGACAAAGATGAAATCCTTAGGGTAGGGGGGAGACTGAGGTTCGCTGACATAAGTTTTAGTCAAAAACATCCAATTATATTGAACAAATCACATCTGGCGAAACTAATCATACGGCAAACACATGAAGAAACTCTTCATGGAGGCAACAGATTAATGGAAGCAAGAATTAGAAGAAAATATTGGATAATAGGCCTGAAAAACGAAATTAAAAAATGCGTAAGGCAATGCATAAAATGCACGAGATATCGACAACAAACTGCACAGCAACTAATGGGTCAAATGCCAGAATACAGAGTGAAAGTTTCAAGCCCTTTCACGCACACAGGGATTGATTATGCGGGCCCCATTCAAATTCGTGTTTCGAAAGGTAGAGGGAACAAATCCTACAAAGGATATGTAGCAGTTTTTATCTGCATGAGCACAAAAGCTATGCATTTAGAAGCAGTCAGCGACTTAACAACTGAAGCCTTTTTCGCAGCATTCAAAAGGTTTATAGCCCGAAAAGGGAAATGCTCTCATATATATTCAGACAACGGTACGAATTTTATTGGCGCAGATAGAAAAATGCATTTGGATTTTACTAACGCATTGAAACAAAACAGCATATCACCAGTATGGGAGTCAGAAAAGGTACAATGGCACTTTATTCCCCCGGCAAGTCCTCACTTCGGAGGAATCTGGGAGGCTGGTGTGAAATCAGTAAAATATCACCTAAAACGAGTAATAGGCGACACCACACTGACCTTTGAAGAAATGAGCACCTTGCTAGCACAGATAGAAGCCGTCTTAAACTCTAGGCCACTATACAAGATAGATAACAGCAACGAGTTTGACGACATTTTAACTCCGGGTCATTTCTTGACTGGCAAACCCATGTTAGACCCCCCAGAACCAATCGACGATAGAACAGTGTCATCGTTAGACAGATGGAAATTATTAACAAAAATGAAAAATAATTTCTGGAAAAAATGGAAGGAGGAATATCTAACGACCCTCCAACAAAGGTTCAAATGGACCAAGAACCTACCAAATTTGGAGGTAGGGCAATTAGTTTTTGTAAAGAGCGAAAACACCAGTGCGGCAAAATGGCCACTAGGACGAATAGAAGTAATTCATCCAGGGGAAGATGGGAAAGTAAGAATAGCTTCTATAAAAACTCAGAACGGCATAGTAAAAAGACCAATAGCCAAACTATGCCCACTGGAAACAGAAAATGAAAGGCCAAAACTACCACCAAAAGAACCTCAGAAAATGCCACTGATAAATTATATCATGATACTCTTAGCAACTAGCATAATAAGACCGATAACGATACTGGAACGTTAGTACTAATAACAAAGGCTAGGTTTCACCGGTTAGACAAGGGAAATGAATTCCTGATGAGACACGCCTTAACAAACACTACAAGAAACAAAAGAGCAATTGAAATGATCGGATCGTTACATCGAGTGTTATTTGGATCAATGGACGCACAAGATCGACGTGATATAGAAGCTAATATGCGTGACCTTTTTAAAAATCAGGAAGACATAGTCACACTTCATAAGAAGCAAACCTCAATCATTGATGCAACCATAAATTTAGTGCAGAAGGCTACCACTGAGTTTAATAATGGATTAAAATTATTTGGGAACCAAATTAACTCGATTGAAAAAGAAGTAGTTCAAGAAAGAAATGAGAACCGTGTAGTTTCAACAATACAAGTAGGGGTAGCCCAAGTAAACTTAATGATGGACTATTGTGAAGAAACCGTAAATGCCATTATCGACCTACAGGTCGATCTAAACCACGGACACATAAATCCGAAACTACTAACATTAGAACAATTAGGCAAGGAAATAGAAATTATTAGGGGAAAATTACCCCAACGCATGAAATTACCAGGTTCAGGCACAAGCGCTGAAATAAGAGAAATTTATAATCTATTAGAAGCACACGCAATGTTAATTGACACAAAACTTATAATCAATGCAGAAATTCCACTGTTTAAACAAGAAACATCTAGAATATACAAAATGATTCCGATACCTTTCGAACGCGAAGGACATGCAATAACTGTCCGAATTCAAGGCGATTACCTAGTTCACAACTTTGTTTTAGACGCATACGTACTGTTTAAGGCTACACAACTGAATAAATGCTCCCATCAGTTAAACAATCGACTGTTATGTAAGGGAAATTGGGCGTGGAGGTCGGCTAATGACAACTCATGTGAGATATCAGCATTTAAACAAACTAAGGATCCGTTTTGTGAGTTCGCGCAAACATTGAAAGAAAACGTTTGGATTGAGTTAGCAAATTCGAACACATGGCTATTTAAGACCTTCGACAAAAGCGCATTAGAATTAAATTGTGGTTCACATCAAAGTTTGCCTTTACACATACCACAACAGGGTATTCTTAAACTCAACCAAGGTTGTACAGCTCGTTATGGAACTCATTTAATGATAGCAGGCCATGAAATCACGTCTCAGAGCGAATTGCACAGGGAAATGTCTCCAATCACAAAGGTCGTCGACTGGGTTGAGATGGACGAAGTCAGACCTTTAGCTTCCATTACAATAAATAATACTCGAGACATTACTATATTGAAACAAATAGTGGAAAAATACAAAAACGAAAACATCGAATTGAGGAGATTGAGTTATCACCAAATCAGTGGACACAGCTCACTAATTCTAATAGGGATAGGGATTGCAATAGCAACAATATATCTCATCAAAAAGAAATGTTGTTCTAGATCTCGAGCGATTAAAGTAGATTTTAATGTACCATCAATCAAACCAGCCGAGCAGATAGAGTTAGGTCACATGGGGATAAGTTAAACCAAAACTCAATGCATGATGAACAGCACCTTCTGGGAATTATAGTATAGTATAAAGTATGAGCTGATAGTGAGACTCAATCCCAAGGAAATTAGACCAAGCCTGCGCGCACATGTGGCAGTCATAAACAATCTAAAAATATACAGTCCACTTAAAATACGAAGGAACAAACATACAACGTTTTGGGCCGCACGCACACATGCGCACTGCAGGTAGCCTCAACTAATGTCACAGTCGCATGTAGATATAGGACGCTCAACGACTAGATAGTGAGGAAAAGGGGAAATAGAGGTCGACCAATAGCAGCAGGACAACTAGACGATAAGAAGGGTGCGCATATGCACACATAGTCTAATTTTAATGTAGATCGTAAGTGAAAATTGTATAAAAACCCGGCATTTGCCGAAAATAAATTGAGATCATCTTTGGAAATTCAAGCGTGTGTTTATTTCTAAGCCTTCTGGCGGAGCAAGTGATCTTGCTCTAGGTGATCTTCACTTGATGCGTATAGACTATGCATCAAAGACGCCTAACCATTTATTGCAACGGGAACTATTACGAAACTTTTGTTGTTGACGATTAGTTCAATGACAGTTCTATTGTTTATAGTTTTAAAAGTGCATTTGTATTGGCTTAGGACGTTTTTCTTCACTGCGAATAGGTAGCCTCCGCTTGCTCGTCCTTTTTGTAATATTCGAGTGGCCGGGGCCAGTGTAGGTTGAAATCGGGGAAATAGTTGGTATATACGTCTTCATCTTTTGCAATGAAAGTTTCGAATAAGAGTGCTGTTTGGTCAAGCAGCAGGCGCAGGCAGCGCAGTCGTCCGCAGCAGACGCATAATTATTCATATATACAAATTGTACCTTGCTCTGCGAAGCAAGAAGCGCTAAACGTTTAATAACTCTTATAATGTTTGTTTTGATCGCGCTCAATATTTGCTCTCTTTGTACATTTCCTTTTGTTATCCTTTTCTTAGTCTCTGCAGCTGCCAGTGCAGCTGCAATCGTAGTTAGTTGACCTATATTCGCCGTGCCAATCTAACGCTTCTCGCTGTGCTGTTGTACGAGACAACGCACTCCTACTTTTTCGCATATTGTTTAAACGCTCAACTATTTGAGTTGGTGGCCTCTTAAATTCGTGTATATCAATTCGGTTTATAGACGAACATTGGCCCTGCGCGACAAAATATACAAATGTACATTTAACAAATAAAAAAGCTAAAGTCGGGTGTCCCGACTTTGAAATACTCTATACATATGTTTACAATAATTATAGAAAATAAAAAAAAAAATAAAAAAAAATTGGATCGATTTTACCTCTCTCGGTATTCGAACTCACGTAAAGGGTGTATAATTGCACATTTACATAGCAATTGCGTCTGTGTGAGTGTATGTATGTCTGTGTAAGCATTTTCGCAGTCAACCAAACAGCAACATCAACAACAGCCGCGGGCAGCGCTTGAGCAGCGCTTGAGCAGCGCTGCAGCTGCAAATATATTTATGGCTATAACTTCTTGTTAAATCGGTCTATCATAATGAAACTCGGCATACGGACACATAATAACTAGCTGGGGGCATTTGCACAATTTGAGTTCGAAATTCCAAGAATTACGGGAGTTAGAGAAAATTGCATTTGCGGGGGAGAGGGGGAAGGGAGGGAAATTCCAAAATATACATTTTCTGCGTATTCACACAAGGCATCTTGGAATTTGGTGTTCCTAGGTCTTATAGTCTCCGAGATATAGGCGATTATACGAATGGAAAATCGGACTCTAGGACTGAAAGTGATTCGAAAGGAGCTTTCACGTTCATAGGAGGTCATTGCAAATTCACTATGGTATGGTAGGTAGAGCCTGGCACAGCCGTGTCTCTGATATATATATATATATATATATATATATATATATATATGTATTTAACATTACAAATTTTTATTCAGAAAGATTATCTTATCAATATTTGAGCTAAGAAGCCGAGTACGTCGTATATTTGTTTTTTTTAAATTTTTATATTTAATATATAAAAAGTTCGTGTTGGGCCGTATTAAGAAAAATTTTCGTCGTGCGTGCGCGTGCGTGTTTCTAAAAGTTAATTTCGTGGCCGTGTCGTGTCGGGCCGAAAATAGCCGGACCGTGCCCATCTCTAACCCAGACACACACCAAACATTCTCTTGTCCCACCTGGCAACACTTGACCTGCAAATGCTCGAATACCACACAGAAGCACCGAATAGCGCACAAGGCAGCATGAGCCCAGTATAAACGGTCCGCCTCGCCCGAGAGGTGAGACCCCAGTCCACACGAAGTACACGCGCCAATGCTCCGACCACCCCAGATAGACGATCACGCAATGATGCGATATGCGGATAAAAATTCATTCTTTCTCCGACAGTGGTGCCCAAGTAGCGGCAATTCGTGACATATCTGAGGCTTGTTTCCGCGAACCGTATCGTGGGCTTCCTGTTAGGAGACAATTTTCCCTTAAGAAGCATGATAACCGTTTTCCTAGTGGAAATAGAGACTCCTGTTTCGTTCCCCCAATCGCTTACCATGGATAGCAGCTGTTGTCCTTTCGGTAGCAATAGGTCATCTGCATATGCACACAACGCGCAGTGCTGTTCTAGACGCCGAAGAAGTTTGTCCATCACGAGATTCCAAATGAATGGACCGCTGATGGATCCTTGTGGGCATCCACGCGTTACAGCAACCGTAACCTCGTCTCGTCGTATTTATTGACCATGGTCGCGCTTCTACTTGAGAAGAAACTCTTCCATATTCCCATTTCTCTGCAGCCGGAGTTCTGTAGGCACTGTAGCGCTGATCCCCATTCTACGTGGTCGAAGGCACCCTTGAAGTCAATGAAAAATCGCTAGCTTTTTAGCGATTGCAACAAACAATATTTGACTAGTTGTTAAATGAGACGCGGTATTCCTTCAATTATTAATATTGCTTTAATGGCTTGGATAATTGTACAACGAGGTTCAACGTGCGAGTACTACTTCGCAAGTGATTTGCCTGCTGCCGCTACAAGTCAGCGGGCCGGCATAAGAAAAGTAATGCACAAAGAGAGCGCCACAGAGAGCGCAGTAAAGGGCGCGATAGAGAACGCAAAGAAAATGCTTAGAAGCTAAGTAGGCTGCTCCAACATTCCGGCCCCTTTGAAGGACTCCCGGTCTTTCAAATCCACACGGAGCACCGCCAACATCGTGGACTGGTCGCCTAGCAGCGCCGCTGCCTCCAACAATCCTCCTATGTGAGGAGGTCGGGGAAGAATGAACCACCAATCGATTCGTCGCTCTGCCGTAGAGTCCGTCAGGGCGTCCTTTCCCCGCTCGAAAGCCGACGGCAGGTCCCTCAGAAAGTCGCTGGTTCCCGCGAAGTTCGTCACGTTGTCGCTAAAGACCATTTCCGGCAGGCCGCGCTTCCCGATGAACCTTGTAAAGACGTTAAGGACAGTATCAGTGGATAAATTAGCTACCAGTCCGAGGTGAACGGCCTTCGAGGCAAAACAAACGAATACCGCTACGTAATTTGTAACGGGTGGTCTTCCGCGTATGCGATAGCTACCATGGAATGGGCCGCAAAGTTCGAGTCCACAAACCCTGAAAGGCCGACCTTCTCGAAGGCGATCACCCGGCAAATTTCTCATTATTTGCCCTAACAACTTGGGCTTGTATCGGAAGCAGTGTACACAATTACGTACAACTGCTGAGCAAGCACTACGAGCATTCACCACCCAGATCTGTTGCCTAAGAAGCCCAATTAGTACCCTTGCACCTGCATGATAGTGCTTGAGGTGTAAATGCCGAATATACAATGCTACTATTGGTGCATCTTTAGGCAGTAATAGTGGAAATTTTGCGTCATAAGGAATTGGACCATGCAACAAACGTCCACCTACTCGAATCAAACGAAATTTAATCCCAGTGTCTTCGAACTCGTGTATAAAGGGATTAAGAGATTGCAAACTTGGGGGAAGTGGCGCCGACTTTTGTAGAGACTTGATCTCACGGCTGTATATATCAGCTTGCAGCACTTCAATCAGCTTAAAAAACGATAATCTTCGTTCTAAAGCTGACACAATTAAAGAATCACTGCGATTTTTCCTGTAGCAAAATCGCAAAACATATGCCAATATCCGAATTAATTTAGGAAAGGACGACAGTTTCAACATAAGGTCCAGTATGCAATTTGACTCTAGGTCTGATCGAATGACTGTAAGTACAGTCGCATTCTTTTTATCTTCAGATGCCTTAATGTCTGACAATAATTCAACATGGTGAAGATTGGGCCAATCATTTTCACCGAGCTTTAGAAAATTAGGACCCTTAAACCACAGTGACGATACAATTTCGTCTATATCAGTTCCACGAGAAACTAGGTCAGCAGGGTTGCAGTCTGTAGGCACATGACGCCAAACAGTTTTCTCAGAAGCCTCTTGGATCTCAGCCACTCTATTTGCCACGAATGTGGACAACGTGGATGAGTCTCTCTCCAACCAATACAACACTATCTGAGAATCTGACCAGAAGTTTACACTTTCTATAACAAACTTACTCAGCGTGGCGCAAACATGCTGCCAGAGTTTCGCTAGTAAGAGTGCCGCACACAACTCGAGTCGAGGAATCGTCTTTACGTTGAGTGGTGCCACTCTGGATTTGGCTGTAAGCAACGAAACACCTACGCTATCATTGTTGCAAGTCCTAATGTATTTGCAACAACCATATGCCTGACTTGAGGCGTCTGCGAAACCATGAATTTGCACTGTCTCATAAACGTTTAAGCAAACGTATCGCGGAATATGAATTTTGTGTAGATCACGCAGAGTCTCAATGAACTTATTCCACGAAGTATGCATACTCGTTGGAATAGTTTCATCCCACTCTAGTTTTAACCGCCACAACTCTTGCAACAGAATTTTCGATTTTGTGACGATGGGGCACAACAGCCCAAGTGGGTCAAACAGACGCGACGCTACCGACAAGATGTTTCGTTTTGTTGGCTTTAACGAAATAAAGCTATCCACATCTAGATGGTACCGAAATACATCATCTTGAGGGGCCCAGCGCATTCCAAGCGTTTTGACTGAGGTGGAGTCGTCAAACTTAATTGCCTTTTCGATGATGTTGCCATCATCACCGAACAAGGCCTGACAATTTGATGCCCACTTTGCCAAAGGGAACCCTCCGGAATCTAATACCTCTCGTACTTGATTACAGATTTCTTTAAGCTCATCTACAGAATCTGCTCCTGCCAACATGTCGTCAACATAAAACCAATTTTTAATGACATTTGAAGCTACAGGGTGAGATCGAGCATAAATATTTGCCAATTCAAACAACGAGCGCACAGCTAAAAATGGCGCTGATGCAGTCCCGTATGTGACAGTGTTCAACTTAAAGGACTGCAGCTCATGAGAGGCGCTTTCTCGCCAAAGAATGAGCTGGTAATTTTTGTCTTTTTCAGACACGTTTATTTGCCTGTACATCATGGAGATGTCGGCAGTAATTGCATATTTATTCAACCGAAAATTTACAAGTGTTGAATAAAGCTCCCTCTGAATAGTCGGCCCAACCATTAAAGTGTCATTTAATGATAGGGCCGTTGACGTTTTACTAGAAGCGTCAAACACCACACGCAATTTGGTTGTGGTGCTTTCAGGTCTCAGGACACACTGATGAGGAATATAGTAGTGTAATAATATGTGGAGTTTCAAGAATGGACCGCCATGTAATAATATGTGGAGTTTTCATTAGTGAACTTATTCTTCTTTTATTTATGTACTTTGTTCCATTGGTATAAACTTATACTGACTTCTTACATTTTACTTAAAGTGAACTTAGCTAAGGCCTCGTAGCTGCGCTGCCAGAGACGCCGGCAGCGGAGCGGCCGCATTATGTATTTTACTTATGTACTTGTACTCAGCGCTGTTGGCAGCGAGAGCGCGAGGGAGAATGTTATGTGCACTTGAGGTGGCTGACACTAGTTGCACTGACGCTGCACTTATGTCGCCCAATGCATGTGCGATCATATTACATCGCGTCCGAATTATGCTTGGCTTTTTTGAATTAATTTATTCACTGCAATAAAGTGTTACAGTGTATGTTCTTAAGAGTGCACTGCGTACAGTGTGTACTCCTTATGTATGCACACTACAGTAGTGCTGTCCTGGAGGAGGAGATTCAAGAGCAGACATATGCCCAAGATCACGATACTTTCTCATGAAGTCATGGTACATGTCATGGAGAGTTTTGTCTCTTGCGAGTTTGCGCTCAAGTTGCAAAAATCGTCTTTCAGCAGTTTGAAAGAAAAGCCCTAGTATAGCGGGATCGGATTTGAACGGAAGTTCGACTTGAAAACGTCCTGTAGACAGGCGCTGTACTGATTTGGTGAAGTGAGCTTCACGGGCCTTTTGTTCAGCTGTCTGGCGCACAGCCTTCGACTCATTTGGGCTCCGATCGCCCAAAAGCGTTGAACTAATGTGTCGAGAGAACAATCACTAACTTGTGCGACAACGTTAACGCTGAATTGTTGAGGAGGTATTTGCCCTGTATATCTACCAGCAACAACCCATCCCAGCAATGTCTTCTGCAACAATGGAAGACAAGAATTGAGCTCGATTTGCCCAACGCGTAATAACTTGTAAAAAAGTTCAGCGCCTAGGAGAATATCAACCTTGGCTGGCTTATAGAATTCTGGGTCAGCCAACTCAAGGTTTGCGGGTATTTTCCAATTCGCTGTGGGCACAAAGTTACCAGGCTGACAAGTAGATATGGATTTAAGAACCCAAAAATCAGTGCCAAAGCTGTGAGAATTCAAACGAGATTGAATATCAGCGCACACCTTGTGCCTACTACCAGTAGTGGTTCCACCTGCCATTACAATACTCACAGCTGTGTCTTCACACTTTAATCGAAGGCGCTGCGCAAGGTTCTCAGTTATGAGGTTCAACTGTGAGCCGCCATCAAGTAACACACGAGCAGGATGGTAATGGCCGAATCTATCTTTAATTTTTACCACTGCTGTGGCAAGAATTACTTGATCGGCACTTAAAACGTGACCTAAGTACGCTTCTGGATGTGCGACTGTGTGTGGAGCGGGTGAATTTGGCACAGCTACAGAGTATCTGTGCAACAACGAATGGTGTGGTTTTGAACACACCCGACACTTAGAAGCTTCGCAGCTGGAAACTATATGACCCACATTCAAACAATTGAGGCACATTTTTTGAGTCTTAACAAACTCAAATCGCTGCATAACAGATATAGAACCGAAGGAAGGGCAAGAATAAATATTTTGGTCCGCAGAACTACAATATGTGCACTTCGAAATCGGGTTTGAAGGCTTTGAAGGACCCTTTGTGCAAGAAAACGAAGCTTTACTATTTCTTGCAGGTTCTACTCGCGGTTTATTTGGAACCCGAGTTGTCTCTTCAGCCGCTAAATATTGGTAACGCCTGTTTAACTGCTTAGAGCAGTCATCCCAAGAAGGCAACTTGTCATAATCGAGCTGTTCCTCAAAACGAGATTTGGTTGCATGATCAACTTTGGCCATAACCATATGTATGATCATTGCATTCGAAATGTCCTTTTCACTTCCCAACGAAGTTAAAGACGCATACATGGCAGAAACAGTGTCAATGATGGACCGCAAACTAGACGCATTAGGTTTGGTCATACTCGGGATGTCAAACAATTGCGAGATAGTGTCGAAGAATATCAAACATTTGTTGTCGTACACAGACTTGAGGCTAGCAATGGCTTTCGAGTAATTGCAGTCCGTTAACTGAAACGGTTTCACAACTCCTAGAGCCTCACCTGACAAGCACGACACCAAATGATTAAACTTCTCGACGTTGGTCAACGAAGGATCGTCATAAACTAGGCTTTCAAATAAGCACATAAAATTCTTAAATTCGGCATGCTTTCCACTGAATGTAGGCAGCCGCATTTTGGGTAACTGGGACCGTTGACTGGCCATCATAGAACAGTCATGAGAAGTCTGACTTTCAACTTTTTGTTTCGTTGCCTTCACATACAACGCCTTAGTTGAAATGCACAAATCCTAAAGTGGCCCCCTACTATCATTACTTGGATTGAGACTATCCAAATCTGCCTGAAGCGCCATAGCTTTCTTTATGTAATCTTCTAACAGCTCGAGACGACACTCGAGTTCTGTTTGTTCAAACGAAATTGTCTTTAACTGAAATGCCGTTTTCATACGAGCAATATCAGCGCTAACCTTATCAAATTTCTGCATTGTACTAGTTTAGAACTAAATTACTTACTACTACTTGTTGCTTCTCAGATTCCGACATGGTAGAGTATAACCAGAATAAACTCTAAACAAGTTGCAAATCAACGAAAATGAAAACCGAACTTTCCTAACAGCCCTCGCAAATAACAATGCGCTAACAGCAAGAGACCAACTGAGATGCACACAGATTACATACACACGCACTCAATACAGTATGCACGCAGACAAAGTAGCAGTCCAAGCGACCGCACAAACAACAACGAAATCTGCAAGCAGTCTCAGCTGTACTCAGAAAATAGGCGTCGATTACCGCAAGCACGCTTGTAGGCAACGCTAATCCAAACGGGTAGCGGGGGGAAGTTCGTTGGCCCAGCGACAAGTGTAGCCGAAAAAGGGCGCGCACAAAAGAGAGAGCGACAAAGTTCTTTGCTACGCTAGCGGCTCAAGCAACAACAAAGCTATGTTTGTATGTATGTATGCAGCTGATGCAACAAACATCTACCGAAGTAACCAACACAATATGAATAAAAATAACTTCAGAATATTTGTTTTCGATGTTAAAAATCTTAACAGCCCTTTTTTAATTATTGTTGTTTGTTTTGCCTCGAGGTTTTGTTAATAATTATGTTTATGAGGGTGTATAATGTGTTAAATTGTGCAAGGTATGACGTATGTATGTATTTGTGCATGTAAAGTGGTTGCACAAAATAATTTATGTGCCAAAAATTAAGTCCGCATAAGCATACACGTACTATATATACATACATATGTATGTAAGTATGTGAATAGGTTTTAAACACCTTTCGCTTGCACAAATTTGCAGCAATTAAACTTCTTAGAGCTTTATGCTCAATTGTTGGCACAGAATACCTGTAAGCTCTCAAAGGAGTCCACCGAAACTTCCCTGGATTCCGAGCGACGATCACTCATTAGCCAAGCCAAACGAAAGTACCACAAGTAGGGCATAGAGCAGCTCCACAGTCCAAACGAGCAGTTGTAGTTGATGATATCCAGAAAGGCACCAAGCTCCAAATCCAAATAAATGTATGTATATGGTATCCAAACGACACCAGATCCAAATCAAACGAGGTACTAATCACACGACCGCGCACAAAAACCAAGCCACAAAGACCGCAAACAAACGAGGAAATAATCTTATGAAAAACGATGTCCCTGCTCGGGCGCCAATGAAAAATCGCTTCTTTTTAGCGATTGCAACAAACGATATTTGACTAGTTGTTAAATGAGACGCGGTATTCCTTCAATTATTAATATTGCTTTAATGGCTTGGATAATTGTACAACGAGGTTCAACGTGCGAGTACTACTTCGCAAGTGATTTGCCTGCTGCCGCTACAAGTCAGCGGGCCGGCATAAGAAAAGTAATGCACAAAGAGAGCGCCACAGAGAGCGCAGTAAAGGGCGCGATAGAGAGCGCAAAGAAAATGCTTAGAAGCTAAGTAAGGTGCTCCAACAGTCAATGAACATGCCAAGCACATAAGTAGTTTGGTTATTCGCGACGCTGTTCATTACATGCCTCAAAGCATCCTCGACGCTGAGCCCTGGTTTGAAACCATATTGTAGTTCGCATTCCTCTTGGAGAACGTCCTTTTCGCGATTTACCATAATTGCCTCCAGAACTTTACCTAATACTGGCAGCAGGCAGATACCCCGGTAGGACGCTGGATCACTCTTGTCCTTGTCGGGGCTCTTAAGTAGAGCAACCACGCGTGGCCTTTTCCACTCAGTAGGAAAATATCCTTCGTCTAAACAACGGGACAGCAGTGCTTGTAGATGCTGTGGAATAGAGCGCCATAATTATTTACAAATCGCTCCTGTGATGCCGTCCACTCCAGGGGAGCGTCTGCTCCTGAGTTTGGCAACGCAAGTATCCACCTCGTGTGCTTGGAGAGCCGGCGGAGCCTCCACTGGTAAGGTAATGGGTGCTTCCGACTTCGCAGCTGGGAAAAAGTTGCGGAGAAGCACTCGCGCACAGTCGTGCCAAGCATCAACTAGCCCTTCTTCAGTGCGAAGACTCCCAAACTCGCAGGTCTTCTTACGGCCGCGGCATATGTGATACACATGCCCCCATGGATCATTGTACGAGATAAGCACACTGGTTCGGCTACATTGCAGCCACTCTGCCAATATTTCACCCCGATGATAGTTTGGATGGCCCCGAGAATGTTCGGAGAGCTTGCTGAACCACATAGGAGATACTGCATTAGCGTCAAGTCCATAGATGCATGGCGTGCGGCTGGCCCGCAGCTGTAGTATATCGAGCAGAGGAAGAATGAGCAAAAACTTCCTTTTATTCTCACGCATACACCTGTATCTGTGATTTGGTCTTCGATTGGAACGCAGACGACGTCTGGGTTGTCTAAAATTATGGCTGCCTTTTTCCGTGTGTCTGCATATATTCGCATCCCCGACGGGAATCCTGTAATTCTTCCTGCCTTATCCACGTAGGGTTCTTGTATAATTGCGAATATTTGACCAGAATGACGTATTCTCAAGCCAAGCTCTATGTTCGCCTTTTTTCCCCGGCCACAATTCGCTTGGATGAAGCTAAACATAGCTTGCACCCTTGTTAGCACCGCTGCGTAAATCGGGCAGGTCTCGGATAACAATAAATGCCCCGAGGGGAGCCCTCTTAAGCGACAGTTGCGGCAGTCCACCGGTTTGGCACATTTCGTCGCTACGTGTCCGGAAGCCCCACACTAGCGACATACGTCAGATTTGAAATGGAATTGTGCCACCCTATGGTCGAAGCTTAGGCAACGATGGCAGGCATAAGTGCGGACTATTGGGCGGCATCGAAATGAAAACCATTTTATGTACACTCGTCCAGTCTTCTGAAGCATGGCTGTGGCTTTGTCGTCCATTTTCAGTGTTAGATTTACAGTGTCACCATCAGTGACAGACCATCTCTTGGTTTCCAAATGATCCGCAGACTTAAAGGCACCCGGAGACATCTCATCTTTGAAATGGTTGACATATAGTTCTTCCATAAACTCCTCTGACGATATGCCAGTATCAACATCAAAGATAGTTATCCTCTGGCGCAGTCCATTGTTGGGCTTGATAGTTAAACCAACTTCTCAAACTTCTGGTTCGACACAATCTTCTTAATTTCTCTGATAGAAGGGGCACGGATAATCGCGCCACCGCGCTTTAGGGGTCGCACTTCATGCACTCGACAATTAAGGGTAGGCCCAACTTCTTTGATAACTTTTTTGGCTATCTCGGTACCAGAAATATTCGGATCTCCACTAGTGACAACAGCTGACCATGTTTCCACAACCTTTCTAGTCTGGGCAGGGGGAGCAGGAGCAGCTTCGACAATGGGACAGGTGGCGGCAAGAGGCCGCATTAGTGGTGAACTTAGCCTATTTTCGAGCACTCCAATTCTAATCGCCATTGAGGTAACAAGCTCGTCGTAGCACTCAATGGCAGTCAAAATAGCAATGGCGGCATCAGGGTCAATGTAGGCGCGAATTACTGCTTCTTTCACTCCATGCTGCATCGACGTGAGTTTTTCGACGATAGACGAAGCGCCACCGACTATTATGCTGTAACGTTGTTACTCTGCCGCGGGTATGCTCGGCGGCCAGAGTCTGCTGAAATAAATTAGGCACCCCAAAGTGCCGAGGTGTCCACCAAAAATGTGCAAATAAAGAGGGCGGTATGCCAAGAATCTTCACCACGTGTCTTTTCTGTAATGTTCTTTAATACAAAATAATCAAGCGCTTCAGTGCGCGGTGGGCAGAAGCCAAAAGAGAACTCAAACTAAAACCGAACTTAAAATTACTCGCCTTCATGGCTTACTATTCTTCACAACTACTTGTTAGTTTAAAATTACTCGTAATGACGCGCGGCTGCCCGCTACGCAACGCGTCATTACACGTCCCCCCTTCCTGAGCGGAACACGATCCGGTTGAGGGGGGTGGCTGCCAACGCCACCATCGGGAGCCTTCCTTCTTCGGCCATCCGCCGCAAGCCATGCGCCTCCGCCTGTGAAAACATCGCCCAAGCGAGGGGCTTTGTGGAGCCGCCACACCTCTCCAGCACGACCATTGGCTGTTCGCTCGCCGTGCCATCGGGCTCTCTGCCCCACGCCACAAACACTGGCCAGGGGACCCGCGGCTGTGCCACCCGCGACCCCCTATGCAGCTCCTGCAGGCATCTGGCGTACGCTAGGCTGCTGCTCCTCCAGCCCGTTGGCGTCGCTCCTGCGCTCGACGGCCCCCACGGCGGCGACGTCGGTTGCCTGCCGGCGTCGGTGAGCTTGCTCGGGCGGGCGCCCGGAACTGGCAGTTCCGGGGGTCCCGATCGAATGCGATCTGTTTCTAGGTCCTGCGCCACTCTTCCAGGTCCACGTAGCCCCTGTCCGCGTCCATGTTTCGTCACTTTTGGAATTCTTTTCTCACAATTTGCGACGCGCCGGTTTCCGCGTGTAATCTTGTTGTGACTGTTTTGTTAGCGCTGCCACCTCTCGCGGTTGCCAGTGCTACCCATGCCCGGCGGTCTATCGTCGGTGTTACCACTCGCAGACTTATGCGATAGTGGGCAGTAGGGCCCTGGTTGCTATAACTGCTGTCGTGCGGCTGCTGCGACCGCGGCTGACATGGCCGATTTTGTGCTTCCGGCAGTTGTTCGTCCCACGTGTTGTGCTGCCCGTCCGCCAGCTGAGCAATCAATGTTTTGACCGTTCTATTGTTCCGCTCCGTGGGATTCTCCTGAGGTGTATATGGTGCCGTCAGTTGTTTCAGCGCGCGACTTGTAAACTGGGCTCCATTGTCTGTGATGAGTTTTCGCGGCGTCCCAAACCGCGCCAGGATCCGCTCTCGTAGGGCCAGCTTCACTGCCGCCGCTGTTGCCTTGCGGATGGGGACCAGTTCTGCCCATTTACTGAACTTATCGACCAGGACCAGTAGGTACGAGTTGCCCCGTTTGGACCGCGGCAGCGGTCCCACAAAATCGGCGCAGACGACGTCCCACGCTGCTTCCGCTGGTTTAAAATGCATCTTGCCTGCCGTCAGCCGTTGCTGGGCTTTATAGCGTTGGCACAACAGGCACTGGTGCACATACTTCGCTACGTCGCGATACAGACCAGGCCAGTGGTATCGGTCTGCAACGCGTGCACAGGTTCGGCGTACTCCCATATGGCCCGCCGTTGCGTCGTCGTGGCATTCTCTCAACACCTCCTGTCGTAGAGGCGCGGCCACGCAAAGCCTCCATTCAAGGCTCCTTTTCGGTACTGGACATCGAAGGTGTACTGCTGCAGCTCCAAAGCCCAGCGTGCGATGCGGCCGGTGGGGCTCTCAATCGAGTTGAGCCAACGCAACTCCAAGTGATCGGTCACGACAGTGAAATGGTAGCCTTCCAAATAGTGTCGCAGTTTTCGGATTCCCCAAACAATTGCGAGGCACTCCTTCTCCGTGGCGCTGTAGTTGACCTCCGCTTTCTGCAGCTTCCTACTGGCGTAGGAAATTATGTGTTCGTGGCCGTCTATGTCTTGCGTCAGAACCGCGCCCAGCCCATACTCGCTGGCGTCCGTCTGTAGGCAGAAACGTCGAGAGAAATCGGGGCACGCCAACACCGGAGCTTCCATCAGCTGCTTCTGGATACACTGGAATGCCTCCTGCTGCTGCTTTCCCCAACTCCACTTGTGGCCCTTCTTCAACAGTTCGGTAAGGGGCCCAACCGTTGTGGCGAAATTTGGTACGAAGCGTCGATACCACGAGGCCATTCCAATGTACTGCCGCAATTGTTTCAGATTTGATGGCGGCTTCAGCTCGTGGATGGCTGCTACCTTCTCCGGATCTGTTTGGATGCCCGCCTCCGTCACTAGATGCCCCAGGTACCTAATGGATTTACGAAAGAATTCGCACTTATCTCGATTTATTCGCAGATTCGCGCAAGTTGCTCAAGTGTTCCTCGAACGTCCTGCCGAACGCCCGCAGGCGTTGCGCCAGCCTCGGACTCGCGAAGCTGCGTGTCGCTCCGGTGTCCACGACCGCCTCTACCAGTACACCATCACAGTCTACCGATAGCGCGGACGCTACCCTGCGTGTCGTTGTTAATTGGAATTTGCCTGCGTGGGCTCGCCGGCTGTTGATGTGGGACGAGCCCCCCTGGCGTTTCCCCCCGCGCGTCGGCAGCATTCGTTCGCACGCACCCCCATCTTACCACAGTCCCAACAGTAGAACTGTTGAGTGTTTGGGCACGCGTCCATACTGTGCCCTCCCATCCCGCAACATCTGCAGATGGGTGGGCGACGATGCGTATCCGCTGGGCCAACCGCCACCAGCTGTGGGATCGGCGTAGGGTGTGTGGCGTTCGTCTCATCATTGCCGGCCGCCTGTGACCGACTGCTTGGTACACGCCCTGTGCCGCCCGTACGTACCCATCGAGTGAGCTCACTTCTTCGCCTGCCAGGCGCAGATTGGCGCGTATTTCTGGTAGCCCGTTGGCGTGGACAAGTCTCAGCTGCTCCTCTGCAGTCATCTCCGCGCCGCGCATCTGTCGTTGCATCGTTCGGACATACTCCATAGGGCCCTCTGATGCGCCCTGGACCCGGCTGTATGCTTCCCGCCGGCGCTCTTCTATGTGGGGACCCGCTGGATACTCCTTTAGTAGGTCTTGGCGGAACTCGACCCACCGTTGTGCCAAATTGCGCCTTGACCACTCCTTCGCCTCGCCAACCAGGACTTCCGGTAACACGGTCACCAACTCATCTAATCGCACGTTGCTCATCTCTGCCTTATCTACCAGATCCCGGAGGAACGTTCTTGGGACCCCGCTGCCGACAAATAGGACGCCCCACTGGGCTACCTGTATCTGCAGCGCGGCTCGTCTGTCTCGTTCGGCTGATGTTGACGCCTGTGGTTCTGCCACCGCCTGCGTGCTCGCGAGCGGCGACGCTGGAGTCGGTGCTGTTGGGTCATCTTCGTCAGGCGCATTACCAGCAGGCGCGGTGGAAGCGCAGACCTGGCTCGACAGTTTCTGGAAACCATCCTCCATAGCCTGGGCCAACCGGTGGGTGTACTGTGCAAACGCAACTGTCACCGAATCGGCAATCGCTTGTGCGAGGTCCGCCGTTGAGAGCACTGGAGCCACTGCTGGCGTCGCTGAGGCTGCTGTGGGCTCGGTGGTGGTAGCTCCCGGCGAGGCCGCGACCGCTACCGAAATGGTCGGCACTGTCGCAGGAGTTAGCGGTGTCGTGTTTGCCTCTGTCACGACGAGCAGCCCCTCCGGTACGTCCTCTTGTTTCGGGACTCCCAGCCGTCCGTCGGGCTCATCTGGCCTTTCGCCGCGGTACGCGACGACATGTTTTCGTAATATGCCGCGAATTCTTCCAGGCGGGATCGGTACTCTTCTTGGGCCGACTTCACGAACGTTGACAGCCGCGCCCGCAACGCCTCCACGTTGCCGGTCTCCTCGATTTCGAACTCGAGCAGCACCGTGCTGAGCTCTTCCTTCTGCAGCACACGTATCCAGCTCGTTCGTAGCATCGTAGGTCCACGCTCTCTTCCCTACTTGGTCGGATCTAACCTCAAACTTCTTTGGGGTCCCTGCTCGGGCGCCACTTGTAACGTTGTGACTCTGCCGCGGGTATGCTCGCCGGCCAGAGTCTGCTGAAATAAATTAGGTACCCCAAAGTGCCGAGGTGTCCACCAAAACTGTGCAAATAAAGAGGGCGGTATGCCAAGAATCTTCACCACGTGTCTTTTCTGTAATGTTCTTTAATACAAAATAATCAAGCGCTTCAGTGCGCGTTGGGCAGAAGCCAAAAGAGAACTCAAACTAGAACCGAACTTAAAATTACTCGCCTTCATGGCTTACTATTCTTTACAACTACTTGTTAGCTTAAAATTACTCGTAATGACGCGCGGCTGCCCGCTACCCAGCCTGGCAACACTTGACCTGCAAATGCTCGAATACCACACAGAAGCACCGAATAGCGCACAAGGCAGCATGAGCCCAGTATAATCGGTCCGCCTCGCCCGAGAGGTGAGACCCCAGTCCACACGAAGTACACGCGCCAATGCTCCGACCACCCCAGATAGACGATCACGCAATGATGCGATATGCGGATAAAAATTCATTCTTTCTCCTACAGTGATGCCCAAGTAGCGGCAATTCGTGACATACCTGAGGCTTGTTTCCGCGAACCGTATCGTGGGCTTCCTGTTAGGAGACAATTTTCCCTTAAGAAGCATGATAACCGTTTTCCTAGTGGAAATAGAGACTCCTGTTTCGTTCCCCCAATCGCTTCCAAATGAATGGACCTCGTCTCGTCGTATTTATTGACCATGTTCGCGCTACTTGAGAAGAAACTCTGCCATATTCCCATTTCTCTGCAGCCGGAGTTCTGTAGGCACTGTAGCGCTGATCCCCATTCTACGTGGTCGAAGGCACCCTTGAAGTCAATGAACATGCCAAGCACATAAGTAGTTTGGTTGTTCGCGACTCTGTTCATTACATGCCTCCAAGCATCCTCGACGCTGAGCCCTGGTTTGAAACCATATTGTAGTTCGCATTCATCTTGAAGAACCTCCTTTTCGCGATTTACCATAATTGCCTCCAGAACTTTACCTAATACTGGCAGCAGGCAGATACCCCGGTAGGACGCTGGATCACTCTTGTCCTTGTCGGAGCTCTTAAGTAGAGCAACCACGCGTGGCCTTTTCCACTCAGTAGGAAAATATCCTTCGTCTAAACAACGGGACAGCAGTGCTTGTAGATGCTGTGGAATAGAGCGCCATAATTATTTACAAATCGCTCCTGTGATGCCGTCCATTCCAGGGGAGCGTCTGCTCCTGAGTTTGGCAACGCAAGTATCCACCTCGTGTGCTTGGAGAGCCGGCGGAGCCTCCACTGGTAAGGTAATGGGTGCTTCCGACTCCGCAGCTGGGAAAAAGTTGCGGAGAAGCACTCGCGCGCAGTCGTGCCAAGCATCAACTAGCCCTTCTTCTGTGCGAAGACTCCCAATCACGCAGGTCTTCTTACGGCCGCGGCATATGTGATACACATGCCCCCATGGATCATTGCTATGTGTTGTAACGACGCGTTGCGCAGCAACCAGCTGTGCGTCATTAGTTGTAAATTAATAAGTAATTGTAAGAATAGTAAGCCATGAAGGCGAGTAATTTTAAGTTCGGTTTAGGTTAGTTCACTTCTGGTTCTTGGCTCATGCCCAACGCGCACTGAAGCGCTCTGTATGTTGTTTTACAATTAAAGAAACACGTGGAGAAGTTTGGGCATACCGCCCTCTTTTATTTGGTGGACACCTCGGCAGTTTGGGGTGCCTAATTTATTTCAGCATACTCTGGCCGGCGAGCATACCCGCGGCAGAGTAACAACGTTACAAGTGGCGCCCGAGCAGGGACCCCAAAGAAGTGTGAGGTTAGATCCGACCAAGTAGGGGAGAGAGCGTGGACCTACGATGCTACGAACGAGCTGGATACGTGTGCTGCGGAAGGAAGAGCTCAGCACGGTGCTGCGCGAGTTCGACATCGAGGAGACCGGGACCGTGGAGGCTTTGCGGGGGCGGCTGGCAACGTTCGTGAAGTCGGCCCAAGAAGAGTACCGACCCCGCCTGGAAGAACTAGCGGCGTATTACGAGAACATGTCGTCGCGGACGGCTGGGAGTCCCGAAACAAGAGGACGTACCGGAGGGGCTGCTCGTCGTGACAGAGGCAAACACGACACCGCGAACTCCTGCGACAGTGCCGACCATTTCGGTAGCGGTCGCGGCCTCGCCGGGAGCTACCACAACGGAGCCCACGGCAGCTTCAGCGACGCCAACAGTGGCTCCAGTGCTCTCAACGGCGGACCTGACACAAGCGATCGCCGATTCGGTGACAGTTGCGTTGGCTCAGTACACCCACCGGTTGGCCCAGGCTATGGAGGATGGGTTCCAGAAACTGTCGAGCCAGGTCTGCGCTTCCACCGCGCCTGCTGGTAATGCGCCTGACGAAGATGACCCAGCAGCACCGACTCCAGCGTCACCGCTCGCAAGCGCGCAGGCGGTAGCAGAACCACAGGCGCCAACATCAGCCGTGTCAACCGCATCCGCGGCTGGTTCGGCCCACTCGACAATGTCACGAGCGGAGCGGAGAGCCCTGAGCACGGAGGTGGCACAGTGGGGAGTACGTTTCGACGGCAGCGGGGACCCACGGGCATTCTTGCGCAGGCTAGAAGAGAAAGCGGAAGTGAGTGGGGAGCCGGTAGATAATTTGGTGCCGATGTTACCAAACATTCTGGAGGGCGCGGCACTGACGTGGGACCGCACAAGGCGAAGCCCGACCCAGTCGTGGGCAGAGTTCCGCGCGGAACTGCTGGAAGCGTACCCGGCCGCTCCTCACATTGAGCGGTGGCGACAGAATGCGCAACGACGCTTTCAGGGCGAGTCGGAGTCCACTGCGACCTACGTCCAAGCGATGCTGGAACTGATGCTCGATGCAGACATGCCCGGAGAGGAGCAGCTGAGGCTCATCTACCGCAACAGCCGACCAGCGATCAACATCAGGATACGGCATCAGGATGTCCATACTGTGGCCGAATTCAAACGGCAAGCAGAAGAGCTGGAGGAGTTGGGCCTGGTTCCGGCCTGTACCATTGGGGCAGGGCCATCCCAGCCAGCGTTCATGGGCCCACGGGGGCTTCCGATCCGACGTCCGGAGCCAACGGATACGCAGCCCATATCTGGTGGTGAGTTAAGCAGGCGAGACTTTGTCCCTTTACAGACGACACCCGCGCGAACAACAGCAACCGGGCCCGAGATGCAGAGCTCGTCGGTACACCAGGGGCGGTCTTGCAAACGCTGTGGTATGGCGGGGCACGACAACGAATGCTGCCCAAACCAACGACAACTATACTGCTGGGATTGCGGTAGGCTGGGCATACGAGCGAACGAATGCTGCCGACGCGCGCCGGGAAACGCCAGGGGGGGCTCGTCCCACATCAACAGTCGGCGAGCCCACGCAGGCAGATTCCAATTAACAACGACACGCAGGGTAGCGGCCGCTCTACCAGTGGACTGCGATGGTGTACTGGTAGAGGCGGTCGTGGACACCGGAGCGACACGCAGCTTCGCGAGTCCGAGGCTGGCGCAACGCCTGCGGGCGCCAGACGGAGAAAATGTACGGTCCGTGAGCGTGACTGTGTCCATAGCTGACGGGACACAGAAGACGGTCCGTGATAAACGAAGGCGACGGTCACGGTGGGCGACAGTCGCGTAGTACTGCCGCTGCTCACACTCCCCGGATGCATAGATGAGCTCACATTGGGACTGGATTATGTCCAAATGGCCAACGGGGCGGTGACTGTGGGCGGCCAAACTGTAGAATTGCGAACAAACGATCCACGGCCACGCAGACGGCGGAGGCGAAATCGCAGAGCCCGACATGCAGCCTTGGTGACAAGCGAGGATCAGGCACGCCAGTACAATCTGCGGAGACGCGAGTGGCGACCCAGACTGGGCGACGAGGTGCTCGTGCGACAACATCACCTGTCCAACGCAGCCGAGCAGTTTGCGGCCAAGCTGGCGCCTCGCTTCGATGGCCCATTCACGGTGCGAGCATTCATATCCCCAGTTATAGTGCGTGTGCGACCGGTGGCGGGCGGCAGAGCTAGAACGGCACATGTGCGGGATCTAAAAGCGGTGAATGCAGAAGACAGCGAAGCCGACGAAGGCAGCGACGACAGAGGCAGCGTTAGTATGGTCACCAGGGCCACGCCACCGACAGCTTCACAGCAGCCACAGCAGGCCACTCCTCAGCGTCAACAAAAGCAGCCACAGCGGCAGTCCGGGCAACAAAATCGGCCATATCAACGAGCACGACGACAGCAGCCACGGTCACGACAGCCACGACAGCAGCAACAGCAACCAGGGCTTCGTAGCAGCCACACCGACAATAGCAACGGCAACACCACCGGCGTCCACCAAAGCGGGAACAGCAAAGCTGCCGTTCTAGCCGAAGAAGATGCCCATGTAAGCCTACAAACATAATTAAACGAAGTTTGTTGTTACGTTTCAGGCCATGTGAAGCGATGTAGATTACCGCACCGCCTGAGATACACACTCAGCGCCGAATATACCGGAGACGCAGCTGATGGGTATGATAATTCCATTGGCGATCCCTAAACAGCTACGGCAACAGCAGCCAGTCCCACAGCAGCCACTACAGCACCCATTACAGAATCCAGAGGATGACGACACGTCAGCACCACGCGGCGGAAATGCAGAAAACAACAATGCGACCGAATGACAGAGCGAACAGCTGACGGTGAAGGTACAGGTGGCGTTGACAGGTGGCCAAACGCGAGGGGTGGCAGCGCTGCCACCCCGCTGCTACGCATCTGCCGTTCGATTATGGCGCGGTGAAGGAAAATTCGAAAAAACCACCGATCGGGCCGTTCGACCCCTTGGGGAAAGGGGGAGGTGTAACGACGCGTTGCGCAGCAACCAGCTGTGCGTCATTACGATGCCAAGTAGTTGTAAATTAATAAGTAATTGTAAGAATAGTAAGCCATGAAGGCGAGTAATTTTAAGTTCGGTTTATGTTAGTTCACTTCTGGTTCTTGGCTCATGCCCAACGCGCACTGAAGCGCTCTGTATTTTGTTTTACAATTAAAGAAACACGTGGAGAAGTTTGGGCATACCGCCCTCTTTTATTTGGTGGACACCTCGGCAGTTTGGGGTGCCTAATTTATTTCAGCATACTCTGGCCGGCGAGCATACCCGCGGCAGAGTAACAACGTTACAAGTGGCGCCCGAGCAGGGACCCCAAAGAAGTGTGAGGTTAGATCCGACCAAGTAGGGGAGAGAGCGTGGACCTACGATGCTACGAACGAGCTGGATACGTGTGCTGCGGAAGGAAGAGCTCAGCACGGTGCTGCGCGAGTTCGACATCGAGGAGACCGGGACCGTGGAGGCTTTGCGGGGGCGGCTGGCAACGTTCGTGAAGTCGGCCCAAGAAGAGTACCGACCCCGCCTGGAAGAACTAGCGGCGTATTACGAGAACATGTCGTCGCGGACGGCTGGGAGTCCCGAAACAAGAGGACGTACCGGAGGGGCTGCTCGTCGTGACAGAGGCAAACACGACACCGCGAACTCCTGCGACAGTGCCGACCATTTCGGTAGCGGTCGCGGCCTCGCCGGGAGCTACCACAACGGAGCCCACGGCAGCTTCAGCGACGCCAACAGTGGCTCCAGTGCTCTCAACGGCGGACCTGACACAAGCGATCGCCGATTCGGTGACAGTTGCGTTGGCTCAGTACACCCACCGGTTGGCCCAGGCTATGGAGGATGGGTTCCAGAAACTGTCGAGCCAGGTCTGCGCTTCCACCGCGCCTGCTGGTAATGCGCCTGACGAAGATGACCCAGCAGCACCGACTCCAGCGTCACCGCTCGCAAGCGCGCAGGCGGTAGCAGAACCACAGGCGCCAACATCAGCCGTGTCAACCGCATCCGCGGCTGGTTCGGCCCACTCGACAATGTCACGAGCGGAGCGGAGAGCCCTGAGCACGGAGGTGGCACAGTGGGGAGTACGTTTCGACGGCAGCGGGGACCCACGGGCATTCTTGCGCAGGCTAGAAGAGAAAGCGGAAGTGAGTGGGGAGCCGGTAGATAATTTGGTGCCGATGTTACCAAACATTCTGGAGGGCGCGGCACTGACGTGGGACCGCACAAGGCGAAGCCCGACCCAGTCGTGGGCAGAGTTCCGCGCGGAACTGCTGGAAGCGTACCCGGCCGCTCCTCACATTGAGCGGTGGCGACAGAATGCGCAACGACGCTTTCAGGGCGAGTCGGAGTCCACTGCGACCTACGTCCAAGCGATGCTGGAACTGATGCTCGATGCAGACATGCCCGGAGAGGAGCAGCTGAGGCTCATCTACCGCAACAGCCGACCAGCGATCAACATCAGGATACGGCATCAGGATGTCCATACTGTGGCCGAATTCAAACGGCAAGCAGAAGAGCTGGAGGAGTTGGGCCTGGTTCCGGCCTGTACCATTGGGGCAGGGCCATCCCAGCCAGCGTTCATGGGCCCACGGGGGCTTCCGATCCGACGTCCGGAGCCAACGGATACGCAGCCCATATCTGGTGGTGAGTTAAGCAGGCGAGACTTTGTCCCTTTACAGACGACACCCGCGCGAACAACAGCAACCGGGCCCGAGATGCAGAGCTCGTCGGTACACCAGGGGCGGTCTTGCAAACGCTGTGGTATGGCGGGGCACGACAACGAATGCTGCCCAAACCAACGACAACTATACTGCTGGGATTGCGGTAGGCTGGGCATACGAGCGAACGAATGCTGCCGACGCGCGCCGGGAAACGCCAGGGGGGGCTCGTCCCACATCAACAGTCGGCGAGCCCACGCAGGCAGATTCCAATTAACAACGACACGCAGGGTAGCGGCCGCTCTACCAGTGGACTGCGATGGTGTACTGGTAGAGGCGGTCGTGGACACCGGAGCGACACGCAGCTTCGCGAGTCCGAGGCTGGCGCAACGCCTGCGGGCGCCAGACGGAGAAAATGTACGGTCCGTGAGCGTGACTGTGTCCATAGCTGACGGGACACAGAAGACGGTCCGTGATAAACGAAGGCGACGGTCACGGTGGGCGACAGTCGCGTAGTACTGCCGCTGCTCACACTCCCCGGATGCATAGATGAGCTCACATTGGGACTGGATTATGTCCAAATGGCCAACGGGGCGGTGACTGTGGGCGGCCAAACTGTAGAATTGCGAACAAACGATCCACGGCCACGCAGACGGCGGAGGCGAAATCGCAGAGCCCGACATGCAGCCTTGGTGACAAGCGAGGATCAGGCACGCCAGTACAATCTGCGGAGACGCGAGTGGCGACCCAGACTGGGCGACGAGGTGCTCGTGCGACAACATCACCTGTCCAACGCAGCCGAGCAGTTTGCGGCCAAGCTGGCGCCTCGCTTCGATGGCCCATTCACGGTGCGAGCATTCATATCCCCAGTTATAGTGCGTGTGCGACCGGTGGCGGGCGGCAGAGCTAGAACGGCACATGTGCGGGATCTAAAAGCGGTGAATGCAGAAGACAGCGAAGCCGACGAAGGCAGCGACGACAGAGGCAGCGTTAGTATGGTCACCAGGGCCACGCCACCGACAGCTTCACAGCAGCCACAGCAGGCCACTCCTCAGCGTCAACAAAAGCAGCCACAGCGGCAGTCCGGGCAACAAAATCGGCCATATCAACGAGCACGACGACAGCAGCCACGGTCACGACAGCCACGACAGCAGCAACAGCAACCAGGGCTTCGTAGCAGCCACACCGACAATAGCAACGGCAACACCACCGGCGTCCACCAAAGCGGGAACAGCAAAGCTGCCGTTCTAGCCGAAGAAGATGCCCATGTAAGCCTACAAACATAATTAAACGAAGTTTGTTGTTACGTTTCAGGCCATGTGAAGCGATGTAGATTACCGCACCGCCTGAGATACACACTCAGCGCCGAATATACCGGAGACGCAGCTGATGGGTATGATAATTCCATTGGCGATCCCTAAACAGCTACGGCAACAGCAGCCAGTCCCACAGCAGCCACTACAGCACCCATTACAGAATCCAGAGGATGACGACACGTCAGCACCACGCGGCGGAAATGCAGAAAACAACAATGCGACCGAATGACAGAGCGAACAGCTGACGGTGAAGGTACAGGTGGCGTTGACAGGTGGCCAAACGCGAGGGGTGGCAGCGCTGCCACCCAGCTGCTACGCATCTGCCGTTCGATTATGGCGCGGTGAAGGAAAATTCGAAAAAACCACCGATCGGGCCGTTCGACCCCTTGGGGAAAGGGGGAGGTGTAACGACGCGTTGCGCAGCAACCAGCTGTGCGTCATTACGATGCCAAGTAGTTGTAAATTAATAAGTAATTGTAAGAATAGTAAGCCATGAAGGCGAGTAATTTTAAGTTCGGTTTATGTTAGTTCACTTCTGGTTCTTGGCTCATGCCCAACGCGCACTGAAGCGCTCTGTATTTTGTTTTACAATTAAAGAAACACGTGGAGAAGTTTGGGCATACCGCCCTCTTTTATTTGGTGGACACCTCGGCACTTTGGGGTGCCTAATTTATTTCAGCATACTCTGGCCGGCGAGCATACCCGCGGCAGAGTAACAACGTTACAGTGTTCTGACGAAAGAGTGCCAATTTCCTTCTTTTGGTGGGAGAATTTTCTTCTTGTACTCCATTATAGAAATCCTCAACGAAATCGCGATGTGTCTTGCGTCATTGTGCTCTCCACGTCGACGAGCATTTTGGAGTTGTCGCCTTAGTCTTCTCACATTTGAGTCCTATCGCTCTATTGCATGCTGTATGTACATGTGATCGTAGCGTCGCCACTTGGTCGTCGATTGTCTCTCTTGACAGGTTTTGTGGCAGTTCTGCAACCAATCTTCTGGTTTCCTCACCAAACAATCTCCAGTTTGCTTTTTCAAGGTTCCAGGAAGGTACAGGGGCTCTGCTCTCAACTGTGTTGCCAGGATTCACTTTGGCCGACGTGGATAATGTTGTGGTCACTTAAATCCCATTCCTCCACTCTCCAGTTATATGTGGCCCATATAGACGCTGCATCATTGGCTATTGTCAGGTCGATGTCACTTCTGGCCCGGCGTTTGTCGAACGTGTATACTTCGTATACTGTACGAGATAAGCACACTGGTTCGGCTACATTGCAGCCACTCTGCCAGTATTTCACCCCGATGATAGTTTGGATGGCCCCGAGAATGTTCGGAGAGCTTGCTGAACCTCTTAAGCGACAGTTGCGGCAGTCCACCGGCTTGGCACATTTCGTCGCTACGTGTCCGGAAGCCCCACACTAGCGACATACGTCAGATTTGAAATGGCATTGTGCCACCCTATGGTCGAAGCTTAGGCAACGATGGCAGGCATAAGTGCGGACTATTGGGCGGCATCGAAATGAAAACCATTTTATGTACACTCGTCCAGTCTTCTGAAGCATGGCTGTGGCTTTGTCGTCCATTTTCAGTGTTAAATTTACAGTGTCACCATCAGTGACAGACCATCTCTTGGTTTCCAAATGATCCGCAGACTTAAAGGCACCCGGAGACATCTCATCTTCATACATAATTTGTCTTATCAGCATAATCGGGAGATTATGTATGTATGTATATTTATGCCGCAATTGGTCAGCGTGTGTCTGCTGACTTAGCGTAGCCTATAAGTGGGTGATCATATTACACGCTCACTTGAAAGAGTTTTGTTTGTGTACTGCAACAATGTGTTGCTGATATATTTATGTTTTGTTTGTGTAATGCAACAATGTGTTGCTGATATATTTATGCTTAATCGATGTTATTTTATTGGTACAGTGTACCCTCAATATATGCGTATACTACACGCCATTGAGGTAACAAGCTCGTCGTAGCACTCAATGGCAGTAAAAATAGCAATGGCGGCATCATGGCCAATGCAGGCGCGAATTACTGCTTCTTTCACTCCATGCTGCATCGACGTGAGTTTTTCGACGATAGACGAAGCGCCACCGACTATTATGCTATCTATGGAGCGAGAGGGAATAACAGTTGGATCAGCACGAGGTGTTTCAGCAGTAACACCATTGGAAGTGGCAACACATTCACTCGGCTCCAATTCTACCCGTTTGGCCTTGGATTGTCCATCTGAGTTATCCTCGCGGGTTCGAGATTTAGATTTCTTGCCTCGTTTGACGGAGGTGATAGAGGCATCGGACTCCATCATTGAGATACTGCTATCGCGTACTTCTCGCTCTTTATGCAGTAGGCGACGTCACCTTGGGCATGGTACCGCAATCAAAAACACTCAGTAAGTGAGAGAGCTATTTCCGATTTAGTTCACGACGAGATTATTCAAACTTGCCTTGGTAGGCTTTGCGAACAGAGAAATTATAAAATTCGAAATCGCCTTAGTAGGCTTTGCTAGCAAAATGCACGCGTATAAGACCGCGTTGAATAGGGGCACGACGGTTGCCAAAGTTGGAACCGTTGCAGCTACGCACAGAAATCTCAACGTTTTACACGTATACGGATTATTGCTGAAAAACTGCTAACCAGCTTTTTGCCACATCAGTCGCCTCATACGACAAGCCGTGACCGCTGAGATGGTATTCTAAGCCCCGCCATCACATGGGGGAGGTGCCAGCGTCAGCGAACGCCTCCAGCCTCTGCATCCTCTCTGGCGTCTCCGTCACACCAGACACCCTCCAGATGCCGCTCCTCCACTCAATCCCGAGTCCTGCGAGGTCATGAATATCCGCGTACAGCGGGCATACACAAAGGATGTGCAGCCAATCCTCCTCCAGCGTCCAGGCTTGAAGCCGAACTGCCATCTGCAGCCTTCCGGCACTGCCTCCTTGAGACGGTCCACCATGATCGCCTCCAGCACTTTACCGAACACCGGCAGCAAGCAGATACCTCGATAGGAAGCAGGATCGCTCCTGTTCCCATCAGGCCCTTTATGCAAAGCGACCACACGTGGCCGCTTTCACTCTTCCGGGAAGTATCCACTTGCTAAACAGCGGGAATACATCGTTCCACGACACGACTGTCTGGCCATTGGTCGTCTGTGCTCGTCTCGCGGCGTCCTATCGCCCTATCGCACGCTTGGCGTACTATAGACCGTAGGGCCGCTACCTGTTCGTCCATCGGTGTGTCTACCGAGATCGCCTCTGCTCCTCCGATGACCTCCTCATCGAACAATCGCCAACGCGCCCTCGCGAGATTCCAGGACGGCACAGGAGGGAAACTCTCGACTGCGTTCTGGGGCCCAGGTGTCACCACAACAGAGATTCTGTTGTGGTCACTCAGGACCCACTCGTCCATTCTCCATTGGTATGCAGCCCATACCAATGCTGCGTCATTGGCGATTGTGACGTTGATGTCGCTCCTCCCGTTCGGTCCATCGAAGGTGAATACCTCGCTGTATTCATTCAGAGCTCCAGTACTACTCCCCGTGATCCACTCAGCCAGCAGCTCACCCCGCTGTTGGTTAAATGTCCCTGATTCACATCAGAAACTTTGCTAAACCACAGGGGGGATGGCAGGCGTGTTGCTAGCGTGCAACAACACTGCATCCAAGTAGTCCAGGTACGGCTCAACATCTGCTCCAAATTGGCAGTATACGGAGGACAGGTAGGCTGTGCCAAAGCCACCCGTCACTCTCATGCACACCCCAAGGTCCGTTGTCAACTCCTCCATCTGAACGCATACGACGTTCGGGTCATCCACAACGATGGCCGCCTTTTTTCTTTTGTCTGCGTAGACTCGCATACTGGACGGCAGTCCAGTTATGCGATCCAAGTGGGGGCTCACATAAAGTTCCTGGATCACAGAAGGAGTATCCAAAATTCCTTATCCTAACCCCACGCTCTACTGTCGCGTCGCTGCATCTCGCACAGTTGGTTTGCAAGACACTAAATATTTTAGTGCCTTGCTTGCATCCTTGCTATGACAGCAGCATAAATCGGACATGCCTCCGAGAGCGTGCGATGCCCCGAAGGATGCCCTTTCATTCGGCAGTTTCGGCAGTCCGCCGGCTTCTTATATTTGGCCGCTATATGGCCGATCTCCCCACATTGGCGGCACGCCGTAGATGCGCTGCATTCAGCCACCTTATGGTTGAATGACATGCATACGTGCGAACCAGCTTCCTACATCTGAAGGACTGGCAGGTCACGAAGACTCCGCCAGCCTTCTCCAGGATGGTTGCTGCTGCCTCATCTACATCAAGCGTAAGGTTGATCCTGCCACCGTCCGTGACAGACCACCTCTTGGTCTCCATGAATTTTTTACTGCGACCGGGCGCGGCAGGGCTGTGGGCACAGCCTTTGTGGCAGCAGTGGCCGTGTTTGGCACAGTTGGCGGCACCGTTTGCGAGTTCCTCGTGGATCCAGCTCTGCTCTCCGCATGATCTACGCGCAGTATGAGAGCCATGATGAGCTCATCATACTCTGCGGTCGCATCCGCAACGGCCTTTGACAACGCTGGCTCCATACGCGCCTCGAATAGAGCATTCCTGACCATCCGCTATATGCCGGACAGCTCTGCAATAACGGCAGAGGTGCCACCAGCCACGATACTCACAGCTGAGCATCGTAGTACGGCGGGAGCAGCGGAGGGGGCGTCAGCGGTCGTCGGCTTCGCGACGGCGGCAGTGGCCGTATTCGCGAAATCTCCCTCGGCAGTAGTGCCGGCGGCTATTACGGCAGCGGATGACGCGGTACTTTTCGCGACGGCGCTGTCAACGGCGGCAGCGGTGGTGACGTCGGCAGCACATTGCGACGCAGTGGCTCCGGCATCCATGTCGAGAGACGAGGAGGAGGAGGCTGCCCTCTCCTTGATCCTCTTCTTGGACGGTGTTACGGGCGCTGTCACCTGTCTTGCGGCGCACTAGGCTACGCCCACGATGGGCAGTATCTCTGCCTCGGCTAATGTCCCGCACGTGGACCTGGAGGTGGTCACCGGCCATCTCCACGTCACTGCAACTGTTGTTGTTGTTGCTGCCCCGGCCATTTGACCGGCTTCGCTCCATGTTGGAGCTCTCAATTGTTATATGCGTTTGCACAAATGCACTCACACACACACCCACTAATGCAGTCTCTTATCTGCTATCTGTTGTTTTCGTTCTATTTATAGAACGCTGTTTGGCGTAAACAAGTAAACAACTTGTTTTTGATTGGTCACTGTGCTTATCAGCACCACTGGAAAAGAAAATTGATGCGCGCACCAAATTCGAACGTCCGCTCGCGACGACCGTCTAAAGCAAACTGAGTAGATAGGGACATTCGTCACGGATCTCTCCGGGATTTATTTTATGTGGCGTGTACCACGACAAAGGGTTTACTACCACAACACTCAAGGCAGACAAGTGTGCATACACACGAGTGTGTATGTACACAAGACCGTCTATAGTGCACGGGTTTTGGTACGATGCGCCAAACCAGTCGCCCCAGCTAACAACCACCAGCAAATACAGTGGGAGCTTCGCCAGTACCAATTCGGGATGTATGCTTGTCGGGCAAACATCCCCCTCTTGGATGGGAGGCGAAGTGCACCTCTGCTGCTCTCAGGGTCGCAGCGCCCGGTTGGAAAACGCAACTCCACGCCGGAAAATGGCCGAAGCCAGAATCCTACCCGCGATTTGGGTGTCAACCACAGCTACTACGATACTGCCACAAGGGCGCCAACCTCAATCTAGTACTCTGAGTACTAGAACCCGTAGTACCGAAACTTAAACCCATACGTAGGTATGAGTAGGACTCGGTGGGCCCTCACCCTTTTGTCTGACAACACGGATGGGCTAACCAGCTTTTGCCACATCAGTCGCCTCATACGACAAGCCGTGAGCGCTGAGATGGTATTCTAAGCCCCGCCATCACACAAGGGAGTTTAACGTCTACGTCTCTCGCATCTGTCGACGTCGCTGAAATGCGGCATTGGCAAATGCCTCTAGCAGCCTCGTCTGTTCCGTTGTTTCGGTCAACCCAGACACACACCAAACATTCTCTTGTCCCAAACTTATACCCAGTCCAACTAAGTCACGCAAATCTACATAGAGTGGGCAAATACACAAAATATGTAGCCAGTCTTCATTTTCTGCACCACAATTACAAGCAGCCTCTGAAATATGAACGCATTGAGCGACCCGTGGCCTGTTAGTAAGAATCCGGCGCATAGTGTAAAACTAAAATCTCTACGACTGTAGACGAAGCTTGCGTCTGGGAAAAACTGATGGGTCACATGACCATGTTCACCGCCATCCCATCGGAGTTGCCCCTCACGTTGCAAGCATTCGTCCAGCAATGCCATTATCTGCCTCCTGTCAAGACCAGAAATGTCTCGTCCGTAAAGCCAGTCTATGTACACGAGTGGATAGTTCCGTCTGATTTTACACATAACTGCCCTTTGCATGGCTCCAGGTCCAGTGGTGGGGCACCAGAAAGTACCTGCAGAGCTAATGTTGACACCGTGCGGCATACCGGCATGGTACTGAGTAGAATCAAACGCTGACAGGACAAGAGTTACCGCCTGGCAACACTTGACCTGCAAATGCTCGAATACCACACAGAAGCACCGAATAGCGCACAAGGCAGCATGAGCCCAGTATAAACGGTCCGCCTCGCCCGAGAGGTGAGACCCCAGTCCACACGAAGTACACGCGCCAATGCTCCGACCACCCCAGATAGACGATCACGCAATGATGCGATATGCGGATAAAAATTCATTCTTTCTCCTACAGTGATGCCCAAGTAGCGGCAATTCGTGACATATCTGAGGCTTGTTTCCGCGAACCGTATCGTGGGCTTCCTGTTAGGAGACAATTTTCCCTTAAGAAGCATGATAACCGTTTTCCTAGTGGAAATAGAGACTCCTGTTTCGTTCCCCCAATCGCTTACCATGGATAGCAGCTGTTGTCCTTTCCGCTCTAGGTCCGCTCGGGAGTGTGCCTCTACAAGTCGCAATAGGTCATCTGCATATGCACACAACGCGCAGTGCTGTTCTAGACGCCGAAGAAGTTTGTCCATCACGAGATTCCAAATGAATGGACCGCTGATGGATCCTTGTGGGCATCCACGCGTTACAGCAACCGTAACCTCGTCTCGTCGTATTTATTGACCATGGTCGCGCTTCTACTTGAGAAGAAACTCTGCCATATTCCCATTTCTCTGCAGCCGGAGTTCTGTAGGCACTGTAGCGCTGATCCCCATTCTACGTGGTCGAAGGCACCCTTGAAGTCAATGAAAAATCGCTAGCTTTTTAGCGATTGCAACAAACAATATTTAACTAGTTGTTAAATGAGACGCGGTATTCCTTCAATTATTAATATTGCTTTAATGGCTTGGATAATTGAACAACGAGGTTCAACGTGCGAGTACTACTTCGCAAGTGATTTGCCTGCTGCCGCTACAAGTCAGCGGACCGGCATAAGAAAAGTAATGCACAAAGAGAGCGCCACAGAGAGCGCAGTAAAGGGCGCGATAGAGAGCGCAAAGAAAATGCTTAGAAGCTAAGTAAGGTGCTCCAACAGTCAATGAACATGCCAAGCACATAAGTAGTTTGGTTATTCGCGACGCTGTTCATTACATGCCTCAAAGCATCCTCGACGCTGAGCCCTGGTTTGAAACCATATTGTAGTTCGCATTCCTCTTGGAGAACGTCCTTTTCGCGATTTACCATAATTGCCTCCAGAACTTTACCTAATACTGGCAGCAGGCAGATACCCCGGTAGGACGCTGGATCACTCTTGTCCTTGTCGGGGCTCTTAAGTAGAGCAACCACGCGTGGCCTTTTCCACTCAGTAGGAAAATATCCTTCGTCTAAACAACGGGACAGCAGTGCTTGTAGATGCTGTGGAATAGAGCGCCATAATTATTTACAAATCGCTCCTGTGATGCCGTCCATTCCAGGGGAGCGTCTGCTCCTGAGTTTGGCAACGCAAGTATCCACCTCGTGTGCTTGGAGAGCCGGCGGAGCCTCCACTGGTAAGGTAATGGGTGCTTCCGACTCCGCAGCTGGGAAAAAGTTGCGGAGAAGCACTCGCGCGCAGTCGTGCCAAGCATCAACTAGCCCTTCTTCTGTGTGAAGACTCCCAATCTCGCAGGTCTTCTTACGGCCGCGGCATATGTGATACACATGCCCCCATGGATCATTGCTATGTGTTCTGACGAAAGAGTGCCAATTTCCTTCTTTTGGTGGGAGAATTTTCTTCTTGTACTCCATTATAGAAATCCTCAACGAAATCGCGATGTGTCTTGCGTCATTGTGTTCTCCACGTCGACGAGCATTTTGGAGTTGTCGCCTTAGTCTTCTCACGTCATAGCGCTTCGTATCTAGGTCGGCAGTCCACCAACCCACTCTGCGATTGGTTCTTGCACGTTTGACTCCTATCGCTCTATTGCATGCTGTATGTACTTGTGATCGTAGCGTCGCCACTTGGTCGTCGATTGTCTCTCTTGACAGGTTTTGTGGCAGTTCTGCAACCAATCTTCTGGTTTCCTCACCAAACAATCTCCAGTTTGCTTTTTCAAGGTTCCAGGAAGGTACAGGGGCTCTGCTCTCAACTATGTTGCCAGGATTCACTTTGGCCACGACGTGGATAATGTTGTGGTCACTTAAATCCCATTCCTCCACTCTCCAGTTATATGTGGCCCATATAGACGCTGCATCATTGGCTATTGTCAGGTCGATGTCACTTCTGGCCCGGCGTTTGTCGAACGTGTATACTTCGTATACTGTACGAGATAAGCACACTGGTTCGGCTACATTGCAGCCACTCTGCCAGTATTTCACCCCGATGATAGTTTGGATGGCCCCGAGAATGTTCGGAGAGCTTGCTGAACCTCTTAAGCGACAGTTGCGGCAGTCCACCGGCTTGGCACATTTCGTCGCTACGTGTCCGGAAGCCCCACACTAGCGACATACGTCAGATTTGAAATGGCATTGTGCCACCCTATGGTCGAAGCTTAGGCAACGATGGCAGGCATAAGTGCGGACTATTGGGCGGCATCGAAATGAAAACCATTTTATGTACACTCGTCCAGTCTTCTGAAGCATGGCTGTGGCTTTGTCGTCCATTTTCAGTGTTAAATTTACAGTGTCACCATCAGTGACAGACCATCTCTTGGTTTCCAAATGATCCGCAGACTTAAAGGCACCCGGAGACATCTCATCTTCATACATAATTTGTCTTATCAGCATAATCGGGAGATTATGTATGTATGTATATTTATGCCGCAATTGGTCAGCGTGTGTCTGCTGACTTAGCGTAGCCTATAAGTGGGTGATCATATTACACGCTCACTTGAAAGAGTTTTGTTTGTGTACTGCAACAATGTGTTGCTGATATATTTATGTTTTGTTTGTGTAATGCAACAATGTGTTGCTGATATATTTATGCTTAATCGATGTTATTTTATTGGTACAGTGTACCCTCAATATATGCGTATACTACACGCCATTGAGGTAACAAGCTCGTCGTAGCACTCAATGGCAGTAAAAATAGCAATGGCGGCATCATGGCCAATGCAGGCGCGAATTACTGCTTCTTTCACTCCATGCTGCATCGACGTGAGTTTTTCGACGATAGACGAAGCGCCACCGACTATTATGCTATCTATGGAGCGAGAGGGAATAACAGTTGGATCAGCACGAGGTGTTTCAGCAGTAACACCATTGGAAGTGGCAACACATTCACTCGGCTCCAATTCTACCCGTTTGGCCTTGGATTGTCCATCTGAGTTATCCTCGCGGGTTCGAGATTTAGATTTCTTGCCTCGTTTGACGGAGGTGATAGAGGCATCGGACTCCATCATTGAGATACTGCTATCGCGTACTTCTCGCTCTTTATGCAGTAGGCGACGTCACCTTGGGCATGGTACCGCAATCAAAAACACTCAGTAAGTGAGAGAGCTATTTCCGATTTAGTTCACGACGAGATTATTCAAACTTGCCTTGGTAGGCTTTGCGAACAGAGAAATTATAAAATTCGAAATCGCCTTAGTAGGCTTTGCTAGCAAAATGCACGCGTATAAGACCGCGTTGAATAGGGGCACGACGGTTGCCAAAGTTGGAACCGTTGCAGCTACGCACAGAAATCTCAACGTTTTACACGTATACGGATTATTGCTGAAAAACTGCTAACCAGCTTTTTGCCACATCAGTCGCCTCATACGACAAGCCGTGACCGCTGAGATGGTATTCTAAGCCCCGCCATCACATGGGGGAGGTGCCAGCGTCAGCGAACGCCTCCAGCCTCTGCATCCTCTCTGGCGTCTCCGTCACACCAGACACCCTCCAGATGCCGCTCCTCCACTCAATCCCGAGTCCTGCGAGGTCATGAATATCCGCGTACAGCGGGCATACACAAAGGATGTGCAGCCAATCCTCCTCCAGCGTCCAGGCTTGAAGCCGAACTGCCATCTGCAGCCTTCCGGCACTGCCTCCTTGAGACGGTCCACCATGATCGCCTCCAGCACTTTACCGAACACCGGCAGCAAGCAGATACCTCGATAGGAAGCAGGATCGCTCCTGTTCCCATCAGGCCCTTTATGCAAAGCGACCACACGTGGCCGCTTTCACTCTTCCGGGAAGTATCCACTTGCTAAACAGCGGGAATACATCGTTCCACGACACGACTGTCTGGCCATTGGTCGTCTGTGCTCGTCTCGCGGCGTCCTATCGCCCTATCGCACGCTTGGCGTACTATAGACCGTAGGGCCGCTACCTGTTCGTCCATCGGTGTGTCTACCGAGATCGCCTCTGCTCCTCCGATGACCTCCTCATCGAACAATCGCCAACGCGCCCTCGCGAGATTCCAGGACGGCACAGGAGGGAAACTCTCGACTGCGTTCTGGGGCCCAGGTGTCACCACAACAGAGATTCTGTTGTGGTCACTCAGGACCCACTCGTCCATTCTCCATTGGTATGCAGCCCATACCAATGCTGCGTCATTGGCGATTGTGACGTTGATGTCGCTCCTCCCGTTCGGTCCATCGAAGGTGAATACCTCGCTGTATTCATTCAGAGCTCCAGTACTACTCCCCGTGATCCACTCAGCCAGCAGCTCACCCCGCTGTTGGTTAAATGTCCCTGATTCACATCAGAAACTTTGCTAAACCACAGGGGGGATGGCAGGCGTGTTGCTAGCGTGCAACAACACTGCATCCAAGTAGTCCAGGTACGGCTCAACATCTGCTCCAAATTGGCAGTATACGGAGGACAGGTAGGCTGTGCCAAAGCCACCCGTCACTCTCATGCACACCCCAAGGTCCGTTGTCAACTCCTCCATCTGAACGCATACGACGTTCGGGTCATCCACAACGATGGCCGCCTTTTTTCTTTTGTCTGCGTAGACTCGCATACTGGACGGCAGTCCAGTTATGCGATCCAAGTGGGGGCTCACATAAAGTTCCTGGATCACAGAAGGAGTATCCAAAATTCCTTATCCTAACCCCACGCTCTACTGTCGCGTCGCTGCATCTCGCACAGTTGGTTTGCAAGACACTAAATATTTTAGTGCCTTGCTTGCATCCTTGCTATGACAGCAGCATAAATCGGACATGCCTCCGAGAGCGTGCGATGCCCCGAAGGATGCCCTTTCATTCGGCAGTTTCGGCAGTCCGCCGGCTTCTTATATTTGGCCGCTATATGGCCGATCTCCCCACATTGGCGGCACGCCGTAGATGCGCTGCATTCAGCCACCTTATGGTTGAATGACATGCATACGTGCGAACCAGCTTCCTACATCTGAAGGACTGGCAGGTCACGAAGACTCCGCCAGCCTTCTCCAGGATGGTTGCTGCTGCCTCATCTACATCAAGCGTAAGGTTGATCCTGCCACCGTCCGTGACAGACCACCTCTTGGTCTCCATGAATTTTTTACTGCGACCGGGCGCGGCAGGGCTGTGGGCACAGCCTTTGTGGCAGCAGTGGCCGTGTTTGGCACAGTTGGCGGCACCGTTTGCGAGTTCCTCGTGGATCCAGCTCTGCTCTCCGCATGATCTACGCGCAGTATGAGAGCCATGATGAGCTCATCATACTCTGCGGTCGCATCCGCAACGGCCTTTGACAACGCTGGCTCCATACGCGCCTCGAATAGAGCATTCCTGACCATCCGCTATATGCCGGACAGCTCTGCAATAACGGCAGAGGTGCCACCAGCCACGATACTCACAGCTGAGCATCGTAGTACGGCGGGAGCAGCGGAGGGGGCGTCAGCGGTCGTCGGCTTCGCGACGGCGGCATCAGCAGCCAGCTGCGCGACGGCGGCAGTGGCCGTATTCGCGAAATCTCCCTCGGCAGTAGTGCCGGCGGCTATTACGGCAGCGGATGACGCGGTACTTTTCGCGACGGCGCTGTCAACGGCGGCAGCGGTGGTGACGTCGGCAGCACATTGCGACGCAGTGGCTCCGGCATCCATGTCGAGAGACGAGGAGGAGGAGGCTGCTACACCTGCCCTCTCCTTGATCCTCTTCTTGGACGGTGTTACGGGCGCTGTCACCTGTCTTGCGGCGCACTAGGCTACGCCCACGATGGGCAGTATCTCTGCCTCGGCTAATGTCCCGCACGTGGACCTGGAGGTGGTCACCGGCCATCTCCACGTCACTGCAACTGTTGTTGTTGTTGCTGCCCCGGCCATTTGACCGGCTTCGCTCCATGTTGGAGCTCTCAATTGTTATATGCGTTTGCACAAATGCACTCACACACACACACACTAATGCAGTCTGTTATCTGCTATCTGTTGTTTTCGTTCTATTTATAGAACGCTGTTTGGCGTAAACAAGTAAACAACTTGTTTACCATGCCATTACAGGCAAAAAAAATTGATGCGCGCACCAAATTCGAACGTCCGCTCGCGACGACCGTCTAAAGCAAACTGAGTAGATAGGGACATTCGTCACGGATCTCTCCGGGATTTATTTTATGTGGCGTGTACCACGACTAAGGGTTTACTACCACAACACTCAAGGCAGACAAGTGTGCATACACACGAGTGTGTATGTACACAAGACCGTCTATAGTGCACGGGTTTTGGTACGATGCGCCAAACCAGTCGCCCCAGCTAACAACCACCAGCAAATACAGTGGGAGCTTCGCCAGTACCAATTCGGGATGTATGCTTGTCGGGCAAACATCCCCCTCTTGGATGGGAGGCGAAGTGCACCTCTGCTGCTCTCAGGGTCGCAGCGCCCGGTTGGAAAACGCAACTCCACGCCGGAAAATGGCCGAAGCCAGAATCCTACCCGCGATTTGGGTGTCAACCACAGCTACTACGATACTGCCACAAGGGCGCCAACCTCAATCTAGTACTCTGAGTACTAGAACCCGTAGTACCGAAACTTAAACCCATACGTAGGTATGAGTAGGACTCGGTGGGCCCTCACCCTTTTGTCTGACAACACGGATGGGCTAACCAGCTTTTGCCACATCAGTCGCCTCATACGACAAGCCGTGAGCGCTGAGATGGTATTCTAAGCCCCGCCATCACACAAGGGAGTTTAACGTCTACGTCTCTCGCATCTGTCGACGTCGCTGAAATGCGGCATTGGCAAATGCCTCTAGCAGCCTCGTCTGTTCCGTTGTTTCGGTCAACCCAGACACACACCAAACATTCTCTTGTCCCAAACTTATACCCAGTCCAACTAAGTCACGCAAATCTACATAGAGTGGGCAAATACACAAAATATGTAGCCAGTCTTCATTTTCTGCACCACAATTACAAGCAGCCGATTGCGAGAGGTTCCTCTGAAATATGAACGCATTGAGCGACCCGTGGCCTGTTAGTAAGAATCCGGCGCATAGTGTAAAACTAAAATCTCTACGACTGTAGACGAAGCTTGCGTCTGGGAAAAACTGATGGGTCACATGACCATGTTCACCGCCATCCCATCGGAGTTGCCCCTCACGTTGCAAGCATTCGTCCAGCAATGCCATTATCTGCCTCCTGTCAAGACCAGAAATGTCTCGTCCGTAAAGCCAGTCTATGTACACGAGTGGATAGTTCCGTCTGATTTTACACATAACTGCCCTTTGCATGGCTCCAGGTCCAGTGGTGGGGCACCAGAAAGTACCTGCAGAGCTAATGTTGACACCGTGCGGCATACCGGCATGGTACTGAGTAGAATCAAACGCTGACAGGACAAGAGTTACCGCCTGGCAACACTTGACCTGCAAATGCTCGAATACCACACAGAAGCACCGAATAGCGCACAAGGCAGCATGAGCCCAGTATAAACGGTCCGCCTCGCCCGAGAGGTGAGACCCCAGTCCACACGAAGTACACGCGCCAATGCTCCGACCACCCCAGATAGACGATCACGCAATGATGCGATATGCGGATAAAAATTCATTCTTTCTCCTACAGTGATGCCCAAGTAGCGGCAATTCGTGACATATCTGAGGCTTGTTTCCGCGAACCGTATCGTGGGCTTCCTGTTAGGAGACAATTTTCCCTTAAGAAGCATGATAACCGTTTTCCTAGTGGAAATAGAGACTCCTGTTTCGTTCCCCCAATCGCTTACCATGGATAGCAGCTGTTGTCCTTTCCGCTCTAGGTCCGCTCGGGAGTGTGCCTCTACAAGTCGCAATAGGTCATCTGCATATGCACACAACGCGCAGTGCTGTTCTAGACGCCGAAGAAGTTTGTCCATCACGAGATTCCAAATGAATGGACCGCTGATGGATCCTTGTGGGCATCCACGCGTTACAGCAACCGTAACCTCGTCTCGTCGTATTTATTGACCATGGTCGCGCTTCTACTTGAGAAGAAACTCTGCCATATTCCCATTTCTCTGCAGCCGGAGTTCTGTAGGCACTGTAGCGCTGATCCCCATTCTACGTGGTCGAAGGCACCCTTGAAGTCAATGAAAAATCGCTAGCTTTTTAGCGATTGCAACAAACAATATTTAACTAGTTGTTAAATGAGACGCGGTATTCCTTCAATTATTAATATTGCTTTAATGGCTTGGATAATTGAACAACGAGGTTCAACGTGCGAGTACTACTTCGCAAGTGATTTGCCTGCTGCCGCTACAAGTCAGCGGACCGGCATAAGAAAAGTAATGCACAAAGAGAGCGCCACAGAGAGCGCAGTAAAGGGCGCGATAGAGAGCGCAAAGAAAATGCTTAGAAGCTAAGTAAGGTGCTCCAACAGTCAATGAACATGCCAAGCACATAAGTAGTTTGGTTATTCGCGACGCTGTTCATTACATGCCTCAAAGCATCCTCGACGCTGAGCCCTGGTTTGAAACCATATTGTAGTTCGCATTCCTCTTGGAGAACGTCCTTTTCGCGATTTACCATAATTGCCTCCAGAACTTTACCTAATACTGGCAGCAGGCAGATACCCCGGTAGGACGCTGGATCACTCTTGTCCTTGTCGGGGCTCTTAAGTAGAGCAACCACGCGTGGCCTTTTCCACTCAGTAGGAAAATATCCTTCGTCTAAACAACGGGACAGCAGTGCTTGTAGATGCTGTGGAATAGAGCGCCATAATTATTTACAAATCGCTCCTGTGATGCCGTCCATTCCAGGGGAGCGTCTGCTCCTGAGTTTGGCAACGCAAGTATCCACCTCGTGTGCTTGGAGAGCCGGCGGAGCCTCCACTGGTAAGGTAATGGGTGCTTCCGACTCCGCAGCTGGGAAAAAGTTGCGGAGAAGCACTCGCGCGCAGTCGTGCCAAGCATCAACTAGCCCTTCTTCTGTGTGAAGACTCCCAATCTCGCAGGTCTTCTTACGGCCGCGGCATATGTGATACACATGCCCCCATGGATCATTGCTATGTGTTCTGACGAAAGAGTGCCAATTTCCTTCTTTTGGTGGGAGAATTTTCTTCTTGTACTCCATTATAGAAATCCTCAACGAAATCGCGATGTGTCTTGCGTCATTGTGTTCTCCACGTCGACGAGCATTTTGGAGTTGTCGCCTTAGTCTTCTCACGTCATAGCGCTTCGTATCTAGGTCGGCAGTCCACCAACCCACTCTGCGATTGGTTCTTGCACGTTTGACTCCTATCGCTCTATTGCATGCTGTATGTACTTGTGATCGTAGCGTCGCCACTTGGTCGTCGATTGTCTCTCTTGACAGGTTTTGTGGCAGTTCTGCAACCAATCTTCTGGTTTCCTCACCAAACAATCTCCAGTTTGCTTTTTCAAGGTTCCAGGAAGGTACAGGGGCTCTGCTCTCAACTATGTTGCCAGGATTCACTTTGGCCACGACGTGGATAATGTTGTGGTCACTTAAATCCCATTCCTCCACTCTCCAGTTATATGTGGCCCATATAGACGCTGCATCATTGGCTATTGTCAGGTCGATGTCACTTCTGGCCCGGCGTTTGTCGAACGTGTATACTTCGTATACTGTACGAGATAAGCACACTGGTTCGGCTACATTGCAGCCACTCTGCCAGTATTTCACCCCGATGATAGTTTGGATGGCCCCGAGAATGTTCGGAGAGCTTGCTGAACCTCTTAAGCGACAGTTGCGGCAGTCCACCGGCTTGGCACATTTCGTCGCTACGTGTCCGGAAGCCCCACACTAGCGACATACGTCAGATTTGAAATGGCATTGTGCCACCCTATGGTCGAAGCGTAGCCTATAAGTGGGTGATCATATTACACGCTCACTTGAAAGAGTTTTGTTTGTGTACTGCAACAATGTGTTGCTGATATATTTATGTTTTGTTTGTGTAATGCAACAATGTGTTGCTGATATATTTATGCTTAATCGATGTTATTTTATTGGTACAGTGTACCCTCAATATATGCGTATACTACACGCCATTGAGGTAACAAGCTCGTCGTAGCACTCAATGGCAGTAAAAATAGCAATGGCGGCATCATGGCCAATGCAGGCGCGAATTACTGCTTCTTTCACTCCATGCTGCATCGACGTGAGTTTTTCGACGATAGACGAAGCGCCACCGACTATTATGCTATCTATGGAGCGAGAGGGAATAACAGTTGGATCAGCACGAGGTGTTTCAGCAGTAACACCATTGGAAGTGGCAACACATTCACTCGGCTCCAATTCTACCCGTTTGGCCTTGGATTGTCCATCTGAGTTATCCTCGCGGGTTCGAGATTTAGATTTCTTGCCTCGTTTGACGGAGGTGATAGAGGCATCGGACTCCATCATTGAGATACTGCTATCGCGTACTTCTCGCTCTTTATGCAGTAGGCGACGTCACCTTGGGCATGGTACCGCAATCAAAAACACTCAGTAAGTGAGAGCTATTTCCGATTTAGTTCACGACGAGATTATTCAAACTTGCCTTGGTAGGCTTTGCGAACAGAGAAATTATAAAATTCGAAATCGCCTTAGTAGGCTTTGCTAGCAAAATGCACGCGTATAAGACCGCGTTGAATAGGGGCACGACGGTTGCCAAAGTTGGAACCGTTGCAGCTACGCACAGAAATCTCAACGTTTTACACGTATACGGATTATTGCTGAAAAACTGCTAACCAGCTTTTTGCCACATCAGTCGCCTCATACGACAAGCCGTGACCGCTGAGATGGTATTCTAAGCCCCGCCATCACATGGGGGAGGTGCCAGCGTCAGCGAACGCCTCCAGCCTCTGCATCCTCTCTGGCGTCTCCGTCACACCAGACACCCTCCAGATGCCGCTCCTCCACTCAATCCCGAGTCCTGCGAGGTCATGAATATCCGCGTACAGCGGGCATACACAAAGGATGTGCAGCCAATCCTCCTCCAGCGTCCAGGCTTGAAGCCGAACTGCCATCTGCAGCCTTCCGGCACTGCCTCCTTGAGACGGTCCACCATGATCGCCTCCAGCACTTTACCGAACACCGGCAGCAAGCAGATACCTCGACGACACGACTGTCTGGCCATTGGTCGTCTGTGCTCGTCTCGCGGCGTCCTATCGCCCTATCGCACGCTTGGCGTACTATAGACCGTAGGGCCGCTACCTGTTCGTCCATCGGTGTGTCTACCGAGATCGCCTCTGCTCCTCCGATGACCTCCTCATCGAACAATCGCCAACGCGCCCTCGCGAGATTCCAGGACGGCACAGGAGGGAAACTCTCGACTGCGTTCTGGGGCCCAGGTGTCACCACAACAGAGATTCTGTTGTGGTCACTCAGGACCCACTCGTCCATTCTCCATTGGTATGCAGCCCATACCAATGCTGCGTCATTGGCGATTGTGACGTTGATGTCGCTCCTCCCGTTCGGTCCATCGAAGGTGAATACCTCGCTGTATTCATTCAGAGCTCCAGTACTACTCCCCGTGATCCACTCAGCCAGCAGCTCACCCCGCTGTTGGTTAAATGTCCCTGATTCACATCAGAAACTTTGCTAAACCACAGGGGGGATGGCAGGCGTGTTGCTAGCGTGCAACAACACTGCATCCAAGTAGTCCAGGTACGGCTCAACATCTGCTCCAAATTGGCAGTATACGGAGGACAGGTAGGCTGTGCCGAAGCCACCCGTCACTCTCATGCACACCCCAAGGTCCGTTGTCAACTCCTCCATCTGAACGCATACGACGTTCGGGTCATCCACAACGATGGCCGCCTTTTTTCTTTTGTCTGCGTAGACTCGCATACTGGACGGCAGTCCAGTTATGCGATCCAAGTGGGGGCTCACATAAAGTTCCTGGATCACAGAAGGAGTATCCAAAATTCCTTATCCTAACCCCACGCTCTACTGTCGCGTCGCTGCATCTCGCACAGTTGGTTTGCAAGACACTAAATATTTTAGTGCCTTGCTTGCATCCTTGCTATGACAGCAGCATAAATCGGACATGCCTCCGAGAGCGTGCGATGCCCCGAAGGATGCCCTTTCATTCGGCAGTTTCGGCAGTCCGCCGGCTTCTTATATTTGGCCGCTATATGGCCGATCTCCCCACATTGGCGGCACGCCGTAGATGCGCTGCATTCAGCCACCTTATGGTTGAATGACATGCATACGTGCGAACCAGCTTCCTACATCTGAAGGACTGGCAGGTCACGAAGACTCCGCCAGCCTTCTCCAGGATGGTTGCTGCTGCCTCATCTACATCAAGCGTAAGGTTGATCCTGCCACCGTCCGTGACAGACCACCTCTTGGTCTCCATGAATTTTTTACTGCGACCGGGCGCGGCAGGGCTGTGGGCACAGCCTTTGTGGCAGCAGTGGCCGTGTTTGGCACAGTTGGCGGCACCGTTTGCGAGTTCCTCGTGGATCCAGCTCTGCTCTCCGCATGATCTACGCGCAGTATGAGAGCCATGATGAGCTCATCATACTCTGCGGTCGCATCCGCAACGGCCTTTGACAACGCTGGCTCCATACGCGCCTCGAATAGAGCATTCCTAACCATCCGCTATATGCCGGACAGCTCTGCAATAACGGCAGAGGTGCCACCAGCCACGATACTCACAGCTGAGCATCGTAGTACGGCGGGAGCAGCGGAGGGGGCGTCAGCGGTCGTCGGCTTCGCGACGGCGGCATCAGCAGCCAGCTGCGCGACGGCGGCAGTGGCCGTATTCGCGAAATCTCCCTCGGCAGTAGTGTCGGCGGCTATTACGGCAGCGGATGACGCGGTACTTTTCGCGACGGCGCTGTCAACGGCGGCAGCGGTGGTGACGTCGGCAGCACATTGCGACGCAGTGGCTCCGGCATCCATGTCGAGAGAGGAGGAGGAGGAGGCTGCTACACCTGCCCTCTCCTTGATCCTCTTCTTGGACGGTGTTACGGGCGCTGTCACCTGTCTTGCGGCGCACTAGGCTACGCCCACGATGGGCAGTATCTCTGCCTCGGCTAATGTCCCGCACGTGGACCTGGAGGTGGTCACCGGCCATCTCCACGTCACTGCAACTGTTGTTGTTGTTGCTGCCCCGGCCATTTGACCGGCTTCGCTCCATGTTGGAGCTCTCAATTGTTATATGCGTTTGCACAAATGCACTCACACACACACACACTAATGCAGTCTGTTATCTGCTATCTGTTGTTTTCGTTCTATTTATAGAACGCTGTTTGGCGTAAACAAGTAAACAACTTGTTTACCATGCCATTACAGGCAAAAAAAATTGATGTGCGCACCAAATTCGAACGTCCGCTCGCGACGACCGTCTAAAGCAAACTGAGTAGATAGGGACATTCGTCACGGATCTCTCCGGGATTTATTTTATGTGGCGTGTACCACGACTAAGGGTTTACTACCACAACACTCAAGGCAGACAAGTGTGCATACACACGAGTGTGTATGTACACAAGACCGTCTATAGTGCACGGGTTTTGGTACGATGCGCCAAACCAGTCGCCCCAGCTAACAACCACCAGCAAATACAGTGGGAGCTTCGCCAGTACCAATTCGGGATGTATGCTTGTCGGGCAAACATCCCCCTCTTGGATGGGAGGCGAAGTGCACCTCTGCTGCTCTCAGGGTCGCAGCGCCCGGTTGGAAAACGCAACTCCACGCCGGAAAATGGCCGAAGCCAGAATCCTACCCGCGATTTGGGTGTCAACCACAGCTACTACGATACTGCCACAAGGGCGCCAACCTCAATCTAGTACTCTGAGTACTAGAACCCGTAGTACCGAAACTTAAACCCATACGTAGGTATGAGTAGGACTCGGTGGGCCCTCACCCTTTTGTCTGACAACACGGATGGGCTAACCAGCTTTTGCCACATCAGTCGCCTCATACGACAAGCCGTGAGCGCTGAGATGGTATTCTAAGCCCCGCCATCACACAAGGGAGTTTAACGTCTACGTCTCTCGCATCTGTCGACGTCGCTGAAATGCGGCATTGGCAAATGCCTCTAGCAGCCTCGTCTGTTCCGTTGTTTCGGTCAACCCAGACACACACCAAACATTCTCTTGTCCCAAACTTATACCCAGTCCAACTAAGTCACGCAAATCTACATAGAGTGGGCAAATACACAAAATATGTAGCCAGTCTTCATTTTCTGCACCACAATTACAAGCAGCCGATTGCGAGAGGTTCCTCTGAAATATGAACGCATTGAGCGACCCGTGGCCTGTTAGTAAGAATCCGGCGCATAGTGTAAAACTAAAATCTCTACGACTGTAGACGAAGCTTGCGTCTGGGAAAAACTGATGGGTCACATGACCATGTTCACCGCCATCCCATCGGAGTTGCCCCTCACGTTGCAAGCATTCGTCCAGCAATGCCATTATCTGCCTCCTGTCAAGACCAGAAATGTCTCGTCCGTAAAGCCAGTCTATGTACACGAGTGGATAGTTCCGTCTGATTTTACACATAACTGCCCTTTGCATGGCTCCAGGTCCAGTGGTGGGGCACCAGAAAGTACCTGCAGAGCTAATGTTGACACCGTGCGGCATACCGGCATGGTACTGAGTAGAATCAAACGCTGACAGGACAAGAGTTACCGCCTGGCAACACTTGACCTGCAAATGCTCGAATACCACACAGAAGCACCGAATAGCGCACAAGGCAGCATGAGCCCAGTATAAACGGTCCGCCTCGCCCGAGAGGTGAGACCCCAGTCCACACGAAGTACACGCGCCAATGCTCCGACCACCCCAGATAGACGATCACGCAATGATGCGATATGCGGATAAAAATTCATTCTTTCTCCTACAGTGATGCCCAAGTAGCGGCAATTCGTGACATATCTGAGGCTTGTTTCCGCGAACCGTATCGTGGGCTTCCTGTTAGGAGACAATTTTCCCTTAAGAAGCATGATAACCGTTTTCCTAGTGGAAATAGAGACTCCTGTTTCGTTCCCCCAATCGCTTACCATGGATAGCAGCTGTTGTCCTTTCGGTTCTAGGTCCTCTCGGGATTTTGCCTCTACAAGTAGCAATAGGTCATCTGCATATGCACACAACGCGCAGTGCTGTTCTAGACGCCGAAGAAGTTTGTCCATCACGAGATTCCAAATGAATGAACCGCTGATGGATCCTTGTGGGCATCCACGCGTTACAGCAACCGTAACCTCGTCTCGTCGTATTTATTGACCATGGTCGCGCTTCTACTTGAGAAGAAACTCTGCCATATTCCCATTTCTCTGCAGCCGGAGTTCTGTAGGCACTGTAGCGCTGATCCCCATTCTACGTGGTCGAAGGCACCCTTGAAGTCAATGAACATGCCAAGCACATAAGTAGTTTGGCTGTTCGCGACGCTGTTCATTACATGCCTCAAAGCATCCTCGACGCTGAGCCCTGGTTTGAAACCATATTGTAGTTCGCATTCCTCTTGGAGAACGTCCTTTTCGCGATTTACCATAATTGCCTCCAGAACTTTACCTAATACTGGCAGCAGGCAGATACCCCGGTAGGACGCTGGATCACTCTTGTCCTTGTCGGAGCTCTTAAGTAGAGCAACCACGCGTGGCCTTTTCCACTCAGTAGGAAAATATCCTTCGTCTAAACAACGGGACAGCAGTGCTTGTAGATGCTGTGGAATAGAGCGCCATAATTATTTACAAATCGCTCCTGTGATGCCGTCCATTCCAGGGGAGCGTCTGCTCCTGAGTTTGGCAACGCAAGTATCCACCTCGTGTGCTTGGAGAGCCGGCGGAGCCTCCACTGGTAAGGTAATGGGTGCTTCCGACTCCGCAGCTGGGAAAAAGTTGCGGAGAAGCACTCGCGCGCAGTCGTGCCAAGCATCAACTAGCCCTTCTTCTGTGTGAAGACTCCCAATCTCGCAGGTCTTCTTACGGCCGCGGCATATGTGATACACATGCCCCCATGGATCATTGCTATGTGTTCTGACGAAAGAGTGCCAATTTCCTTCTTTTGGTGGGAGAATTTTCTTCTTGTACTCCATTATAGAAATCCTCAACGAAATCGCGATGTGTCTTGCGTCATTGTGTTCTCCACGTCGACGAGCATTTTGGAGTTGTCGCCTTAGTCTTCTCACGTCATAGCGCTTCGTATCTAGGTCGGCAGTCCACCAACCCACTCTGCGATTGGTTCTTGCACGTTTGACTCCTATCGCTCTATTGCATGCTGCATGTACTTGTGATCGTAGCGTCGCCACTTGGTCGTCGATTGTCTCTCTTGACAGGTTTTGTGGCAGTTCTGCAACCAATCTTCTGGTTTCCTCACCAAACAATCTCCAGTTTGCTTTTTCAAGGTTCCAGGAAGGTACAGGGGCTCTGCTCTCAACTGTGTTGCCAGGATTCACTTTGGCCACGACGTGGATAATGTTGTGGTCACTTAAATCCCATTCCTCCACTCTCCAGTTATATGTGGCCCATATAGACGCTGCATCATTGGCTATTGTCAGGTCGATGTCACTTCTGGCCCGGCGATTGTCGAACGTGTATACTTCGTATACTGTACGAGATAAGCACACTGGTTCGGCTACATTGCAGCCACTCTGCCAGTATTTCACCCCGATGATAGTTTGGATGGCCCCGAGAATGTTCGGAGAGCTTGCTGAACCTCTTAAGCGACAGTTGCGGCAGTCCACCGGCTTGGCACATTTCGTCGCTACGTGTCCGGAAGCCCCACACTAGCGACATACGTCAGATTTGAAATGGCATTGTGCCACCCTATGGTCGAAGCTTAGGCAACGATGGCAGGCATAAGTGCGGACTATTGGGCGGCATCGAAATGAAAACCATTTTATGTACACTCGTCCAGTCTTCTGAAGCATGGCTGTGGCTTTGTCGTCCATTTTCAGTGTTAGATTTACAGTGTCACCATCAGTGACAGACCATCTCTTGGTTTCCAAATGATCCGCAGACTTAAAGGCACCCGGAGACATCTCATCTTCATACATAATTTGTCTTATCAGCATAATCGGGAGATTATGTATGTATGTATATTTATGCCGCAATTGGTCAGCGTGTGTCTGCTGACTTAGCGTAGCCTATAAGTGGGTGATCATATTACACGCTCACTTGAAAGAGTTTTGTTTGTGTACTGCAACAATGTGTTGCTGATATATTTATGTTTTGTTTGTGTAATGCAACAATGTGTTGCTGATATATTTATGCTTAATCGATGTTATTTTATTGGTACAGTGTACCCTCAATATATGCGTATACTACACGCCATTGAGGTAACAAGCTCGTCGTAGCACTCAATGGCAGTAAAAATAGCAATGGCGGCATCATGGCCAATGCAGGCGCGAATTACTGCTTCTTTCACTCCATGCTGCATCGACGTGAGTTTTTCGACGATAGACGAAGCGCCACCGACTATTATGCTATCTATGGAGCGAGAGGGAATAACAGTTGGATCAGCACGAGGTGTTTCAGCAGTAACACCATTGGAAGTGGCAACACATTCACTCGGCTCCAATTCTACCCGTTTGGCCTTGGATTGTCCATCTGAGTTATCCTCGCGGGTTCGAGATTTAGATTTCTTGCCTCGTTTGACGGAGGTGATAGAGGCATCGGACTCCATCATTGAGATACTGCTATCGCGTACTTCTCGCTCTTTATGCAGTAGGCGACGTCACCTTGGGCATGGTACCGCAATCAAAAACACTCAGTAAGTGAGAGCTATTTCCGATTTAGTTCACGACGAGATTATTCAAACTTGCCTTGGTAGGCTTTGCTAACAGAGAAATTATAAAATTCGAAATCGCCTTAGTAGGCTTTGCTAGCAAAATGCACGCGTATAAGACCGCGTTGAATAGGGGCACGACGGTTGCCAAAGTTGGAACCGTTGCAGCTACGCACAGAAATCTCAACGTTTTACACGTATACGGATTATTGCTGAAAAACTGCTAACCAGCTTTTTGCCACATCAGTCGCCTCATATGACAAGCCGTGACCGCTGAGATGGTATTCTAAGCCCCGCCATCACATGGGGGAGGTGCCAGCGTCAGCGAACGCCTCCAGCCTCTGCATCCTCTCTGGCGTCTCCGTCACACCAGACACCCTCCAGATGCCGCTCCTCCACTCAATCCCGAGTCCTGCGAGGTCATGAATATCCGCGTACAGCGGGCATACACACAGGATGTGCAGCCAATCCTCCTTCAGCGTCCAGGCTTGAAGCCGAACTGCCATCTGCAGCCTTCCGGCACTGCCTCCTTGAGACGGTCCACCATGATCGCCTCCAGCACTTTACCGAACACCGGCAACAAGCAGATACCTCGATAGGAAGCAGGATCGCTCCTGTTCCCATCAGGCCCTTTAAGCAAAGCGACCACACGTGGCCGCTTTCACTCTTCCGGGAAGTATCCACTTGCTAAACAGCGGGAATACATCGTACCACGACACGACTGTCTGGCCATTGGTCGTCTGTGCTCGTCTCGCGGCGTCCTATCGCCCTATCGCACGCTTGGCGTACTATAGACCGTAGGGCCGCTACCTGTTCGTCCATCGGTGTGTCTACCGAGATCGCCTCTGCTCCTCCGATGACCTCCTCATCGAACAATCGCCAACGCGCCCTCGCGAGATTCCAGGACGGCACAGGAGGGAAACTCTCGACTGCGTTCTGGGGCCCAGGTGTCACCACAACAGAGATTCTGTTGTGGTCACTCAGGACCCACTCGTCCACTCTCCATTGGTATGCAGCCCATACCAATGCTGCGTCATTGGCGATTGTGACGTCGATGTCGCTCCTCCCGTTCGGTCCATCGAAGGTGAATACCTCGCTGTATTCATTCAGAGCTCCAGTACTACTCCCCGTGATCCACTCAGCCAGCAGCTCACCCCGCTGTTGGTTAAATGTCCCTGATTCACATCAGAAACTTTGCTAAACCACAGGGGGGATGGCAGGCGTGTTGCTAGCGTGCAACAACACTGCATCCAAGTAGTCCAGGTACGGCTCAACATCTGCTCCAAATTGGCAGTATACGGAGGACAGGTAGGCTGTGCCAAAGCCACCCGTCACTCTCATGCACACCCCAAGGTCCGTTGTCAACTCCTCCATCTGAACGCATACGACGTTCGGGTCATCCACAACGATGGCCGCCTTTTTTCTTTTGTCTGCGTAGACTCGCATACTGGACGGCAGTCCAGTTATGCGATCCAAGTGGGGGCTCACATAAAGTTCCTGGATCAGAGAAGGAGTATCCAAAATTCCTTATCCTAACCCCACGCTCTACTGTCGCGTCGCTGCATCTCGCACAGTTGGTTTGCAAGACACTAAATATTTTAGTGCCTTGCTTGCATCCTTGCTATGACAGCAGCATAAATCGGACATGCCTCCGAGAGCGTGCGATGCCCCGAAGGATGCCCTTTCATTCGGCAGTTTCGGCAGTCCGCCGGCTTCTTATATTTGGCCGCTCCCCACATTGGCGGCACGCCGTAGATGCGCTGCATTCAGCCACCTTATGGTTGAATGACATGCATCTTTGTGGCAGCAGTGGCCGTGTTTGGAACAGTTGGCGGCACCGTTTGCGAGTTCCTCGTGGATCCAGCTCTGCTCTCCGCATGATCTACGCGCAGTATGAGAGCCATGATGAGCTCATCATACTCTGCGGTCGCATCCGCAACGGCCTTTGACAACGCTGGCTCCATACGCGCCTCGAATAGAGCATTCCTGACCATCCGCTATATGCCGGACAGCTCTGCAATAACGGCAGAGGTGCCTCCAGCCACGATACTCACAGCTGAGCATCGTAGTACGGCGGGAGCAGCGGAGGGGGCGTCAGCGGTCGTCGGCTTCGCGACGGCGGCATCAGCAGCCAGCTGTGCGACGGCGGCAGTGGCCGTATTCGCGAAATCTCCCTCGGCAGTAGTGCCCGCGGCTATTACGGCAGCGGATGACGCGGTACTTTTCGCGACGGCGCTGTCAACGGCGGCAGCGGTGGTGACGTCGGCAGCACATTGCGACGCAGTGGCTCCGGCATCCATGTCGAGAGACGAGGAGGAGGAGGCTGCTACACCTGCCCTCTCCTGGCGCAGTCACCTGTCTTGCGGCGCACTAGGCTACGCCCACGATGGGCAGTATCTCTGCCTCGGCTAATGTCCCGCACGTGGACCTGGAGGTGGTCACCGGCCATCTCCACGTCACTGCAACTGTTGTTGTTGTTGCTGCCCCGGCCATTTGACCGGCTTCGCTCCATGTTGGAGCTCTCAATTGTTATATGCGTTTGCACAAATGCACTCACACACACATACTAATGCAGTCTCTTATCTGCTATCTGTTGTTTTCGTTCTATTTATAGAACGCTGTTTGGCGTAAACAAGTAAACAACTTGTTTACCATGCCATTACAGGCCAAAAAAATTGATGCGCGCACCAAATTCGAACGTCCGCTCGCGACGACCGTCTAAAGCAAACTGAGTAGATAGGGACATTCGTCACGGATCTCTCCGGGATTTATTTTATGTGGCGTGTACCACGACTAAGGGTTTACTACCACAACACTCAAGGCAGACAAGTGTGCATACACACGAGTGTGTATGTACACAAGACCGTCTATAGTGCACGGGTTTTGGTACGATGCGCCAAACCAGTCGCCCCAGCTAACAACCACCAGCAAATACAGTGGGAGCTTCGCCAGTACCAATTCGGGATGTATGCTTGTCGGGCAAACATCCCCCTCTTGGATGGGAGGCGAAGTGCACCTCTGCTGCTCTCAGGGTCGCAGCGCCCGGTTGGAAAACGCAACTCCACGCCGGAAAATGGCCGAAGCCAGAATCCTACCCGCGATTTGGGTGTCAACCACAGCTACTACGATACTGCCACAAGGGCGCCAACCTCAATCTAGTACTCTGAGTACTAGAACCCGTAGTACCGAAACTTAAACCCATACGTAGGTATGAGTAGGACTCGGTGGGCCCTCACCCTTTTGTCTGACAACACGGATGGGCTAACCAGCTTTTGCCACATCAGTCGCCTCATACGACAAGCCGTGAGCGCTGAGATGGTATTCTAAGCCCCGCCATCAAACAAGGGAGTTTAACGTCTATGTCTCTCGCATCTGTCGACGTCGCTGAAATGCGGCATTGGCAAATGCCTCTAGCAGCCTCGTCTGTTCCGTTGTTTCGGTCAACCCAGACACACACCAAACATTCTCTTGTCCCAAACTTATACCCAGTCCAACTAAGTCACGCAAATCTACATAGAGTGGGCAAATACACAAAATATGTAGCCAGTCTTCATTTTCTGCACCACAATTACAAGCAGCCGATTGCGAGAGGTTCCTCTGAAATATGAACGCATTGAGCGACCCGTGGCCTGTTAGTAAGAATCCGGCGCATAGTGTAAAACTAAAATCTCTACGGCTGTAGACGAAGCTTGCGTCTGGGAAAAACTGATGGGTCACATGACCATGTTCACCGCCATCCCATCGGAGTTGCCCCTCACGTTGCAAGCATTCGTCCAGCAATGCCATTATCTGCCTCCTGTCAAGACCAGAAATGTCTCGTCCGTAAGGCCAGTCTATGTACACGAGTGGATAGTTCCGTCTGATTTTACACATAACTGCCCTTTGCATGGCTCCAGGTCCAGTGGTGGGGCACCAGAAAGTACCTGCAGAGCTAATGTTGACACCGTGCGGCATACCGGCATGGTACTGAGTAGAATCAAACGCTGACAGGACAAGAGTTACCGCCTGGCAACACTTGACCTGCAAATGCTCGAATACCACACAGAAGCACCGAATAGCGCACAAGGCAGCATGAGCCCAGTATAAACGGTCCGCCTCGCCCGAGAGGTGAGACCCCAGTCCACACGAAGTACACGCGCCAATGCTCCGACCACCCCAGATAGACGATCACGCAATGATGCGATATGCGGATAAAAATTCATTCTTTCTCCTACAGTGATGCCCAAGTAGCGGCAATTCGTGACATATCTGAGGCTTGTTTCCGCGAACCGTATCGTGGGCTTCCTGTTAGGAGACAATTTTCCCTTAAGAAGCATGATAACCGTTTTCCTAGTGGAAATAGAGACTCCTGTTTCGTTCCCCCAATCGCTTACCATGGATAGCAGCTGTTGTCCTTTCGGTTCTAGGTCCTCTCGGGATTTTGCCTCTACAAGTAGCAATAGGTCATCTGCATATGCACACAACGCGCAGTGCTGTTCTAGACGCCGAAGAAGTTTGTCCATCACGAGATTCCAAATGAATGAACCGCTGATGGATCCTTGTGGGCATCCACGCGTTACAGCAACCGTAACCTCGTCTCGTCGTATTTATTGACCATGGTCGCGCTTCTACTTGAGAAGAAACTCTGCCATATTCCCATTTCTCTGCAGCCGGAGTTCTGTAGGCACTGTAGCGCTGATCCCCATTCTACGTGGTCGAAGGCACCCTTGAAGTCAATGAACATGCCAAGCACATAAGTAGTTTGGCTGTTCGCGACGCTGTTCATTACATGCCTCAAAGCATCCTCGACGCTGAGCCCTGGTTTGAAACCATATTGTAGTTCGCATTCCTCTTGGAGAACGTCCTTTTCGCGATTTACCATAATTGCCTCCAGAACTTTACCTAATACTGGCAGCAGGCAGATACCCCGGTAGGACGCTGGATCACTCTTGTCCTTGTCGGAGCTCTTAAGTAGAGCAACCACGCGTGGCCTTTTCCACTCAGTAGGAAAATATCCTTCGTCTAAACAACGGGACAGCAGTGCTTGTAGATGCTGTGGAATAGAGCGCCATAATTATTTACAAATCGCTCCTGTGATGCCGTCCATTCCAGGGGAGCGTCTGCTCCTGAGTTTGGCAACGCAAGTATCCACCTCGTGTGCTTGGAGAGCCGGCGGAGCCTCCACTGGTAAGGTAATGGGTGCTTCCGACTCCGCAGCTGGGAAAAAGTTGCGGAGAAGCACTCGCGCGCAGTCGTGCCAAGCATCAACTAGCCCTTCTTCTGTGTGAAGACTCCCAATCTCGCAGGTCTTCTTACGGCCGCGGCATATGTGATACACATGCCCCCATGGATCATTGCTATGTGTTCTGACGAAAGAGTGCCAATTTCCTTCTTTTGGTGGGAGAATTTTCTTCTTGTACTCCATTATAGAAATCCTCAACGAAATCGCGATGTGTCTTGCGTCATTGTGTTCTCCACGTCGACGAGCATTTTGGAGTTGTCGCCTTAGTCTTCTCACGTCATAGCGCTTCGTATCTAGGTCGGCAGTCCACCAACCCACTCTGCGATTGGTTCTTGCACGTTTGACTCCTATCGCTCTATTGCATGCTGCATGTACTTGTGATCGTAGCGTCGCCACTTGGTCGTCGATTGTCTCTCTTGACAGGTTTTGTGGCAGTTCTGCAACCAATCTTCTGGTTTCCTCACCAAACAATCTCCAGTTTGCTTTTTCAAGGTTCCAGGAAGGTACAGGGGCTCTGCTCTCAACTGTGTTGCCAGGATTCACTTTGGCCACGACGTGGATAATGTTGTGGTCACTTAAATCCCATTCCTCCACTCTCCAGTTATATGTGGCCCATATAGACGCTGCATCATTGGCTATTGTCAGGTCGATGTCACTTCTGGCCCGGCGATTGTCGAACGTGTATACTTCGTATACTGTACGAGATAAGCACACTGGTTCGGCTACATTGCAGCCACTCTGCCAGTATTTCACCCCGATGATAGTTTGGATGGCCCCGAGAATGTTCGGAGAGCTTGCTGAACCTCTTAAGCGACAGTTGCGGCAGTCCACCGGCTTGGCACATTTCGTCGCTACGTGTCCGGAAGCCCCACACTAGCGACATACGTCAGATTTGAAATGGCATTGTGCCACCCTATGGTCGAAGCTTAGGCAACGATGGCAGGCATAAGTGCGGACTATTGGGCGGCATCGAAATGAAAACCATTTTATGTACACTCGTCCAGTCTTCTGAAGCATGGCTGTGGCTTTGTCGTCCATTTTCAGTGTTAGATTTACAGTGTCACCATCAGTGACAGACCATCTCTTGGTTTCCAAATGATCCGCAGACTTAAAGGCACCCGGAGACATCTCATCTTCATACATAATTTGTCTTATCAGCATAATCGGGAGATTATGTATGTATGTATATTTATGCCGCAATTGGTCAGCGTGTGTCTGCTGACTTAGCGTAGCCTATAAGTGGGTGATCATATTACACGCTCACTTGAAAGAGTTTTGTTTGTGTACTGCAACAATGTGTTGCTGATATATTTATGTTTTGTTTGTGTAATGCAACAATGTGTTGCTGATATATTTATGCTTAATCGATGTTATTTTATTGGTACAGTGTACCCTCAATATATGCGTATACTACACGCCATTGAGGTAACAAGCTCGTCGTAGCACTCAATGGCAGTAAAAATAGCAATGGCGGCATCATGGCCAATGCAGGCGCGAATTACTGCTTCTTTCACTCCATGCTGCATCGACGTGAGTTTTTCGACGATAGACGAAGCGCCACCGACTATTATGCTATCTATGGAGCGAGAGGGAATAACAGTTGGATCAGCACGAGGTGTTTCAGCAGTAACACCATTGGAAGTGGCAACACATTCACTCGGCTCCAATTCTACCCGTTTGGCCTTGGATTGTCCATCTGAGTTATCCTCGCGGGTTCGAGATTTAGATTTCTTGCCTCGTTTGACGGAGGTGATAGAGGCATCGGACTCCATCATTGAGATACTGCTATCGCGTACTTCTCGCTCTTTATGCAGTAGGCGACGTCACCTTGGGCATGGTACCGCAATCAAAAACACTCAGTAAGTGAGAGAGCTATTTCCGATTTAGTTCACGACGAGATTATTCAAACTTGCCTTGGTAGGCTTTGCTAACAGAGAAATTATAAAATTCGAAATCGCCTTAGTAGGCTTTGCTAGCAAAATGCACGCGTATAAGACCGCGTTGAATAGGGGCACGACGGTTGCCAAAGTTGGCACCGTTGCAGCTACGCACAGAAATCTCAACGTTTTACACGTATACGGATTATTGCTGAAAAACTTCTAACCAGCTTTTTGCCACATCAGTCGCCTCATATGACAAGCCGTGACCGCTGAGATGGTATTCTAAGCCCCGCCATCACATGGGGGAGGTGCCAGCGTCAGCGAACGCCTCCAGCCTCTGCATCCTCTCTGGCGTCTCCGTCACACCAGACACCCTCCAGATGCCGCTCCTCCACTCAATCCCGAGTCCTGCGAGGTCATGAATATCCGCGTACAGCGGGCATACACACAGGATGTGCAGCCAATCCTCCTCCAGCGTCCAGGCTTGAAGCCGAACTGCCATCTGCAGCCTTCCGGCACTGCCTCCTTGAGACGGTCCACCATGATCGCCTCCAGCACTTTACCGAACACCGGCAACAAGCAGATACCTCGATAGGAAGCAGGATCGCTCCTGTTCCCATCAGGCCCTTTAAGCAAAGCGACCACACGTGGCCGCTTTCACTCTTCCGGGAAGTATCCACTTGCTAAACAGCGGGAATACATCGTACCACGACACGACTGTCTGGCCATTGGTCGTCTGTGCTCGTCTCGCGGCGTCCTATCGCCCTATCGCACGCTTGGCGTACTATAGACCGTAGGGCCGCTACCTGTTCGTCCATCGGTGTGTCTACCGAGATCGCCTCTGCTCCTCCGATGACCTCCTCATCGAACAATCGCCAACGCGCCCTCGCGAGATTCCAGGACGGCACAGGAGGGAAACTCTCGACTGCGTTCTGGGGCCCAGGTGTCACCACAACAGAGATTCTGTTGTGGTCACTCAGGACCCACTCGTCCACTCTCCATTGGTATGCAGCCCATACCAATGCTGCGTCATTGGCGATTGTGACGTCGATGTCGCTCCTCCCGTTCGGTCCATCGAAGGTGAATACCTCGCTGTATTCATTCAGAGCTCCAGTACTACTCCCCGTGATCCACTCAGCCAGCAGCTCACCCCGCTGTTGGTTAAATGTCCCTGATTCACATCAGAAACTTTGCTAAACCACAGGGGGGATGGCAGGCGTGTTGCTAGCGTGCAACAACACTGCATCCAAGTAGTCCAGGTACGGCTCAACATCTGCTCCAAATTGGCAGTATACGGAGGACAGGTAGGCTGTGCCAAAGCCACCCGTCACTCTCATGCACACCCCAAGGTCCGTTGTCAACTCCTCCATCTGAACGTATACGACGTTCGGGTCATCCACAACGATGGCCGCCTTTTTTCTTTTGTCTGCGTAGACTCGCATACTGGACGGCAGTCCAGTTATGCGATCCAAGTGGGGGCTCACATAAAGTTCCTGGATCAGAGAAGGAGTATCCAAAATTCCTTATCCTAACCCCACGCTCTACTGTCGCGTCGCTGCATCTCGCACAGTTGGTTTGCAAGACACTAAATATTTTAGTGCCTTGCTTGCATCCTTGCTATGACAGCAGCATAAATCGGACATGCCTCCGAGAGCGTGCGATGCCCCGAAGGATGCCCTTTCATTCGGCAGTTTCGGCAGTCCGCCGGCTTCTTATATTTGGCCGCTCCCCACATTGGCGGCACGCCGTAGATGCGCTGCATTCAGCCACCTTATGGTTGAATGACATGCATCTTTGTGGCAGCAGTGGCCGTGTTTGGAACAGTTGGCGGCACCGTTTGCGAGTTCCTCGTGGATCCAGCTCTGCTCTCCGCATGATCTACGCGCAGTATGAGAGCCATGATGAGCTCATCATACTCTGCGGTCGCATCCGCAACGGCCTTTGACAACGCTGGCTCCATACGCGCCTCGAATAGAGCATTCCTGACCATCCGCTATATGCCGGACAGCTCTGCAATAACGGCAGAGGTGCCTCCAGCCACGATACTCACAGCTGAGCATCGTAGTACGGCGGGAGCAGCGGAGGGGGCGTCAGCGGTCGTCGGCTTCGCGACGGCGGCATCAGCAGCCAGCTGCGCGACGGCGGCAGTGGCCGTATTCGCGAAATCTCCCTCGGCAGTAGTGCCCGCGGCTATTACGGCAGCGGATGACGCGGTACTTTTCGCGACGGCGCTGTCAACGGGGGCAGCGGTGGTGACGTCGGCAGCACATTGCGACGCAGTGGCTCCGGCATCCATGTCGAGAGACGAGGAGGAGGAGGCTGCTACAACCTGCCCTCTCCTGGCGCAGTCACCTGTCTTGCGGCGCACTAGGCTACGCCCACGATGGGCAGTATCTCTGCCTCGGCTAATGTCCCGCACGTGGACCTGGAGGTGGTCACCGGCCATCTCCACGTCACTGCAACTGTTGTTGTTGTTGCTGCCCCGGCCATTTGACCGGCTTCGCTCCATGTTGGAGCTCTCAATTGTTATATGCGTTTGCACAAATGCACTCACACACACATACTAATGCAGTCTCTTATCTGCTATCTGTTGTTTTCGTTCTATTTATAGAACGCTGTTTGGCGTAAACAAGTAAACAACTTGTTTACCATGCCATTACAGGCCAAAAAAATTGATGCGCGCACCAAATTCGAACGTCCGCTCGCGACGACCGTCTAAAGCAAACTGAGTAGATAGGGACATTCGTCACGGATCTCTCCGGGATTTATTTTATGTGGCGTGTACCACGACTAAGGGTTTACTACCACAACACTCAAGGCAGACAAGTGTGCATACACACGAGTGTGTATGTACACAAGACCGTCTATAGTGCACGGGTTTTGGTACGATGCGCCAAACCAGTCGCCCCAGCTAACAACCACCAGCAAATACAGTGGGAGCTTCGCCAGTACCAATTCGGGATGTATGCTTGTCGGGCAAACATCCCCCTCTTGGATGGGAGGCGAAGTGCACCTCTGCTGCTCTCAGGGTCGCAGCGCCCGGTTGGAAAACGCAACTCCACGCCGGAAAATGGCCGAAGCCAGAATCCTACCCGCGATTTGGGTGTCAACCACAGCTACTACGATACTGCCACAAGGGCGCCAACCTCAATCTAGTACTCTGAGTACTAGAACCCCTAGTACCGAAACTTAAACCCATACGTAGGTATGAGTAGGACTCGGTGGGCCCTCACCCTTTTGTCTGACAACACGGATGGGCTAACCAGCTTTTGCCACATCAGTCGCCTCATACGACAAGCCGTGAGCGCTGAGATGGTATTCTAAGCCCCGCCATCACACAAGGGAGTTTAACGTCTACGTCTCTCGCATCTGTCGACGTCGCTGAAATGCGGCATTGGCAAATGCCTCTAGCAGCCTCGTCTGTTCCGTTGTTTCGGTCAACCCAGACACACACCAAACATTCTCTTGTCCCAAACTTATACCCAGTCCAACTAAGTCACGCAAATCTACATAGAGTGGGCAAATACACAAAATATGTAGCCAGTCTTCATTTTCTGCACCACAATTACAAGCAGCCGATTGCGAGAGGTTCCTCTGAAATATGAACGCATTGAGCGACCCGTGGCCTGTTAGTAAGAATCCGGCGCATAGTGTAAAACTAAAATCTCTACGGCTGTAGACGAAGCTTGCGTCTGGGAAAAACTGATGGGTCACATGACCATGTTCACCGCCATCCCATCGGAGTTGCCCCTCACGTTGCAAGCATTCGTCCAGCAATGCCATTATCTGCCTCCTGTCAAGACCAGAAATGTCTCGTCCGTAAAGCCAGTCTATGTACACGAGTGGATAGTTCCGTCTGATTTTACACATAACTGCCCTTTGCATGACTCCAGGTCCAGTGGTGGGGCACCAGAAAGTACCTGCAGAGCTAATGTTGACACCGTGCGGCATACCGGCATGGTACTGAGTAGAATCAAACGCTGACAGGACAAGAGTTACCGCCTGGCAACACTTGACCTGCAAATGCTCGAATACCACACAGAAGCACCGAATAGCGCACAAGGCAGCATGAGCCCAGTATAAACGGTCCGCCTCGCCCGAGAGGTGAGACCCCAGTCCACACGAAGTACACGCGCCAATGCTCCGACCACCCCAGATAGACGATCACGCAATGATGCGATATGCGGATAAAAATTCATTCTTTCTCCTACAGTGATGCCCAAGTAGCGGCAATTCGTGACATATCTGAGGCTTGTTTCCGCGAACCGTATCGTGGGCTTCCTGTTAGGAGACAATTTTCCCTTAAGAAGCATGATAACCGTTTTCCTAGTGGAAATAGAGACTCCTGTTTCGTTCCCCCAATCGCTTCCAAATGAATGGACCTCGTCTCGTCGTATTTATTGACCATGTTCGCGCTACTTGAGAAGAAACTCTGCCATATTCCCATTTCTCTGCAGCCGGAGTTCTGTAGGCACTGTAGCGCTGATCCCCATTCTACGTGGTCGAAGGCACCCTTGAAGTCAATGAACATGCCAAGCACATAAGTAGTTTGGTTGTTCGCGACTCTGTTCATTACATGCCTCCAAGCATCCTCGACGCTGAGCCCTGGTTTGAAACCATATTGTAGTTCGCATTCCTCTTGAAGAACCTCCTTTTCGCGATTTACCATAATTGCCTCCAGAACTTTACCTAATACTGGCAGCAGGCAGATACCCCGGTAGGACGCTGGATCACTCTTGTCCTTGTCGGAGCTCTTAAGTAGAGCAACCACGCGTGGCCTTTTCCACTCAGTAGGAAAATATCCTTCGTCTAAACAACGGGACAGCAGTGCTTGTAGATGCTGTGGAATAGAGCGCCATAATTATTTACAAATCGCTCCTGTGATGCCGTCCATTCCAGGGGAGCGTCTGCTCCTGAGTTTGGCAACGCAAGTATCCACCTCGTGTGCTTGGAGAGCCGGCGGAGCCTCCACTGGTAAGGTAATGGGTGCTTCCGACTCCGCAGCTGGGAAAAAGTTGCGGAGAAGCACTCGCGCGCAGTCGTGCCAAGCATCAACTAGCCCTTCTTCTGTGTGAAGACTCCCAATCTCGCAGGTCTTCTTACGGCCGCGGCATATGTGATACACATGCCCCCATGGATCATTGCTATGTGTTGTAACGACGCGTTGCGCAGCAACCAGCTGTGCGTCATTACGATGCCAAGTAGTTGTAAATTAATAAGTAATTGTAAGAATAGTAAGCCATGAAGGCGAGTAATTTTAAGTTCGGTTTAGGTTAGTTCACTTCTGGTTCTTGGCTCATGCCCAACGCGCACTGAAGCGCTCTGTATGTTGTTTTACAATTAAAGAAACACGTGGAGAAGTTTGGGCATACCGCCCTCTTTTATTTGGTGGACACCTCGGCAGTTTGGGGTGCCTAATTTATTTCAGCATACTCTGGCCGGCGAGCATACCCGCGGCAGAGTAACAACGTTACAAGTGGCGCCCGAGCAGGGACCCCAAAGAAGTGTGAGGTTAGATCCGACCAAGTAGGGGAGAGAGCGTGGACCTACGATGCTACGAACGAGCTGGATACGTGTGCTGCGGAAGGAAGAGCTCAGCACGGTGCTGCGCGAGTTCGACATCGAGGAGACCGGGACCGTGGAGGCTTTGCGGGGGCGGCTGGCAACGTTCGTGAAGTCGGCCCAAGAAGAGTACCGACCCCGCCTGGAAGAACTAGCGGCGTATTACGAGAACATGTCGTCGCGGACGGCTGGGAGTCCCGAAACAAGAGGACGTACCGGAGGGGCTGCTCGTCGTGACAGAGGCAAACACGACACCGCGAACTCCTGCGACAGTGCCGACCATTTCGGTACCGGTCGCGGCCTCGCCGGGAGCTACCACAACGGAGCCCACGGCAGCTTCAGCGACGCCAACAGTGGCTCCAGTGCTCTCAACGGCGGACCTGACACAAGCGATCGCCGATTCGGTGACAGTTGCGTTGGCTCAGTACACCCACCGGTTGGCCCAGGCTATGGAGGATGGGTTCCAGAAACTGTCGAGCCAGGTCTGCGCTTCCACCGCGCCTGCTGGTAATGCGCCTGACGAAGATGACCCAGCAGCACCGACTCCAGCGTCACCGCTCGCAAGCGCGCAGGCGGTAGCAGAACCACAGGCGCCAACATCAGCCGTGTCAACCGCATCCGCGGCTGGTTCGGCCCACTCGACAATGTCACGAGCGGAGCGGAGAGCCCTGAGCACGGAGGTGGCACAGTGGGGAGTACGTTTCGACGGCAGCGGGGACCCACGGGCATTCTTGCGCAGGCTAGAAGAGAAAGCGGAAGTGAGTGGGGAGCCGGTAGATAATTTGGTGCCGATGTTACCAAACATTCTGGAGGGCGCGGCACTGACGTGGGACCGCACAAGGCGAAGCCCGACCCAGTCGTGGGCAGAGTTCCGCGCGGAACTGCTGGAAGCGTACCCGGCCGCTCCTCACATTGAGCGGTGGCGACAGAATGCGCAACGACGCTTTCAGGGCGAGTCGGAGTCCACTGCGACCTACGTCCAAGCGATGCTGGAACTGATGCTCGATGCAGACATGCCCGGAGAGGAGCAGCTGAGGCTCATCTACCGCAACAGCCGACCAGCGATCAACATCAGGATACGGCATCAGGATGTCCATACTGTGGCCGAATTCAAACGGCAAGCAGCAGAGCTGGAGGAGTTGGGCCTGGTTCCGGCCTGTACCATTGGGGCAGGGCCATCCCAGCCAGCGTTCATGGGCCCACGGGGGCTTCCGATCCGACGTCCGGAGCCAACGGATACGCAGCCCATATCTGGTGGTGAGTTAAGCAGGCGAGACTTTGTCCCTTTACAGACGACACCCGCGCGAACAACAGCAACCGGGCCCGAGATGCAGAGCTCGTCGGTACACCAGGGGCGGTCTTGCAAACGCTGTGGTATGGCGGGGCACGACAACGAATGCTGCCCAAACCAACGACAACTATACTGCTGGGATTGCGGTAGGCTGGGCATACGAGCGAACGAATGCTGCCGACGCGCGACGGGAAACGCCAGGGGGGGCTCGTCCCACATCAACAGTCGGCGAGCCCACGCAGGCAGATTCCAATTAACAACGACACGCAGGGTAGCGGCCGCTCTACCAGTGGACTGCGATGGTGTACTGGTAGAGGCGGTCGTGGACACCGGAGCGACACGCAGCTTCGCGAGTCCGAGGCTGGCGCAACGCCTGCGGGCGCCAGACGGAGAAAATGTACGGTCCGTGAGCGTGACTGTGTCCATAGCTGACGGGACACAGAAGACGGTCCGTGATAAACGAAGGCGACGGTCACGGTGGGCGACAGTCGCGTAGTACTGCCGCTGCTCACACTCCCCGGATGCATAGATGAGCTCACATTGGGACTGGATTATGTCCAAATGGCCAACGGGGCGGTGACTGTGGGCGGCCAAACTGTAGAATTGCGAACAAACGATCCACGGCCACGCAGACGGCGGAGGCGAAATCGCAGAGCCCGACATGCAGCCTTGGTGACAAGCGAGGATCAGGCACGCCAGTACAATCTGCGGAGACGCGAGTGGCGACCCAGACTGGGCGACGAGGTGCTCGTGCGACAACATCACCTGTCCAACGCAGCCGAGCAGTTTGCGGCCAAGCTGGCGCCTCGCTTCGATGGCCCATTCACGGTGCGAGCATTCATATCCCCAGTTATAGTGCGTGTGCGACCGGTGGCGGGCGGCAGAGCTAGAACGGCACATGTGCGGGATCTAAAAGCGGTGAATGCAGAAGACAGCGAAGCCGACGAAGGCAGCGACGACAGAGGCAGCGTTAGTATGGTCACCAGGGCCACGCCACCGACAGCTTTACAGCAGCCACAGCAGGCCACTCCTCAGCGTCAACAAAAGCAGCCACAGCGGCAGTCCGGGCAACAAAATCGGCCATATCAACGAGCACGACGACAGCAGCCACGGTCACGACAGCCACGACAGCAGCAACAGCAACCAGGGCTTCGTAGCAGCCACACCGACAATAGCAACGGCAACACCACCGGCGTCCACCAAAGCGGGAACAGCAAAGCTGCCGTTCTAGCCGAAGAAGATGCCCATGTAAGCCTACAAACATAATTAAACGAAGTTTGTTGTTACGTTTCAGGCCATGTGAAGCGATGTAGATTACCGCACCGCCTGAGATACACACTCAGCGCCGAATATACCGGAGACGCAGCTGATGGGTATGATAATTCCATTGGCGATCCCTAAACAGCTACGGCAACAGCAGCCAGTCCCACAGCAGCCACTACAGCACCCATTACAGAATCCAGAGGATGACGACACGTCAGCACCACGCGGCGGAAATGCAGAAAACAACAATGCGACCGAATGACAGAGCGAACAGCTGACGGTGAAGGTACAGGTGGCGTTGACAGGTGGCCAAACGCGAGGGGTGGCAGCGCGGCCACCCAGCTGCTACGCATCTGCCGTTCGATTATGGCGCGGTGAAGGAAAATTCGAAAAAACCACCGATCGGGCCGTTCGACCCCTTGGGGAAAGGGGGAGGTGTAACGACGCGTTGCGCAGCAACCAGCTGTGCGTCATTACGATGCCAAGTAGTTGTAAATTAATAAGTAATTGTAAGAATAGTAAGCCATGAAGGCGAGTAATTTTAAGTTCGGTTTATGTTAGTTCACTTCTGGTTCTTGGCTCATGCCCAACGCGCACTGAAGCGCTCTGTATTTTGTTTTACAATTAAAGAAACACGTGGAGAAGTTTGGGCATACCGCCCTCTTTTATTTGGTGGACACCTCGGCACTTTGGGGTGCCTAATTTATTTCAGCATACTCTGGCCGGCGAGCATACCCGCGGCAGAGTAACAACGTTACAGTGTTCTGACGAAAGAGTGCCAATTTCCTTCTTTTGGTGGGAGAATTTTCTTCTTGTACTCCATTATAGAAATCCTCAACGAAATCGCGATGTGTCTTGCGTCATTGTGCTCTCCACGTCGACGAGCATTTTGGAGTTGTCGCCTTAGTCTTCTCACATTTGACTCCTATCGCTCTATTGCATGCTGTATGTACATGTGATCGTAGCGTCGCCACTTGGTCGTCGATTGTCTCTCTTGACAGGTTTTGTGGCAGTTCTGCAACCAATCTTCTGGTTTCCTCACCAAACAATCTCCAGTTTGCTTTTTCAAGGTTCCAGGAAGGTACAGGGGCTCTGCTCTCAACTGTGTTGCCAGGATTCACTTTGGCCGACGTGGATAATGTTGTGGTCACTTAAATCCCATTCCTCCACTCTCCAGTTATATGTGGCCCATATAGACGCTGCATCATTGGCTATTGTCAGGTCGATGTCACTTCTGGCCCGGCGTTTGTCGAACGTGTATACTTCGTATACTGTACGAGATAAGCACACTGGTTCGGCTACATTGCAGCCACTCTGCCAGTATTTCACCCCGATGATAGTTTGGATGGCCCCGAGAATGTTCGGAGAGCTTGCTGAACCACATAGGAGATACTGTATTAGCTGTACCGCATCTATGTATTCCAAATAGGGAGCCAAATCAGCGCGATGCCGACAGTATATCGAGCAGAGGAAGAATGAGCCATACACGCATACACCTATATCTGTGATTTGGTCTTCGATTGGAACGCAGACGACGTCTGGGTTGTCTACAATTATGGCTGCCTTTTTCCGCTTGTCTGCATATATTCGCATCCCCGACGGGAATCCGGTAATTCTTCCTGCCTTATCCACGTAGGGTTCTTGTATAATTGCGAACATTTGACCAGAATGACGTATTCTCAAACCAAGCTCTATGTTCGCCTTTTTTCCCCGGCCACAATTCGCTTGGATGAAGCTAAACATGGTTAATGTCTAGCTTGCACCCTTGTTAGCACCGCTGCGTAAATCGGGCAGGCCTCGGATAACATTAAATGCCCCGAGGGGAGCCCTCTTAAGCGACAGTTGCGGCAGTCCACCGGTTTGGCACATTTCGTCGCTACGTGTCCGGAAGCCCCACACTAGCGACATACGTCAGATTTGAAATGGAATTGTGCCACCCTATGGTCGAAGCTTAGGCAACGATGGCAGGCATAAGTGCGGACTATTGGGCGGCATCGAAATGAAAACCATTTTATGTACACTCGTCCAGTCTTCTGAAGCATGGCTGTGGCTTTGTCGTCCATTTTCAGTGTTAGATTTACAGTGTCACCATCAGTGACAGACCATCTCTTGGTTTCCAAATGATCCGCAGACTTAAAGGCACCCGGAGACATCTCATCTTTGAAATGGTTGACATATAGTTCTTCCATAAACTCCTCTGACGATATGCCAGTATCAACATCAAAGATAGTTATCCTCTGGCGCAGTCCATTGTTGGGCTTGATAGTTAAACCAACTTCTCAAACTTCTTGTTCGATACAATCTTCTTAATTTCTCTGATAGAAGGGGCGCGGATAATCGCGCCACCGCGCTTTAGGGGTCGTACTTCATGCACTCGACAATTAAGGGTAGGCCCAACTTCTTTGATAACTTTTTTGGCTATCTCGGCACCAGAAATATTCGGATCTCCACAGTGACAACAGCTGACCATGTTTCCACAACATTTCTAGTCTGGGCAGGGGGAGCAGGAGCAGCTTCGGCAATGGGACAGGTGGCGGCAGGAGGCCGCATTAGTGGTGAACTTAGCTTATTTTCGAGCACTCCAATTCTAATGTTTTATTCAACTTATTCTTACAGCTAAAACCGCATAGCTGCGCTGCCGGTTACGCCAGCAGCGGAGCGGCTTCATACATAATTTGTCTTATCAGCATAATCCGGAGATTATGTATGTATGTATATTTATGCCGCAATTGGTCAGCGTGTGTCTGCTGACTTAGCGTAGCCTATAAGTGGGTGATCATATTACACGCTCACTTGAAAGAGTTTTGTTTGTGTACTGCAACAATGTGTTGCTGATATATTTATGTTTTGTTTGTGTACTGCAACAATGTGTTGCTGATATATTTATGCTTAATCGATGTTATTTTATTGGTACAGTGTACCCTCAATATATGCGTATACTACACGCCATTGAGGTAACAAGCTCGTCGTAGCACTCAATGGCAGTAAAAATAGCAATGGCGGCATCATGGTCAATGCAGGCGCGAATTACTGCTTCTTTCACTCCATGCTGCATCGACGTGAGTTTTTCGACGATAGACGAAGCGCCACCGACTATTATGCTATCTATGGAGCGAGAGGGAATAACAGTTGGATCAGCACGAGGTGTTTCAGCAGTAACACCATTGGAAGTGGCAACACATTCACTCGGCTCCAATTCTACCCGTTTGGCCTTGGATTGTCCATCTGAGTTGTCCTCGCGGGTTCGAGATTTAGATTTCTTGCCTCGTTTGACGGAGGTGATAGAGGCATCGGACTCCATCATTGAGATACTGCTATCGCGTACTTCTGGTACCGCAATCAAAAACACTCAGTAAGTGAGAGAGCTATTTCCGATTTAGTTCACGACGAGATTATTCAAACTTGCCTTGGTAGGCTTTGCTAACAGAGAAATTATAAAATTCGAAATCGCCTTAGTAGGCTTTGCTAGCAAAATGCACGCGTATAAGACCGCGTTGAATAGGGGCACGACGGTTGCCAAAGTTGGCACCGTTGCAGCTACGCATTGAAATCTCACGTATACGGATTATTGCTGAAAAACTGCTAACCAGCTTTTTGCCACATCAGTCGCCTCATATGACAAGCCGTGACCGCTGAGATGGTATTCTAAGCCCCGCCATCACATGGGGGAGGTGCCAGTTTTGGCTGATTTTAGCCCGGGACTGGCAGCCCAACGTTCACCGACGCCGTGCGAACACAGCATCAGTTAACGCCTCCAGCCTCTGCATCCTCTATGGCGTCTCCGTCACACCAGACACCCTCAAGATGTAGATCCGCGTACAGCGGGCATACACACAGGATGTGCAGCCAATCCTCCTCCTCAGCGCCGCATGAGCATGCAGGCGTGCGACCGTGCTTGTCACGTGCCTCCACGCGTCCTCTTCGCAGCGTCTACATAAAGCGACATGTTGATCCTGCCACCGTCCGTGACAGACCACCTCTTGGTCTCCAGCCTGACCGCCTCCTTATACTTTTCCAGAGTCATCTCCTCATTGAAGTTCAAGGTATACGCCTCCTCCATAAACTGCTCCGGCGACATTTCAGTGCCGACGTCATAAACAATCACGTCAGCGGTCGTCGGCTTCGCGACGGCGGCATCAGCAGCCAGCTTCGCGACGGCGGCAGCGGCCGGCTTCACGAAATCTCTCTCGGCAGTAGTGCCGGCGGCTATTACGGCAGCGGATGACGCGGTACTTTTCGCGGAGGCGCTGTCAACGGCGGCAGCGGTGGGGCAGCTGTGGTGACGTCGGCAGTACATTGCAGTGGCTCCGGCGTCCATGTCGAGGGACGAGGAGGAGGAGGCTGCTACACCTGCCCTCTCCTTGATCCTCTTCTTGGACGGTGTTACGGGCTCTGTCACCTGTCTTGCGACGCACTAGGCTACGCCCACGATGGGCAGTACCTCTCCCTAGGCTAATGTCCCGCACGTGGACCTGGACCATATCCACGTCACTGCAACTATTGTTGTTGCCCCGGATATTTGACCGGCTTCGCTCCATGTTGGAGCTCTCAATTGTTATATGCGTTTGCACAAATGCACTCACACACACACACTAATGCAGTCTCTTATCTGCTATCTGTTGTTTTCGTTCTATTTATAGAACGCTGTTGGCGTAAACAACTTGTTTACTTGTTTTTGATTGGTCACTGTGCTTATCAGCACCACAGGCAAAAAAAATTGATGCGCGCACCAAATTCGAACGTCCGCTCGCGACGACCGTCTAAAGCAAACTGAGTAGATAGGGACATTCGTCACGGATCTCTCCGGGATTTATGCGCCAAACCAGTCGCCCCAGCTAACAACCACCAGCAAATACAGTGGGAGCTTCGCCAGTACCAATTCGGGATGTATGCTTGTCGGGCAAACATCCCCCTCTTGGATGGGAGGCGAAGTGCACCTCTGCTGCTCTCAGGGTCGCAGCGCCCGGTTGGAAAACGCAACTCCACGCCGGAAAATGGCCGAAGCCAGAATCCTACCCGCGATTTGGGTGTCAACCACAGCCACTACGATACTGCCACAAGGGCGCCAACCTCAATCCAGTACTCTGAGTACTAGAACCCGTAGTACCGAAACTTAAACCCATACGTAGGTATGAGTAGGACTCGGTGGGCCCTCACCCTTTTGTCTGACAACACGGATGGGCTAACCAGTTTTGCGACATCAGTCGCCTTATACGACAAGCCGTGACCGCTGAGATGGTATTCTAAGCCCCGCCATCACACAAGGGAGTTTAACGTCTACGTCTCTGTCTCTCGCATCTGTCGACGTCGCTGAAATGCGGCATTGGCAAATGCCTCTAGCAGCCTCGTCTGTTCCGTTGTTTCGGTCAACCCAGACTAGAGTTGGGCACGGGCCCTGTTTTTTGTCGCGTCGGCCCGCGTGTTCGTGTTGTAAATTCCGATTTCGTGGGTGGCCGTGCGTGTTCGTGTTGAGCCAAAAAGGCACGACAAAACACGCACGAGGAAACACGAAAGAACACTAAAATTGATGCTAGCTGTAATAAATGATAGCTTAAATAACGATTTAACACTTGAATCAGAAAACAAAGCACCCAATAGTCAACACGACTTTTCTAAATTTTTGGACTCTAATAATTCAAAAAAAAAAAAAATTAAATTGGACAGGTCAAGAATGGATATTGAAATAGATGACTATTATCAAGGCATATACTCAATATCCCTGTCAGCTCTGCAACAAGCGAAAGAGTTTTTTCCACTTCTGGACATATTTTAAATGAGCGACGTACTCGGCTTCTTAGCTCAAATATTGATAAGATAATCTTTCTGAATAAAAATTTGTAATGTTAAATACATATATATATATATATATATATATATATATATATATATATATATGTATTTAACATTACAAATTTTTATTCAGAAAGATTATCTTATCAATATTTGAGCTAAGAATTGTATATATATTTGTTTTTTTTTAATTTTTATATTTAATATATAAAAAGTTCATGTTGGGCCGTATTAAGAAAAATTTTCGTCATGCGTGCGCGTGCGTGTTTCTAAAAGTTAATTTCGTGGCCGTGTCGTGACGGGCCGAAAATAGCCGGACCGTGCCCATCTCTAACCCAGACACACACCAAACATTCTCTTGTCCCACCTGGCAACACTTGACCTGCAAATGCTCGAATACCACACAGAAGCACCGAATAGCGCACAAGGCAGCATGAGCCCAGTATAAACGGTCCGCCTCGCCCGAGAGGTGAGACCCCAGTCCACACGAAGTACACGCGCCAATGCTCCGACCACCCCAGATAGACGATCACGCAATGATGCGATATGCGGATAAAAATTCATTCTTTCTCCGACAGTGGTGCCCAAGTAGCGGCAATTCGTGACATATCTGAGGCTTGTTTCCGCGAACCGTATCGTGGGCTTCCTGTTAGGAGACAATTTTCCCTTAAGAAGCATGATAACCGTTTTCCTAGTGGAAATAGAGACTCCTGTTTCGTTCCCCCAATCGCTTACCATGGATAGCAGCTGTTGTCCTTTCCGCTCTAGGTCCGCTCGGGAGTGTGCCTCTACAAGTAGCAATAGGTCATCTGCATATGCACACAACGTGCAGTGCTGTTCTAGACGCCGAAGAAGTTTGTCCATCACGAGATTCCAAATGAATGGACCGCTGATGGATCCTTGTGGGCATCCACGCGTTACAGCAACCGTAACCTCGTCTCGTCGTATTTATTGACCATGGTCGCGCTTCTACTTGAGAAGAAACTCTGCCATATTCCCATTTCTCTGCAGCCGGAGTTCTGTAGGCACTGTAGCGCTGATCCCCATTCTACGTGGTCGAAGGCACCCTTGAAGTCAATGAAAAATCGCTAGCTTTTTAGCGATTGCAACAAACAATATTTAACTAGTTGTTAAATGAGACGCGGTATTCCTTCAATTATTAATATTGCTTTAATGGCTTGGATAATTGAACAACGAGGTTCAACGTGCGAGTACTACTTCGCAAGTGATTTGCCTGCTGCCGCTACAAGTCAGCGGACCGGCATAAGAAAAGTAATGCACAAAGAGAGCGCCACAGAGAGCGCAGTAAAGGGCGCGATAGAGAGCGCAAAGAAAATGCCTAGAAGCTAAGTAAGGTGCTCCAACAGTCAATGAACATGCCAAGCACATAAGTAGTTTGGTTATTCGCGACGCTGTTCATTACATGCCTCAAAGCATCCTCGACGCTGAGCCCTGGTTTGAAACCATATTGTAGTTCGCATTCCTCTTGGAGAACGTCCTTTTCGCGATTTACCATAATTGCCTCCAGAACTTTACCTAATACTGGCAGCAGGCAGATACCCCGGTAGGACGCTGGATCACTCTTGTCCTTGTCGGGGCTCTTAAGTAGAGCAACCACGCGTGGCCTTTTCCACTCAGTAGGAAAATATCCTTCGTCTAAACAACGGGACAGCAGTGCTTGTAGATGCTGTGGAATAGAGCGCCATAATTATTTACAAATCGTTCCTGTGATGCCGTCCATTCCAGGGGAGCGTCTGCTCCTGAGTTTGGCAACGCAAGTATCCACCTCGTGTGCTTGGAGAGCCGGCGGAGCCTCCACTGGTAAGGTAATGGGTGCTTCCGACTCCGCAGCTGGGAAAAAGTTGCGGAGAAGCACTCGCGCGCAGTCGTGCCAAGCATCAACTAGCCCTTCTTCTGTGTGAAGACTCCCAATCTCGCAGGTCTTCTTACGGCCGCGGCATATGTGATACACATGCCCCCATGGATCATTGCTATGTGTTCTGACGAAAGAGTGCCAATTTCCTTCTTTTGGTGGGAGAATTTTCTTCTTGTACTCCATTATAGAAATCCTCAACGAAATCGCGATGTGTCTTGCGTCATTGTGTTCTCCACGTCGACGAGCATTTTGGAGTTGTCGCCTTAGTCTTCTCACGTCATAGCGCTTCGTATCTAGGTCGGCAGTCCACCAACCCACTCTGCGATTGGTTCTTGCACGTTTGACTCCTATCGCTCTATTGCATGCTGTATGTACTTGTGATCGTAGCGTCGCCACTTGGTCGTCGATTGTCTCTCTTGACAGGTTTTGTGGCAGTTCTGCAACCAATCTTCTGGTTTCCTCACCAAACAATCTCCAGTTTGCTTTTTCAAGGTTCCAGGAAGGTACAGGGGCTCTGCTCTCAACTGTGTTGCCAGGATTCACTTTGGCCACGACGTGGATAATGTTGTGGTCACTTAAATCCCATTCCTCCACTCTCCAGTTATATGTGGCCCATATAGACGCTGCATCATTGGCTATTGTCAGGTCGATGTCACTTCTGGCCCGGCGATTGTCGAACGTGTATACTTCGTATACTGTACGAGATAAGCACACTGGTTCGGCTACATTGCAGCCACTCTGCCAGTATTTCACCCCGATGATAGTTTGGATGGCCCCGAGAATGTTCGGAGAGCTTGCTGAACCTCTTAAGCGACAGTTGCGGCAGTCCACCGGCTTGGCACATTTCGTCGCTACGTGTCCGGAAGCCCCACACTAGCGACATACGTCAGATTTGAAATGGCATTGTGCCACCCTATGGTCGAAGCTTAGGCAACGATGGCAGGCATAAGTGCGGACTATTGGGCGGCATCGAAATGAAAACCATTTTATGTACACTCGTCCAGTCTTCTGAAGCATGGCTGTGGCTTTGTCGTCCATTTTCAGTGTTAGATTTACAGTGTCACCATCAGTGACAGACCATCTCTTGGTTTCCAAATGATCCGCAGACTTAAAGGCACCCGGAGACATCTCATCTTCATACATAATTTGTCTTATCAGCATAATCGGGAGATTATGTATGTATGTATATTTATGCCGCAATTGGTCAGCGTGTGTCTGCTGACTTAGCGTAGCCTATAAGTGGGTGATCATATTACACGCTCACTTGAAAGAGTTTTGTTTGTGTACTGCAACAATGTGTTGCTGATATATTTATGTTTTGTTTGTGTAATGCAACAATGTGTTGCTGATATATTTATGCTTAATCGATGTTATTTTATTGGTACAGTGTACCCTCAATATATGCGTATACTACACGCCATTGAGGTAACAAGCTCGTCGTAGCACTCAATGGCAGTAAAAATAGCAATGGCGGCATCATGGCCAATGCAGGCGCGAATTACTGCTTCTTTCACTCCATGCTGCATCGACGTGAGTTTTTCGACGATAGACGAAGCGCCACCGACTATTATGCTATCTATGGAGCGAGAGGGAATAACAGTTGGATCAGCACGAGGTGTTTCAGCAGTAACACCATTGGAAGTGGCAACACATTCACTCGGCTCCAATTCTACCCGTTTGGCCTTGGATTGTCCATCTGAGTTATCCTCGCGGGTTCGAGATTTAGATTTCTTGCCTCGTTTGACGGAGGTGATAGAGGCATCGGACTCCATCATTGAGATACTGCTATCGCGTACTTCTCGCTCTTTATGCAGTAGGCGACGTCACCTTGGGCATGGTACCGCAATCAAAAACACTCAGTAAGTGAGAGCTATTTCCGATTTAGTTCACGACGAGATTATTCAAACTTGCCTTGGTAGGCTTTGCTAACAGAGAAATTATAAAATTCGAAATCGCCTTAGTAGGCTTTGCTAGCAAAATGCACGCGTATAAGACCGCGTTGAATAGGGGCACGACGGTTGCCAAAGTTGGAACCGTTGCAGCTACGCACAGAAATCTCAACGTTTTACACGTATACGGATTATTGCTGAAAAACTGCTAACCAGCTTTTTGCCACATCAGTCGCCTCATACGACAAGCCGTGACCGCTGAGATGGTATTCTAAGCCCCGCCATCACATGGGGGAGGTGCCAGCGTCAGCGAACGCCTCCAGCCTCTGCATCCTCTCTGGCGTCTCCGTCACACCAGACACCCTCCAGATGCCGCTCCTCCACTCAATCCCGAGTCCTGCGAGGTCATGAATATCCGCGTACAGCGGGCATACACAAAGGATGTGCAGCCAATCCTCCTCCAGCGTCCAGGCTTGAAGCCGAACTGCCATCTGCAGCCTTCCGGCACTGCCTCCTTGAGACGGTCCACCATGATCGCCTCCAGCACTTTACCGAACACCGGCAGCAAGCAGATACCTCGATAGGAAGCAGGATCGCTCCTGTTCCCATCAGGCCCTTTATGCAAAGCGACCACACGTGGCCGCTTTCACTCTTCCGGGAAGTATCCACTTGCTAAACAGCGGGAATACATCGTTCCACGACACGACTGTCTGGCCATTGGTCGTCTGTGCTCGTCTCGCGGCGTCCTATCGCCCTATCGCACGCTTGGCGTACTATAGACCGTAGGGCCGCTACCTGTTCGTCCATCGGTGTGTCTACCGAGATCGCCTCTGCTCCTCCGATGACCTCCTCATCGAACAATCGCCAACGCGCCCTCGCGAGATTCCAGGACGGCACAGGAGGGAAACTCTCGACTGCGTTCTGGGGCCCAGGTGTCACCACAACAGAGATTCTGTTGTGGTCACTCAGGACCCACTCGTCCATTCTCCATTGGTATGCAGCCCATACCAATGCTGCGTCATTGGCGATTGTGACGTTGATGTCGCTCCTCCCGTTCGGTCCATCGAAGGTGAATACCTCGCTGTATTCATTCAGAGCTCCAGTACTACTCCCCGTGATCCACTCAGCCAGCAGCTCACCCCGCTGTTGGTTAAATGTCCCTGATTCACATCAGAAACTTTGCTAAACCACAGGGGGGATGGCAGGCGTGTTGCTAGCGTGCAACAACACTGCATCCAAGTAGTCCAGGTACGGCTCAACATCTGCTCCAAATTGGCAGTATACGGAGGACAGGTAGGCTGTGCCAAAGCCACCCGTCACTCTCATGCACACCCCAAGGTCCGTTGTCAACTCCTCCATCTGAACGCATACGACGTTCGGGTCATCCACAACGATGGCCGCCTTTTTTCTTTTGTCTGCGTAGACTCGCATACTGGACGGCAGTCCAGTTATGCGATCCAAGTGGGGGCTCACATAAAGTTCCTGGATCACAGAAGGAGTATCCAAAATTCCTTATCCTAACCCCACGCTCTACTGTCGCGTCGCTGCATCTCGCACAGTTGGTTTGCAAGACACTAAATATTTTAGTGCCTTGCTTGCATCCTTGCTATGACAGCAGCATAAATCGGACATGCCTCCGAGAGCGTGCGATGCCCCGAAGGATGCCCTTTCATTCGGCAGTTTCGGCAGTCCGCCGGCTTCTTATATTTGGCCGCTATATGGCCGATCTCCCCACATTGGCGGCACGCCGTAGATGCGCTGCATTCAGCCACCTTATGGTTGAATGACATGCATACGTGCGAACCAGCTTCCTACATCTGAAGGACTGGCAGGTCACGAAGACTCCGCCAGCCTTCTCCAGGATGGTTGCTGCTGCCTCATCTACATCAAGCGTAAGGTTGATCCTGCCACCGTCCGTGACAGACCACCTCTTGGTCTCCATGAATTTTTTACTGCGACCGGGCGCGGCAGGGCTGTGGGCACAGCCTTTGTGGCAGCAGTGGCCGTGTTTGGCACAGTTGGCGGCACCGTTTGCGAGTTCCTCGTGGATCCAGCTCTGCTCTCCGCATGATCTACGCGCAGTATGAGAGCCATGATGAGCTCATCATACTCTGCGGTCGCATCCGCAACGGCCTTTGACAACGCTGGCTCCATACGCGCCTCGAATAGAGCATTCCTGACCATCCGCTATATGCCGGACAGCTCTGCAATAACGGCAGAGGTGCCACCAGCCACGATACTCACAGCTGAGCATCGTAGTACGGCGGGAGCAGCGGAGGGGGCGTCAGCGGTCGTCGGCTTCGCGACGGCGGCATCAGCAGCCAGCTGCGCGACGGCGGCAGTGGCCGTATTCGCGAAATCTCCCTCGGCAGTAGTGCCGGCGGCTATTACGGCAGCGGATGACGCGGTACTTTTCGCGACGGCGCTGTCAACGGCGGCAGCGGTGGTGACGTCGGCAGCACATTGCGACGCAGTGGCTCCGGCATCCATGTCGAGAGACGAGGAGGAGGAGGCTGCTACACCTGCCCTCTCCTTGATCCTCTTCTTGGACGGTGTTACGGGCGCTGTCACCTGTCTTGCGGCGCACTAGGCTACGCCCACGATGGGCAGTATCTCTGCCTCGGCTAATGTCCCGCACGTGGACCTGGAGGTGGTCACCGGCCATCTCCACGTCACTGCAACTGTTGTTGTTGTTGCTGCCCCGGCCATTTGACCGGCTTCGCTCCATGTTGGAGCTCTCAATTGTTATATGCGTTTGCACAAATGCACTCACACACACACACTAATGCAGTCTCTTATCTGCTATCTGTTGTTTTCGTTCTATTTATAGAACGCTGTTTGGCGTAAACAAGTAAACAACTTGTTTACCATGCCATTACAGGCAAAAAAAATTGATGCGCGCACCAAATTCGAACGTCCGCTCGCGACGACCGTCTAAAGCAAACTGAGTAGATAGGGACATTCGTCACGGATCTCTCCGGGATTTATTTTATGTGGCGTGTACCACGACTAAGGGTTTACTACCACAACACTCAAGGCAGACAAGTGTGCATACACACGAGTGTGTATGTACACAAGACCGTCTATAGTGCACGGGTTTTGGTACGATGCGCCAAACCAGTCGCCCCAGCTAACAACCACCAGCAAATACAGTGGGAGCTTCGCCAGTACCAATTCGGGATGTATGCTTGTCGGGCAAACATCCCCCTCTTGGATGGGAGGCGAAGTGCACCTCTGCTGCTCTCAGGGTCGCAGCGCCCGGTTGGAAAACGCAACTCCACGCCGGAAAATGGCCGAAGCCAGAATCCTACCCGCGATTTGGGTGTCAACCACAGCTACTACGATACTGCCACAAGGGCGCCAACCTCAATCTAGTACTCTGAGTACTAGAACCCGTAGTACCGAAACTTAAACCCATACGTAGGTATGAGTAGGACTCGGTGGGCCCTCACCCTTTTGTCTGACAACACGGATGGGCTAACCAGCTTTTGCCACATCAGTCGCCTCATACGACAAGCCGTGAGCGCTGAGATGGTATTCTAAGCCCCGCCATCACACAAGGGAGTTTAACGTCTACGTCTCTCGCATCTGTCGACGTCGCTGAAATGCGGCATTGGCAAATGCCTCTAGCAGCCTCGTCTGTTCCGTTGTTTCGGTCAACCCAGACACACACCAAACATTCTCTTGTCCCAAACTTATACCCAGTCCAACTAAGTCACGCAAATCTACATAGAGTGGGCAAATACACAAAATGTGTAGCCAGTCTTCATTTTCTGCACCACAATTACAAGCAGCCGATTGCGAAAGGTTCCTCTGAAATATGAACGCATTGAGCGACCCGTGGCCTGTTAGTAAGAATCCGGCGCATAGTGTAAAACTAAAATCTCTACGGCTGTAGATGAAGCTTGCGTCTGGGAAAAACTGATGGGTCACATGACCATGTTCACCGCCATCCCATCGGAGTTGCCCCTCACGTTGCAAGCATTCGTCCAGCAATGCCATTATCTGCCTCCTGTCAATACCAGAAATGTTTCGTCCGTAAAGCCAGTCTATGTACACGAGTGGATAGTTCCGTCTGATTTTAAACATAACTGCCCTTTGCATGGCTCCAGGTCCAGTGGTGGGGCACCAGAAAGTACCTGCAGAGCTAATGTTGACACCGTGCGGCATACCGGCATGCTACCGAGTAGAATCAAACGCTGACAGGACAAGAGTTACCGCCTGGCAACACTTGACCTGCAAATGCTCGAATACCACACAGAAGCACCGAATAGCGCACAAGGCAACATGAGCCCAGTATAAACGGTCCGCCTCGCCCGAGAGGTGAGACCCCAGTCCACACGAAGTACACGCGCCAATGCTCCGACCACCCCAGATAGACGATCACGCAATGATGCGATATGCGGATAAAAATTCATTCTTTCTCCGACAGTGGTGCCCAAGTAGCGGCAATTCGTGACATATCTGAGGCTTGTTTCCGCGAACCGTATCGTGGGCTTCCTGTTAGGAGACAATTTTCCCTTAAGAAGCATGATAACCGTTTTCCTAGTGGAAATAGAGACTCCTGTTTCGTTCCCCCAATCGCTTACCATGGATAGCAGCTGTTGTCCTTTCCGCTCTAGGTCCGCTCGGGAGTGTGCCTCTACAAGTCGCAATAGGTCATCTGCATATGCACACAACGCGCAGTGCTGTTCTAGACGCCGAAGAAGTTTGTCCATCACGAGATTCCAAATGAATGGACCGCTGATGGATCCTTGTGGGCATCCACGCGTTACAGCAACCGTAACCTCGTCTCGTCGTATTTATTGACCATGGTCGCGCTTCTACTTGAGAAGAAACTCTGCCATATTCCCATTTCTCTGCAGCCGGAGTTCTGTAGGCACTGTAGCGCTGATCCCCATTCTACGTGGTCGAAGGCACCCTTGAAGTCAATGAAAAATCGCTAGCTTTTTAGCGATTGCAACAAACAATATTTAACTAGTTGTTAAATGAGACGCGGTATTCCTTCAATTATTAATATTGCTTTAATGGCTTGGATAATTGAACAACGAGGTTCAACGTGCGAGTACTACTTCGCAAGTGATTTGCCTGCTGCCGCTACAAGTCAGCGGACCGGCATAAGAAAAGTAATGCACAAAGAGAGCGCCACAGAGAGCGCAGTAAAGGGCGCGATAGAGAGCGCAAAGAAAATGCTTAGAAGCTAAGTAAGGTGCTCCAACAGTCAATGAACATGCCAAGCACATAAGTAGTTTGGTTATTCGCGACGCTGTTCATTACATGCCTCAAAGCATCCTCGACGCTGAGCCCTGGTTTGAAACCATATTGTAGTTCGCATTCCTCTTGGAGAACGTCCTTTTCGCGATTTACCATAATTGCCTCCAGAACTTTACCTAATACTGGCAGCAGGCAGATACCCCGGTAGGACGCTGGATCACTCTTGTCCTTGTCGGGGCTCTTAAGTAGAGCAACCACGCGTGGCCTTTTCCACTCAGTAGGAAAATATCCTTCGTCTAAACAACGGGACAGCAGTGCTTGTAGATGCTGTGGAATAGAGCGCCATAATTATTTACAAATCGCTCCTGTGATGCCGTCCATTCCAGGGGAGCGTCTGCTCCTGAGTTTGGCAACGCAAGTATCCACCTCGTGTGCTTGGAGAGCCGGCGGAGCCTCCACTGGTAAGGTAATGGGTGCTTCCGACTCCGCAGCTGGGAAAAAGTTGCGGAGAAGCACTCGCGCGCAGTCGTGCCAAGCATCAACTAGCCCTTCTTCTGTGTGAAGACTCCCAATCTCGCAGGTCTTCTTACGGCCGCGGCATATGTGATACACATGCCCCCATGGATCATTGCTATGTGTTCTGACGAAAGAGTGCCAATTTCCTTCTTTTGGTGGGAGAATTTTCTTCTTGTACTCCATTATAGAAATCCTCAACGAAATCGCGATGTGTCTTGCGTCATTGTGTTCTCCACGTCGACGAGCATTTTGGAGTTGTCGCCTTAGTCTTCTCACGTCATAGCGCTTCGTATCTAGGTCGGCAGTCCACCAACCCACTCTGCGATTGGTTCTTGCACGTTTGACTCCTATCGCTCTATTGCATGCTGTATGTACTTGTGATCGTAGCGTCGCCACTTGGTCGTCGATTGTCTCTCTTGACAGGTTTTGTGGCAGTTCTGCAACCAATCTTCTGGTTTCCTCACCAAACAATCTCCAGTTTGCTTTTTCAAGGTTCCAGGAAGGTACAGGGGCTCTGCTCTCAACTATGTTGCCAGGATTCACTTTGGCCACGACGTGGATAATGTTGTGGTCACTTAAATCCCATTCCTCCACTCTCCAGTTATATGTGGCCCATATAGACGCTGCATCATTGGCTATTGTCAGGTCGATGTCACTTCTGGCCCGGCGTTTGTCGAACGTGTATACTTCGTATACTGTACGAGATAAGCACACTGGTTCGGCTACATTGCAGCCACTCTGCCAGTATTTCACCCCGATGATAGTTTGGATGGCCCCGAGAATGTTCGGAGAGCTTGCTGAACCTCTTAAGCGACAGTTGCGGCAGTCCACCGGCTTGGCACATTTCGTCGCTACGTGTCCGGAAGCCCCACACTAGCGACATACGTCAGATTTGAAATGGCATTGTGCCACCCTATGGTCGAAGCTTAGGCAACGATGGCAGGCATAAGTGCGGACTATTGGGCGGCATCGAAATGAAAACCATTTTATGTACACTCGTCCAGTCTTCTGAAGCATGGCTGTGGCTTTGTCGTCCATTTTCAGTGTTAGATTTACAGTGTCACCATCAGTGACAGACCATCTCTTGGTTTCCAAATGATCCGCAGACTTAAAGGCACCCGGAGACATCTCATCTTCATACATAATTTGTCTTATCAGCATAATCGGGAGATTATGTATGTATGTATATTTATGCCGCAATTGGTCAGCGTGTGTCTGCTGACTTAGCGTAGCCTATAAGTGGGTGATCATATTACACGCTCACTTGAAAGAGTTTTGTTTGTGTACTGCAACAATGTGTTGCTGATATATTTATGTTTTGTTTGTGTAATGCAACAATGTGTTGCTGATATATTTATGCTTAATCGATGTTATTTTATTGGTACAGTGTACCCTCAATATATGCGTATACTACACGCCATTGAGGTAACAAGCTCGTCGTAGCACTCAATGGCAGTAAAAATAGCAATGGCGGCATCATGGCCAATGCAGGCGCGAATTACTGCTTCTTTCACTCCATGCTGCATCGACGTGAGTTTTTCGACGATAGACGAAGCGCCACCGACTATTATGCTATCTATGGAGCGAGAGGGAATAACAGTTGGATCAGCACGAGGTGTTTCAGCAGTAACACCATTGGAAGTGGCAACACATTCACTCGGCTCCAATTCTACCCGTTTGGCCTTGGATTGTCCATCTGAGTTATCCTCACGGGTTCGAGATTTAGATTTCTTGCCTCGTTTGACGGAGGTGATAGAGGCATCGGACTCCATCATTGAGATACTGCTATCGCGTACTTCTCGCTCTTTATGCAGTAGGCGACGTCACCTTGGGCATGGTACCGCAATCAAAAACACTCAGTAAGTGAGAGAGCTATTTCCGATTTAGTTCACGACGAGATTATTCAAACTTGCCTTGGTAGGCTTTGCGAACAGAGAAATTATAAAATTCGAAATCGCCTTAGTAGGCTTTGCTAGCAAAATGCACGCGTATAAGACCGCGTTGAATAGGGGCACGACGGTTGCCAAAGTTGGAACCGTTGCAGCTACGCACAGAAATCTCAACGTTTTACACGTATACGGATTATTGCTGAAAAACTGCTAACCAGCTTTTTGCCACATCAGTCGCCTCATACGACAAGCCGTGACCGCTGAGATGGTATTCTAAGCCCCGCCATCACATGGGGGAGGTGCCAGCGTCAGCGAACGCCTCCAGCCTCTGCATCCTCTCTGGCGTCTCCGTCACACCAGACACCCTCCAGATGCCGCTCCTCCACTCAATCCCGAGTCCTGCGAGGTCATGAATATCCGCGTACAGCGGGCATACACAAAGGATGTGCAGCCAATCCTCCTCCAGCGTCCAGGCTTGAAGCCGAACTGCCATCTGCAGCCTTCCGGCACTGCCTCCTTGAGACGGTCCACCATGATCGCCTCCAGCACTTTACCGAACACCGGCAGCAAGCAGATACCTCGATAGGAAGCAGGATCGCTCCTGTTCCCATCAGGCCCTTTATGCAAAGCGACCACACGTGGCCGCTTTCACTCTTCCGGGAAGTATCCACTTGCTAAACAGCGGGAATACATCGTTCCACGACACGACTGTCTGGCCATTGGTCGTCTGTGCTCGTCTCGCGGCGTCCTATCGCCCTATCGCACGCTTGGCGTACTATAGACCGTAGGGCCGCTACCTGTTCGTCCATCGGTGTGTCTACCGAGATCGCCTCTGCTCCTCCGATGACCTCCTCATCGAACAATCGCCAACGCGCCCTCGCGAGATTCCAGGACGGCACAGGAGGGAAACTCTCGACTGCGTTCTGGGGCCCAGGTGTCACCACAACAGAGATTCTGTTGTGGTCACTCAGGACCCACTCGTCCATTCTCCATTGGTATGCAGCCCATACCAATGCTGCGTCATTGGCGATTGTGACGTTGATGTCGCTCCTCCCGTTCGGTCCATCGAAGGTGAATACCTCGCTGTATTCATTCAGAGCTCCAGTACTACTCCCCGTGATCCACTCAGCCAGCAGCTCACCCCGCTGTTGGTTAAATGTCCCTGATTCACATCAGAAACTTTGCTAAACCACAGGGGGGATGGCAGGCGTGTTGCTAGCGTGCAACAACACTGCATCCAAGTAGTCCAGGTACGGCTCAACATCTGCTCCAAATTGGCAGTATACGGAGGACAGGTAGGCTGTGCCAAAGCCACCCGTCACTCTCATGCACACCCCAAGGTCCGTTGTCAACTCCTCCATCTGAACGCATACGACGTTCGGGTCATCCACAACGATGGCCGCCTTTTTTCTTTTGTCTGCGTAGACTCGCATACTGGACGGCAGTCCAGTTATGCGATCCAAGTGGGGGCTCACATAAAGTTCCTGGATCACAGAAGGAGTATCCAAAATTCCTTATCCTAACCCCACGCTCTACTGTCGCGTCGCTGCATCTCGCACAGTTGGTTTGCAAGACACTAAATATTTTAGTGCCTTGCTTGCATCCTTGCTATGACAGCAGCATAAATCGGACATGCCTCCGAGAGCGTGCGATGCCCCGAAGGATGCCCTTTCATTCGGCAGTTTCGGCAGTCCGCCGGCTTCTTATATTTGGCCGCTATATGGCCGATCTCCCCACATTGGCGGCACGCCGTAGATGCGCTGCATTCAGCCACCTTATGGTTGAATGACATGCATACGTGCGAACCAGCTTCCTACATCTGAAGGACTGGCAGGTCACGAAGACTCCGCCAGCCTTCTCCAGGATGGTTGCTGCTGCCTCATCTACATCAAGCGTAAGGTTGATCCTGCCACCGTCCGTGACAGACCACCTCTTGGTCTCCATGAATTTTTTACTGCGACCGGGCGCGGCAGGGCTGTGGGCACAGCCTTTGTGGCAGCAGTGGCCGTGTTTGGCACAGTTGGCGGCACCGTTTGCGAGTTCCTCGTGGATCCAGCTCTGCTCTCCGCATGATCTACGCGCAGTATGAGAGCCATGATGAGCTCATCATACTCTGCGGTCGCATCCGCAACGGCCTTTGACAACGCTGGCTCCATACGCGCCTCGAATAGAGCATTCCTGACCATCCGCTATATGCCGGACAGCTCTGCAATAACGGCAGAGGTGCCACCAGCCACGATACTCACAGCTGAGCATCGTAGTACGGCGGGAGCAGCGGAGGGGGCGTCAGCGGTCGTCGGCTTCGCGACGGCGGCATCAGCAGCCAGCTGCGCGACGGCGGCAGTGGCCGTATTCGCGAAATCTCCCTCGGCAGTAGTGCCGGCGGCTATTACGGCAGCGGATGACGCGGTACTTTTCGCGACGGCGCTGTCAACGGCGGCAGCGGTGGTGACGTCGGCAGCACATTGCGACGCAGTGGCTCCGGCATCCATGTCGAGAGACGAGGAGGAGGAGGCTGCTACACCTGCCCTCTCCTTGATCCTCTTCTTGGACGGTGTTACGGGCGCTGTCACCTGTCTTGCGGCGCACTAGGCTACGCCCACGATGGGCAGTATCTCTGCCTCGGCTAATGTCCCGCACGTGGACCTGGAGGTGGTCACCGGCCATCTCCACGTCACTGCAACTGTTGTTGTTGTTGCTGCCCCGGCCATTTGACCGGCTTCGCTCCATGTTGGAGCTCTCAATTGTTATATGCGTTTGCACAAATGCACTCACACACACACACACTAATGCAGTCTGTTATCTGCTATCTGTTGTTTTCGTTCTATTTATAGAACGCTGTTTGGCGTAAACAAGTAAACAACTTGTTTACCATGCCATTACAGGCAAAAAAAATTGATGCGCGCACCAAATTCGAACGTCCGCTCGCGACGACCGTCTAAAGCAAACTGAGTAGATAGGGACATTCGTCACGGATCTCTCCGGGATTTATTTTATGTGGCGTGTACCACGACTAAGGGTTTACTACCACAACACTCAAGGCAGACAAGTGTGCATACACACGAGTGTGTATGTACACAAGACCGTCTATAGTGCACGGGTTTTGGTACGATGCGCCAAACCAGTCGCCCCAGCTAACAACCACCAGCAAATACAGTGGGAGCTTCGCCAGTACCAATTCGGGATGTATGCTTGTCGGGCAAACATCCCCCTCTTGGATGGGAGGCGAAGTGCACCTCTGCTGCTCTCAGGGTCGCAGCGCCCGGTTGGAAAACGCAACTCCACGCCGGAAAATGGCCGAAGCCAGAATCCTACCCGCGATTTGGGTGTCAACCACAGCTACTACGATACTGCCACAAGGGCGCCAACCTCAATCTAGTACTCTGAGTACTAGAACCCGTAGTACCGAAACTTAAACCCATACGTAGGTATGAGTAGGACTCGGTGGGCCCTCACCCTTTTGTCTGACAACACGGATGGGCTAACCAGCTTTTGCCACATCAGTCGCCTCATACGACAAGCCGTGAGCGCTGAGATGGTATTCTAAGCCCCGCCATCACACAAGGGAGTTTAACGTCTACGTCTCTCGCATCTGTCGACGTCGCTGAAATGCGGCATTGGCAAATGCCTCTAGCAGCCTCGTCTGTTCCGTTGTTTCGGTCAACCCAGACACACACCAAACATTCTCTTGTCCCAAACTTATACCCAGTCCAACTAAGTCACGCAAATCTACATAGAGTGGGCAAATACACAAAATGTGTAGCCAGTCTTCATTTTCTGCACCACAATTACAAGCAGCCGATTGCGAAAGGTTCCTCTGAAATATGAACGCATTGAGCGACCCGTGGCCTGTTAGTAAGAATCCGGCGCATAGTGTAAAACTAAAATCTCTACGGCTGTAGATGAAGCTTGCGTCTGGGAAAAACTGATGGGTCACATGACCATGTTCACCGCCATCCCATCGGAGTTGCCCCTCACGTTGCAAGCATTCGTCCAGCAATGCCATTATCTGCCTCCTGTCAATACCAGAAATGTTTCGTCCGTAAAGCCAGTCTATGTACACGAGTGGATAGTTCCGTCTGATTTTAAACATAACTGCCCTTTGCATGGCTCCAGGTCCAGTGGTGGGGCACCAGAAAGTACCTGCAGAGCTAATGTTGACACCGTGCGGCATACCGGCATGCTACCGAGTAGAATCAAACGCTGACAGGACAAGAGTTACCGCCTGGCAACACTTGACCTGCAAATGCTCGAATACCACACAGAAGCACCGAATAGCGCACAAGGCAACATGAGCCCAGTATAAACGGTCCGCCTCGCCCGAGAGGTGAGACCCCAGTCCACACGAAGTACACGCGCCAATGCTCCGACCACCCCAGATAGACGATCACGCAATGATGCGATATGCGGATAAAAATTCATTCTTTCTCCGACAGTGGTGCCCAAGTAGCGGCAATTCGTGACATATCTGAGGCTTGTTTCCGCGAACCGTATCGTGGGCTTCCTGTTAGGAGACAATTTTCCCTTAAGAAGCATGATAACCGTTTTCCTAGTGGAAATAGAGACTCCTGTTTCGTTCCCCCAATCGCTTACCATGGATAGCAGCTGTTGTCCTTTCCGCTCTAGGTCCGCTCGGGAGTGTGCCTCTACAAGTCGCAATAGGTCATCTGCATATGCACACAACGCGCAGTGCTGTTCTAGACGCCGAAGAAGTTTGTCCATCACGAGATTCCAAATGAATGGACCGCTGATGGATCCTTGTGGGCATCCACGCGTTACAGCAACCGTAACCTCGTCTCGTCGTATTTATTGACCATGGTCGCGCTTCTACTTGAGAAGAAACTCTGCCATATTCCCATTTCTCTGCAGCCGGAGTTCTGTAGGCACTGTAGCGCTGATCCCCATTCTACGTGGTCGAAGGCACCCTTGAAGTCAATGAAAAATCGCTAGCTTTTTAGCGATTGCAACAAACAATATTTAACTAGTTGTTAAATGAGACGCGGTATTCCTTCAATTATTAATATTGCTTTAATGGCTTGGATAATTGAACAACGAGGTTCAACGTGCGAGTACTACTTCGCAAGTGATTTGCCTGCTGCCGCTACAAGTCAGCGGACCGGCATAAGAAAAGTAATGCACAAAGAGAGCGCCACAGAGAGCGCAGTAAAGGGCGCGATAGAGAGCGCAAAGAAAATGCTTAGAAGCTAAGTAAGGTGCTCCAACAGTCAATGAACATGCCAAGCACATAAGTAGTTTGGTTATTCGCGACGCTGTTCATTACATGCCTCAAAGCATCCTCGACGCTGAGCCCTGGTTTGAAACCATATTGTAGTTCGCATTCCTCTTGGAGAACGTCCTTTTCGCGATTTACCATAATTGCCTCCAGAACTTTACCTAATACTGGCAGCAGGCAGATACCCCGGTAGGACGCTGGATCACTCTTGTCCTTGTCGGGGCTCTTAAGTAGAGCAACCACGCGTGGCCTTTTCCACTCAGTAGGAAAATATCCTTCGTCTAAACAACGGGACAGCAGTGCTTGTAGATGCTGTGGAATAGAGCGCCATAATTATTTACAAATCGCTCCTGTGATGCCGTCCATTCCAGGGGAGCGTCTGCTCCTGAGTTTGGCAACGCAAGTATCCACCTCGTGTGCTTGGAGAGCCGGCGGAGCCTCCACTGGTAAGGTAATGGGTGCTTCCGACTCCGCAGCTGGGAAAAAGTTGCGGAGAAGCACTCGCGCGCAGTCGTGCCAAGCATCAACTAGCCCTTCTTCTGTGTGAAGACTCCCAATCTCGCAGGTCTTCTTACGGCCGCGGCATATGTGATACACATGCCCCCATGGATCATTGCTATGTGTTCTGACGAAAGAGTGCCAATTTCCTTCTTTTGGTGGGAGAATTTTCTTCTTGTACTCCATTATAGAAATCCTCAACGAAATCGCGATGTGTCTTGCGTCATTGTGTTCTCCACGTCGACGAGCATTTTGGAGTTGTCGCCTTAGTCTTCTCACGTCATAGCGCTTCGTATCTAGGTCGGCAGTCCACCAACCCACTCTGCGATTGGTTCTTGCACGTTTGACTCCTATCGCTCTATTGCATGCTGTATGTACTTGTGATCGTAGCGTCGCCACTTGGTCGTCGATTGTCTCTCTTGACAGGTTTTGTGGCAGTTCTGCAACCAATCTTCTGGTTTCCTCACCAAACAATCTCCAGTTTGCTTTTTCAAGGTTCCAGGAAGGTACAGGGGCTCTGCTCTCAACTATGTTGCCAGGATTCACTTTGGCCACGACGTGGATAATGTTGTGGTCACTTAAATCCCATTCCTCCACTCTCCAGTTATATGTGGCCCATATAGACGCTGCATCATTGGCTATTGTCAGGTCGATGTCACTTCTGGCCCGGCGTTTGTCGAACGTGTATACTTCGTATACTGTACGAGATAAGCACACTGGTTCGGCTACATTGCAGCCACTCTGCCAGTATTTCACCCCGATGATAGTTTGGATGGCCCCGAGAATGTTCGGAGAGCTTGCTGAACCTCTTAAGCGACAGTTGCGGCAGTCCACCGGCTTGGCACATTTCGTCGCTACGTGTCCGGAAGCCCCACACTAGCGACATACGTCAGATTTGAAATGGCATTGTGCCACCCTATGGTCGAAGCTTAGGCAACGATGGCAGGCATAAGTGCGGACTATTGGGCGGCATCGAAATGAAAACCATTTTATGTACACTCGTCCAGTCTTCTGAAGCATGGCTGTGGCTTTGTCGTCCATTTTCAGTGTTAAATTTACAGTGTCACCATCAGTGACAGACCATCTCTTGGTTTCCAAATGATCCGCAGACTTAAAGGCACCCGGAGACATCTCATCTTCATACATAATTTGTCTTATCAGCATAATCGGGAGATTATGTATGTATGTATATTTATGCCGCAATTGGTCAGCGTGTGTCTGCTGACTTAGCGTAGCCTATAAGTGGGTGATCATATTACACGCTCACTTGAAAGAGTTTTGTTTGTGTACTGCAACAATGTGTTGCTGATATATTTATGTTTTGTTTGTGTAATGCAACAATGTGTTGCTGATATATTTATGCTTAATCGATGTTATTTTATTGGTACAGTGTACCCTCAATATATGCGTATACTACACGCCATTGAGGTAACAAGCTCGTCGTAGCACTCAATGGCAGTAAAAATAGCAATGGCGGCATCATGGCCAATGCAGGCGCGAATTACTGCTTCTTTCACTCCATGCTGCATCGACGTGAGTTTTTCGACGATAGACGAAGCGCCACCGACTATTATGCTATCTATGGAGCGAGAGGGAATAACAGTTGGATCAGCACGAGGTGTTTCAGCAGTAACACCATTGGAAGTGGCAACACATTCACTCGGCTCCAATTCTACCCATTTGGCCTTGGATTGTCCATCTGAGTTATCCTCACGGGTTCGAGATTTAGATTTCTTGCCTCGTTTGACGGAGGTGATAGAGGCATCGGACTCCATCATTGAGATACTGCTATCGCGTACTTCTCGCTCTTTATGCAGTAGGCGACGTCACCTTGGGCATGGTACCGCAATCAAAAACACTCAGTAAGTGAGAGAGCTATTTCCGATTTAGTTCACGACGAGATTATTCAAACTTGCCTTGGTAGGCTTTGCGAACAGAGAAATTATAAAATTCGAAATCGCCTTAGTAGGCTTTGCTAGCAAAATGCACGCGTATAAGACCGCGTTGAATAGGGGCACGACGGTTGCCAAAGTTGGAACCGTTGCAGCTACGCACAGAAATCTCAACGTTTTACACGTATACGGATTATTGCTGAAAAACTGCTAACCAGCTTTTTGCCACATCAGTCGCCTCATACGACAAGCCGTGACCGCTGAGATGGTATTCTAAGCCCCGCCATCACATGGGGGAGGTGCCAGCGTCAGCGAACGCCTCCAGCCTCTGCATCCTCTCTGGCGTCTCCGTCACACCAGACACCCTCCAGATGCCGCTCCTCCACTCAATCCCGAGTCCTGCGAGGTCATGAATATCCGCGTACAGCGGGCATACACAAAGGATGTGCAGCCAATCCTCCTCCAGCGTCCAGGCTTGAAGCCGAACTGCCATCTGCAGCCTTCCGGCACTGCCTCCTTGAGACGGTCCACCATGATCGCCTCCAGCACTTTACCGAACACCGGCAGCAAGCAGATACCTCGATAGGAAGCAGGATCGCTCCTGTTCCCATCAGGCCCTTTATGCAAAGCGACCACACGTGGCCGCTTTCACTCTTCCGGGAAGTATCCACTTGCTAAACAGCGGGAATACATCGTTCCACGACACGACTGTCTGGCCATTGGTCGTCTGTGCTCGTCTCGCGGCGTCCTATCGCCCTATCGCACGCTTGGCGTACTATAGACCGTAGGGCCGCTACCTGTTCGTCCATCGGTGTGTCTACCGAGATCGCCTCTGCTCCTCCGATGACCTCCTCATCGAACAATCGCCAACGCGCCCTCGCGAGATTCCAGGACGGCACAGGAGGGAAACTCTCGACTGCGTTCTGGGGCCCAGGTGTCACCACAACAGAGATTCTGTTGTGGTCACTCAGGACCCACTCGTCCATTCTCCATTGGTATGCAGCCCATACCAATGCTGCGTCATTGGCGATTGTGACGTTGATGTCGCTCCTCCCGTTCGGTCCATCGAAGGTGAATACCTCGCTGTATTCATTCAGAGCTCCAGTACTACTCCCCGTGATCCACTCAGCCAGCAGCTCACCCCGCTGTTGGTTAAATGTCCCTGATTCACATCAGAAACTTTGCTAAACCACAGGGGGGATGGCAGGCGTGTTGCTAGCGTGCAACAACACTGCATCCAAGTAGTCCAGGTACGGCTCAACATCTGCTCCAAATTGGCAGTATACGGAGGACAGGTAGGCTGTGCCAAAGCCACCCGTCACTCTCATGCACACCCCAAGGTCCGTTGTCAACTCCTCCATCTGAACGCATACGACGTTCGGGTCATCCACAACGATGGCCGCCTTTTTTCTTTTGTCTGCGTAGACTCGCATACTGGACGGCAGTCCAGTTATGCGATCCAAGTGGGGGCTCACATAAAGTTCCTGGATCACAGAAGGAGTATCCAAAATTCCTTATCCTAACCCCACGCTCTACTGTCGCGTCGCTGCATCTCGCACAGTTGGTTTGCAAGACACTAAATATTTTAGTGCCTTGCTTGCATCCTTGCTATGACAGCAGCATAAATCGGACATGCCTCCGAGAGCGTGCGATGCCCCGAAGGATGCCCTTTCATTCGGCAGTTTCGGCAGTCCGCCGGCTTCTTATATTTGGCCGCTATATGGCCGATCTCCCCACATTGGCGGCACGCCGTAGATGCGCTGCATTCAGCCACCTTATGGTTGAATGACATGCATACGTGCGAACCAGCTTCCTACATCTGAAGGACTGGCAGGTCACGAAGACTCCGCCAGCCTTCTCCAGGATGGTTGCTGCTGCCTCATCTACATCAAGCGTAAGGTTGATCCTGCCACCGTCCGTGACAGACCACCTCTTGGTCTCCATGAATTTTTTACTGCGACCGGGCGCGGCAGGGCTGTGGGCACAGCCTTTGTGGCAGCAGTGGCCGTGTTTGGCACAGTTGGCGGCACCGTTTGCGAGTTCCTCGTGGATCCAGCTCTGCTCTCCGCATGATCTACGCGCAGTATGAGAGCCATGATGAGCTCATCATACTCTGCGGTCGCATCCGCAACGGCCTTTGACAACGCTGGCTCCATACGCGCCTCGAATAGAGCATTCCTGACCATCCGCTATATGCCGGACAGCTCTGCAATAACGGCAGAGGTGCCACCAGCCACGATACTCACAGCTGAGCATCGTAGTACGGCGGGAGCAGCGGAGGGGGCGTCAGCGGTCGTCGGCTTCGCGACGGCGGCATCAGCAGCCAGCTGCGCGACGGCGGCAGTGGCCGTATTCGCGAAATCTCCCTCGGCAGTAGTGCCGGCGGCTATTACGGCAGCGGATGACGCGGTACTTTTCGCGACGGCGCTGTCAACGGCGGCAGCGGTGGTGACGTCGGCAGCACATTGCGACGCAGTGGCTCCGGCATCCATGTCGAGAGACGAGGAGGAGGAGGCTGCTACACCTGCCCTCTCCTGGCGCAGTCACCTGTCTTGCGGCGCACTAGGCTACGCCCACGATGGGCAGTATCTCTGCCTCGGCTAATGTCCCGCACGTGGACCTGGAGGTGGTCACCGGCCATCTCCACGTCACTGCAACTGTTGTTGTTGTTGCTGCCCCGGCCATTTGACCGGCTTCGCTCCATGTTGGAGCTCTCAATTGTTATATGCGTTTGCACAAATGCACTCACACACACATACTAATGCAGTCTCTTATCTGCTATCTGTTGTTTTCGTTCTATTTATAGAACGCTGTTTGGCGTAAACAAGTAAACAACTTGTTTACCATGCCATTACAGGCCAAAAAAATTGATGCGCGCACCAAATTCGAACGTCCGCTCGCGACGACCGTCTAAAGCAAACTGAGTAGATAGGGACATTCGTCACGGATCTCTCCGGGATTTATTTTATGTGGCGTGTACCACGACTAAGGGTTTACTACCACAACACTCAAGGCAGACAAGTGTGCATACACACGAGTGTGTATGTACACAAGACCGTCTATAGTGCACGGGTTTTGGTACGATGCGCCAAACCAGTCGCCCCAGCTAACAACCACCAGCAAATACAGTGGGAGCTTCGCCAGTACCAATTCGGGATGTATGCTTGTCGGGCAAACATCCCCCTCTTGGATGGGAGGCGAAGTGCACCTCTGCTGCTCTCAGGGTCGCAGCGCCCGGTTGGAAAACGCAACTCCACGCCGGAAAATGGCCGAAGCCAGAATCCTACCCGCGATTTGGGTGTCAACCACAGCTACTACGATACTGCCACAAGGGCGCCAACCTCAATCTAGTACTCTGAGTACTAGAACCCGTAGTACCGAAACTTAAACCCATACGTAGGTATGAGTAGGACTCGGTGGGCCCTCACCCTTTTGTCTGACAACACGGATGGGCTAACCAGCTTTTGCCACATCAGTCGCCTCATACGACAAGCCGTGAGCGCTGAGATGGTATTCTAAGCCCCGCCATCACACAAGGGAGTTTAACGTCTACGTCTCTCGCATCTGTCGACGTCGCTGAAATGCGGCATTGGCAAATGCCTCTAGCAGCCTCGTCTGTTCCGTTGTTTCGGTCAACCCAGACACACACCAAACATTCTCTTGTCCCAAACTTATACCCAGTCCAACTAAGTCACGCAAATCTACATAGAGTGGGCAAATACACAAAATGTGTAGCCAGTCTTCATTTTCTGCACCACAATTACAAGCAGCCGATTGCGAAAGGTTCCTCTGAAATATGAACGCATTGAGCGACCCGTGGCCTGTTAGTAAGAATCCGGCGCATAGTGTAAAACTAAAATCTCTACGGCTGTAGACGAAGCTTGCGTCTGGGAAAAACTGATGGGTCACATGACCATGTTCACCGCCATCCCATCGGAGTTGCCCCTCACGTTGCAAGCATTCGTCCAGCAATGCCATTATCTGCCTCCTGTCAAGACCAGAAATGTTTCGTCCGTAAAGCCAGTCTATGTACACGAGTGGATAGTTCCGTCTGATTTTAAACATAACTGCCCTTTGCATGGCTCCAGGTCCAGTGGTGGGGCACCAGAAAGTACCTGCAGAGCTAATGTTGACACCGTGCGGCATACCGGCATGCTACCGAGTAGAATCAAACGCTGACTGGACAAAAGTTACCGCCTGGCAACACTTGACCTGCAAATGCTCGAATACCACACAGAAGCACCGAATAACGCACAAGGCAGCATGAGCCCAGTATAAACGGTCCGCCTCGCCCGAGAGGTGAGACCCCAGTCCACACGAAGTACACGCGCCAATGCTCCGACCACCCCAAATAGACGATCACGCAATGATGCGATATGCGGATAAAAATTCATTCTTTTTCCGACAGTGGTGCCCAAGTAGCGGCAATTCGTGACATATCTGAGGCTTGTTTCCGCGAACCGTATCGTGGGCTTCCTGTTAGGAGACAATTTTCCCTTAAGAAGCATGATAACCGTTTTCCTAGTGGAAATAGAGACTCCTGTTTCGTTCCCCCAATCGCTTACCATGGATAGCAGCTGTTGTCCTTTCCGCTCTAGGTCCGCTCGGGAGTGTGCCTCTACAAGTAGCAATAGGTCATCTGCATATGCACACAACGCGCAGTGCTGTTCTAGACGCCGAAGAAGTTTGTCCATCACGAGATTCCAAATGAATGGACCGCTGATGGATCCTTGTGGGCATCCACGCGTTACAGCAACCGTAACCTCGTCTCGTCGTATTTATTGACCATGGTCGCGCTTCTACTTGAGAAGAAACTCTGCCATATTCCCATTTCTCTGCAGCCGGAGTTCTGTAGGCACTGTAGCGCTGATCCCCATTCTACGTGGTCGAAGGCACCCTTGAAGTCAATGAAAAATCGCTAGCTTTTTAGCGATTGCAACAAACAATATTTAACTAGTTGTTAAATGAGACGCGGTATTCCTTCAATTATTAATATTGCTTTAATGGCTTGGATAATTGAACAACGAGGTTCAACGTGCGAGTACTACTTCGCAAGTGATTTGCCTGCTGCCGCTACAAGTCAGCGGACCGGCATAAGAAAAGTAATGCACAAAGAGAGCGCCACAGAGAGCGCAGTAAAGGGCGCGATAGAGAGCGCAAAGAAAATGCTTAGAAGCTAAGTAAGGTGCTCCAACAGTCAATGAACATGCCAAGCACATAAGTAGTTTGGTTATTCGCGACGCTGTTCATTACATGCCTTAAAGCATCCTCGACGCTGAGCCCTGGTTTGAAACCATATTGTAGTTCGCATTCCTCTTGGAGAACGTCCTTTTCGCGATTTACCATAATTGCCTCCAGAACTTTACCTAATACTGGCAGCAGGCAGATACCCCGGTAGGACGCTGGATCACTCTTGTCCTTGTCGGGGCTCTTAAGTAGAGCAACCACGCGTGGCCTTTTCCACTCAGTAGGAAAATATCCTTCGTCTAAACAACGGGACAGCAGTGCTTGTAGATGCTGTGGAATAGAGCGCCATAATTATTTACAAATCGCTCCTGTGATGCCGTCCATTCCAGGGGAGCGTCTGCTCCTGAGTTTGGCAACGCAAGTATCCACCTCGTGTGCTTGGAGAGCCGGCGGAGCCTCCACTGGTAAGGTAATGGGTGCTTCCGACTCCGCAGCTGGGAAAAAGTTGCGGAGAAGCACTCGCGCGCAGTCGTGCCAAGCATCAACTAGCCCTTCTTCTGTGTGAAGACTCCCAATCTCGCAGGTCTTCTTACGGCCGCGGCATATGTGATACACATGCCCCCATGGATCATTGCTATGTGTTCTGACGAAAGAGTGCCAATTTCCTTCTTTTGGTGGGAGAATTTTCTTCTTGTACTCCATTATAGAAATCCTCAACGAAATCGCGATGTGTCTTGCGTCATTGTGTTCTCCACGTCGACGAGCATTTTGGAGTTGTCGCCTTAGTCTTCTCACGTCATAGCGCTTCGTATCTAGGTCGGCAGTCCACCAACCCACTCTGCGATTGGTTCTTGCACGTTTGACTCCTATCGCTCTATTGCATGCTGTATGTACTTGTGATCGTAGCGTCGCCACTTGGTCGTCGATTGTCTCTCTTGACAGGTTTTGTGGCAGTTCTGCAACCAATCTTCTGGTTTCCTCACCAAACAATCTCCAGTTTGCTTTTTCAAGGTTCCAGGAAGGTACAGGGGCTCTGCTCTCAACTGTGTTGCCAGGATTCACTTTGGCCACGACGTGGATAATGTTGTGGTCACTTAAATCCCATTCCTCCACTCTCCAGTTATATGTGGCCCATATAGACGCTGCATCATTGGCTATTGTCAGGTCGATGTCACTTCTGGCCCGGCGATTGTCGAACGTGTATACTTCGTATACTGTACGAGATAAGCACACTGGTTCGGCTACATTGCAGCCACTCTGCCAGTATTTCACCCCGATGATAGTTTGGATGGCCCCGAGAATGTTCGGAGAGTTTGCTGAACCTCTTAAGCGACAGTTGCGGCAGTCCACCGGCTTGGCACATTTCGTCGCTACGTGTCCGGAAGCCCCACACTAGCGACATACGTCAGATTTGAAATGGCATTGTGCCACCCTATGGTCGAAGCTTAGGCAACGATGGCAGGCATAAGTGCGGACTATTGGGCGGCATCGAAATGAAAACCATTTTATGTACACTCGTCCAGTCTTCTGAAGCATGGCTGTGGCTTTGTCGTCCATTTTCAGTGTTAGATTTACAGTGTCACCATCAGTGACAGACCATCTCTTGGTTTCCAAATGATCCGCAGACTTAAAGGCACCCGGAGACATCTCATCTTCATACATAATTTGTCTTATCAGCATAATCGGGAGATTATGTATGTATGTATATTTATGCCGCAATTGGTCAGCGTGTGTCTGCTGACTTAGCGTAGCCTATAAGTGGGTGATCATATTACACGCTCACTTGAAAGAGTTTTGTTTGTGTACTGCAACAATGTGTTGCTGATATATTTATGTTTTGTTTGTGTAATGCAACAATGTGTTGCTGATATATTTATGCTTAATCGATGTTATTTTATTGGTACAGTGTACCCTCAATATATGCGTATACTACACGCCATTGAGGTAACAAGCTCGTCGTAGCACTCAATGGCAGTAAAAATAGCAATGGCGGCATCATGGCCAATGCAGGCGCGAATTACTGCTTCTTTCACTCCATGCTGCATCGACGTGAGTTTTTCGACGATAGACGAAGCGCCACCGACTATTATGCTATCTATGGAGCGAGAGGGAATAACAGTTGGATCAGCACGAGGTGTTTCAGCAGTAACACCATTGGAAGTGGCAACACATTCACTCGGCTCCAATTCTACCCGTTTGGCCTTGGATTGTCCATCTGAGTTATCCTCGCGGGTTCGAGATTTAGATTTCTTGCCTCGTTTGACGGAGGTGATAGAGGCATCGGACTCCATCATTGAGATACTGCTATCGCGTACTTCTCGCTCTTTATGCAGTAGGCGACGTCACCTTGGGCATGGTACCGCAATCAAAAACACTCAGTAAGTGAGAGAGCTATTTCCGATTTAGTTCACGACGAGATTATTCAAACTTGCCTTGGTAGGCTTTGCGAACAGAGAAATTATAAAATTCGAAATCGCCTTAGTAGGCTTTGCTAGCAAAATGCACGCGTATAAGACCGCGTTGAATAGGGGCACGACGGTTGCCAAAGTTGGCACCGTTGCAGCTACGCACAGAAATCTCACGTATACGGATTATTGCTGAAAAACTGCTAACCAGCTTTTTGCCACATCAGTCGCCTCATATGACAAGCCGTGACCGCTGAGATGGTATTCTAAGCCCCGCCATCACATGGGGGAGGTGCCAGCGTCAACGAACGCCTCCAGCCTCTGCATCCTCTCTGGCGTCTCCGTCACACCAGACACCCTCCAGATGCCGCTCCTCCACTCAATCCCGAGTCCTGCGAGGTCATGAAGATCCGCGTACAGCGGGCATACACACAGGATGTGCAGCCAATCCTCCTCCTCATCCTCATCTGCAGCCTTCCGGCACTGCCTCCTTGAGACGGTCCACCATGATCGCCTCCAGCACTTTACCGAACACCGGCAGCAAGCAGATACCTCGATAGGAAGCAGGATCGCTCCTGTTCCCATCAGGTCCTTTAAGCAAAGCGACCACACGTGGCCGCTTTCACTCTTCCGGGAAGTATCCACTTGCTAAACAGCGGGAATACATCGTTCCACGACACGACTGTCTGGCCATTGGTCGTCTGTGCTCGTCTCGCGGCGTCCTATCGCCCTATCGCACGCTTGGCGTACTATAGACCGTAGGGCCGCTACCTGTTCGTCCATCGGTGTGTCTACCGAGATCGCCTCTGCTCCTCCGATGACCTCCTCATCGAACAATCGCCAACGCGCCCTCGCGAGATTCCAGGACGGCACAGGAGGGAAACTCTCGACTGCGTTCTGGGGCCCAGGTGTCACCACAACAGAGATTCTGTTGTGGTCACTCAGGACCCACTCGTCCACTCTCCATTGGTATGCAGCCCATACCAATGCTGCGTCATTGGCGATTGTGACGTTGATGTCGCTCCTCCCGTTCGGTCCATCGAAGGTGAATACCTCGCTGTATTCATTCAGAGCTCCAGTACTACTCCCCGTGATCCACTCAGCCAGCAGCTCACCCCGCTGTTGGTTAAATGTCCCTGATTCACATCAGAAACTTTGCTAAACCACAGGGGGGATGGCAGGCGTGTTGCTAGCGTGCAACAACACTGCATCCAAGTAGTCCAGGTACGGCTCAACATCTGCTCCAAATTGGCAGTATACGGAGGACAGGTAGGCTGTGCCAAAGCCACCCGTCACTCTCATGCACACCCCAAGGTCCGTTGTCAACTCCTCCATCTGAACGCATACGACGTTCGGGTCATCCACAACGATGGCCGCCTTTTTTCTTTTGTCTGCGTAGACTCGCATACTGGACGGCAGTCCAGTTATGCGATCCAAGTGGGGGCTCACATAAAGTTCCTGGATCACAGAAGGAGTATCCAAAATTCCTTATCCTAACCCCACGCTCTACTGTCGCGTCGCTGCATCTCGCACAGTTGGTTTGCAAGACACTAAATATTTTAGTGCCTTGCTTGCATCCTTGCTATGACAGCAGCATAAATCGGACATGCCTCCGAGAGCGTGCGATGCCCCGAAGGATGCCCTTTCATTCGGCAGTTTCGGCAGTCCGCCGGCTTCTTATATTTGGCCGCTATATGGCCGATCTCCCCACATTGGCGGCACGCCGTAGATGCGCTGCATTCAGCCACCTTATGGTTGAATGACATGCATACGTGCGAACCAGCTTCCTACATCTGAAGGACTGGCAGGTCACGAAGACTCCGCCAGCCTTCTCCAGGATGGTTGCTGCTGCCTCATCTACATCAAGCGTAAGGTTGATCCTGCCACCGTCCGTGACAGACCACCTCTTGGTCTCCATGAATTTTTTACTGCGACCGGGCGCGGCAGGGCTGTGGGCACAGCCTTTGTGGCAGCAGTGGCCGTGTTTTGCACAGTTGGCGGCACCGTTTGCGAGTTCCTCGTGGATCCAGCTCTGCTCTCCGCATGATCTACGCGCAGTATGAGAGCCATGATGAGCTCATCATACTCTGCGGTCGCATCCGCAACGGCCTTTGACAACGCTGGCTCCATACGCGCCTCGAATAGAGCATTCCTGACCATCCGCTATATGCCGGACAGCTCTGCAATAACGGCAGAGGTGCCACCAGCCACGATACTCACAGCTGAGCATCGTAGTACGGCGGGAGCAGCGGAGGGGGCGTCAGCGGTCGTCGGCTTCGCGACGGCGGCATCAGCAGCCAGCTGCGCGACGGCGGCAGTGGCCGTATTCGCGAAATCTCCCTCGGCAGTAGTGCCGGCGGCTATTACGGCAGCGGATGACGCGGTACTTTTCGCGACGGCGCTGTCAACGGCGGCAGCGGTGGTGACGTCGGCAGCACATTGCGACGCAGTGGCTCCGGCCTCCATGTCGAGAGACGAGGAGGAGGAGGCTGCTACACCTGCCCTCTCCTTGATCCTCTTCTTGGACGGTGTTACGGGCGCTGTCACCTGTCTTGCGGCGCACTAGGCTACGCCCACGATGGGCAGTATCTCTGCCTCGGCTAATGTCCCGCACGTGGACCTGGAGGTGGTCACCGGCCATCTCCACGTCACTGCAACTGTTGTTGTTGTTGCTGCCCCGGCCATTTGACCGGCTTCGCTCCATGTTGGAGCTCTCAATTGTTATATGCGTTTGCACAAATGCACTCACACACACACACACTAATGCAGTCTGTTATCTGCTATCTGTTGTTTTCGTTCTATTTATAGAACGCTGTTTGGCGTAAACAAGTAAACAACTTGTTTACCATGCCATTACAGGCCAAAAAATTGATGCGCGCACCAAATTCGAACGTCCGCTCGCGACGACCGTCTAAAGCAAACTGAGTAGATAGGGACATTCGTCACGGATCTCTCCGGGATTTATTTTATGTGGCGTGTACCACGACTAAGGGTTTACTACCACAACACTCAAGGCAGACAAGTGTGCATACACACGAGTGTGTATGTACACAAGACCGTCTATAGTGCACGGGTTTTGGTACGATGCGCCAAACCAGTCGCCCCAGCTAACAACCACCAGCAAATACAGTGGGAGCTTCGCCAGTACCAATTCGGGATGTATGCTTGTCGGGCAAACATCCCCCTCTTGGATGGGAGGCGAAGTGCACCTCTGCTGCTCTCAGGGTCGCAGCGCCCGGTTGGAAAACGCAACTCCACGCCGGAAAATGGCCGAAGCCAGAATCCTACCCGCGATTTGGGTGTCAACCACAGCTACTACGATACTGCCACAAGGGCGCCAACCTCAATCTAGTACTCTGAGTACTAGAACCCGTAGTACCGAAACTTAAACCCATACGTAGGTATGAGTAGGACTCGGTGGGCCCTCACCCTTTTGTCTGACAACACGGATGGGCTAACCAGCTTTTGCCACATCAGTCGCCTCATACGACAAGCCGTGAGCGCTGAGATGGTATTCTAAGCCCCGCCATCACACAAGGGAGTTTAACGTCTACGTCTCTCGCATCTGTCGACGTCGCTGAAATGCGGCATTGGCAAATACCTCTAGCAGCCTCGTCTGTTCCGTTGTTTCGGTCAACCCAGACACACACCAAACATTCTCTTGTCCCAAACTTATACCCAGTCCAACTAAGTCACGCAAATCTACATAGAGTGGGCAAATACACAAAATGTGTAGCCAGTCTTCATTTTCTGCACCACAATTACAAGCAGCCGATTGCGAAAGGTTCCTCTGAAATATGAACGCATTGAGCGACCCGTGGCCTGTTAGTAAGAATCCGGCGCATAGTGTAAAACTAAAATCTCTACGGCTGTAGACGAAGCTTGCGTCTGGGAAAAACTGATGGGTCACATGACCATGTTCACCGCCATCCCATCGGAGTTGCCCCTCACGTTGCAAGCATTCGTCCAGCAATGCCATTATCTGCCTCCTGTCAAGACCAGAAATGTTTCGTCCGTAAAGCCAGTCTATGTACACGAGTGGATAGTTCCGTCTGATTTTAAACATAACTGCCCTTTGCATGGCTCCAGGTCCAGTGGTGGGGCACCAGAAAGTACCTGCAGAGCTAATGTTGACACCGTGCGGCATACCGGCATGCTACCGAGTAGAATCAAACGCTGACTGGACAAAAGTTACCGCCTGGCAACACTTGACCTGCAAATGCTCGAATACCACACAGAAGCACCGAATAACGCACAAGGCAGCATGAGCCCAGTATAAACGGTCCGCCTCGCCCGAGAGGTGAGACCCCAGTCCACACGAAGTACACGCGCCAATGCTCCGACCACCCCAAATAGACGATCACGCAATGATGCGATATGCGGATAAAAATTCATTCTTTTTCCGACAGTGGTGCCCAAGTAGCGGCAATTCGTGACATATCTGAGGCTTGTTTCCGCGAACCGTATCGTGGGCTTCCTGTTAGGAGACAATTTTCCCTTAAGAAGCATGATAACCGTTTTCCTAGTGGAAATAGAGACTCCTGTTTCGTTCCCCCAATCGCTTACCATGGATAGCAGCTGTTGTCCTTTCCGCTCTAGGTCCGCTCGGGAGTGTGCCTCTACAAGTAGCAATAGGTCATCTGCATATGCACACAACGCGCAGTGCTGTTCTAGACGCCGAAGAAGTTTGTCCATCACGAGATTCCAAATGAATGGACCGCTGATGGATCCTTGTGGGCATCCACGCGTTACAGCAACCGTAACCTCGTCTCGTCGTATTTATTGACCATGGTCGCGCTTCTACTTGAGAAGAAACTCTGCCATATTCCCATTTCTCTGCAGCCGGAGTTCTGTAGGCACTGTAGCGCTGATCCCCATTCTACGTGGTCGAAGGCACCCTTGAAGTCAATGAAAAATCGCTAGCTTTTTAGCGATTGCAACAAACAATATTTAACTAGTTGTTAAATGAGACGCGGTATTCCTTCAATTATTAATATTGCTTTAATGGCTTGGATAATTGAACAACGAGGTTCAACGTGCGAGTACTACTTCGCAAGTGATTTGCCTGCTGCCGCTACAAGTCAGCGGACCGGCATAAGAAAAGTAATGCACAAAGAGAGCGCCACAGAGAGCGCAGTAAAGGGCGCGATAGAGAGCGCAAAGAAAATGCTTAGAAGCTAAGTAAGGTGCTCCAACAGTCAATGAACATGCCAAGCACATAAGTAGTTTGGTTATTCGCGACGCTGTTCATTACATGCCTTAAAGCATCCTCGACGCTGAGCCCTGGTTTGAAACCATATTGTAGTTCGCATTCCTCTTGGAGAACGTCCTTTTCGCGATTTACCATAATTGCCTCCAGAACTTTACCTAATACTGGCAGCAGGCAGATACCCCGGTAGGACGCTGGATCACTCTTGTCCTTGTCGGGGCTCTTAAGTAGAGCAACCACGCGTGGCCTTTTCCACTCAGTAGGAAAATATCCTTCGTCTAAACAACGGGACAGCAGTGCTTGTAGATGCTGTGGAATAGAGCGCCATAATTATTTACAAATCGCTCCTGTGATGCCGTCCATTCCAGGGGAGCGTCTGCTCCTGAGTTTGGCAACGCAAGTATCCACCTCGTGTGCTTGGAGAGCCGGCGGAGCCTCCACTGGTAAGGTAATGGGTGCTTCCGACTCCGCAGCTGGGAAAAAGTTGCGGAGAAGCACTCGCGCGCAGTCGTGCCAAGCATCAACTAGCCCTTCTTCTGTGTGAAGACTCCCAATCTCGCAGGTCTTCTTACGGCCGCGGCATATGTGATACACATGCCCCCATGGATCATTGCTATGTGTTCTGACGAAAGAGTGCCAATTTCCTTCTTTTGGTGGGAGAATTTTCTTCTTGTACTCCATTATAGAAATCCTCAACGAAATCGCGATGTGTCTTGCGTCATTGTGTTCTCCACGTCGACGAGCATTTTGGAGTTGTCGCCTTAGTCTTCTCACGTCATAGCGCTTCGTATCTAGGTCGGCAGTCCACCAACCCACTCTGCGATTGGTTCTTGCACGTTTGACTCCTATCGCTCTATTGCATGCTGTATGTACTTGTGATCGTAGCGTCGCCACTTGGTCGTCGATTGTCTCTCTTGACAGGTTTTGTGGCAGTTCTGCAACCAATCTTCTGGTTTCCTCACCAAACAATCTCCAGTTTGCTTTTTCAAGGTTCCAGGAAGGTACAGGGGCTCTGCTCTCAACTGTGTTGCCAGGATTCACTTTGGCCACGACGTGGATAATGTTGTGGTCACTTAAATCCCATTCCTCCACTCTCCAGTTATATGTGGCCCATATAGACGCTGCATCATTGGCTATTGTCAGGTCGATGTCACTTCTGGCCCGGCGATTGTCGAACGTGTATACTTCGTATACTGTACGAGATAAGCACACTGGTTCGGCTACATTGCAGCCACTCTGCCAGTATTTCACCCCGATGATAGTTTGGATGGCCCCGAGAATGTTCGGAGAGTTTGCTGAACCTCTTAAGCGACAGTTGCGGCAGTCCACCGGCTTGGCACATTTCGTCGCTACGTGTCCGGAAGCCCCACACTAGCGACATACGTCAGATTTGAAATGGCATTGTGCCACCCTATGGTCGAAGCTTAGGCAACGATGGCAGGCATAAGTGCGGACTATTGGGCGGCATCGAAATGAAAACCATTTTATGTACACTCGTCCAGTCTTCTGAAGCATGGCTGTGGCTTTGTCGTCCATTTTCAGTGTTAGATTTACAGTGTCACCATCAGTGACAGACCATCTCTTGGTTTCCAAATGATCCGCAGACTTAAAGGCACCCGGAGACATCTCATCTTCATACATAATTTGTCTTATCAGCATAATCGGGAGATTATGTATGTATGTATATTTATGCCGCAATTGGTCAGCGTGTGTCTGCTGACTTAGCGTAGCCTATAAGTGGGTGATCATATTACACGCTCACTTGAAAGAGTTTTGTTTGTGTACTGCAACAATGTGTTGCTGATATATTTATGTTTTGTTTGTGTAATGCAACAATGTGTTGCTGATATATTTATGCTTAATCGATGTTATTTTATTGGTACAGTGTACCCTCAATATATGCGTATACTACACGCCATTGAGGTAACAAGCTCGTCGTAGCACTCAATGGCAGTAAAAATAGCAATGGCGGCATCATGGCCAATGCAGGCGCGAATTACTGCTTCTTTCACTCCATGCTGCATCGACGTGAGTTTTTCGACGATAGACGAAGCGCCACCGACTATTATGCTATCTATGGAGCGAGAGGGAATAACAGTTGGATCAGCACGAGGTGTTTCAGCAGTAACACCATTGGAAGTGGCAACACATTCACTCGGCTCCAATTCTACCCGTTTGGCCTTGGATTGTCCATCTGAGTTATCCTCGCGGGTTCGAGATTTAGATTTCTTGCCTCGTTTGACGGAGGTGATAGAGGCATCGGACTCCATCATTGAGATACTGCTATCGCGTACTTCTCGCTCTTTATGCAGTAGGCGACGTCACCTTGGGCATGGTACCGCAATCAAAAACACTCAGTAAGTGAGAGAGCTATTTCCGATTTAGTTCACGACGAGATTATTCAAACTTGCCTTGGTAGGCTTTGCGAACAGAGAAATTATAAAATTCGAAATCGCCTTAGTAGGCTTTGCTAGCAAAATGCACGCGTATAAGACCGCGTTGAATAGGGGCACGACGGTTGCCAAAGTTGGCACCGTTGCAGCTACGCACAGAAATCTCACGTATACGGATTATTGCTGAAAAACTGCTAACCAGCTTTTTGCCACATCAGTCGCCTCATATGACAAGCCGTGACCGCTGAGATGGTATTCTAAGCCCCGCCATCACATGGGGGAGGTGCCAGCGTCAACGAACGCCTCCAGCCTCTGCATCCTCTCTGGCGTCTCCGTCACACCAGACACCCTCCAGATGCCGCTCCTCCACTCAATCCCGAGTCCTGCGAGGTCATGAAGATCCGCGTACAGCGGGCATACACACAGGATGTGCAGCCAATCCTCCTCCTCATCCTCATCTGCAGCCTTCCGGCACTGCCTCCTTGAGACGGTCCACCATGATCGCCTCCAGCACTTTACCGAACACCGGCAGCAAGCAGATACCTCGATAGGAAGCAGGATCGCTCCTGTTCCCATCAGGTCCTTTAAGCAAAGCGACCACACGTGGCCGCTTTCACTCTTCCGGGAAGTATCCACTTGCTAAACAGCGGGAATACATCGTTCCACGACACGACTGTCTGGCCATTGGTCGTCTGTGCTCGTCTCGCGGCGTCCTATCGCCCTATCGCACGCTTGGCGTACTATAGACCGTAGGGCCGCTACCTGTTCGTCCATCGGTGTGTCTACCGAGATCGCCTCTGCTCCTCCGATGACCTCCTCATCGAACAATCGCCAACGCGCCCTCGCGAGATTCCAGGACGGCACAGGAGGGAAACTCTCGACTGCGTTCTGGGGCCCAGGTGTCACCACAACAGAGATTCTGTTGTGGTCACTCAGGACCCACTCGTCCACTCTCCATTGGTATGCAGCCCATACCAATGCTGCGTCATTGGCGATTGTGACGTTGATGTCGCTCCTCCCGTTCGGTCCATCGAAGGTGAATACCTCGCTGTATTCATTCAGAGCTCCAGTACTACTCCCCGTGATCCACTCAGCCAGCAGCTCACCCCGCTGTTGGTTAAATGTCCCTGATTCACATCAGAAACTTTGCTAAACCACAGGGGGGATGGCAGGCGTGTTGCTAGCGTGCAACAACACTGCATCCAAGTAGTCCAGGTACGGCTCAACATCTGCTCCAAATTGGCAGTATACGGAGGACAGGTAGGCTGTGCCAAAGCCACCCGTCACTCTCATGCACACCCCAAGGTCCGTTGTCAACTCCTCCATCTGAACGCATACGACGTTCGGGTCATCCACAACGATGGCCGCCTTTTTTCTTTTGTCTGCGTAGACTCGCATACTGGACGGCAGTCCAGTTATGCGATCCAAGTGGGGGCTCACATAAAGTTCCTGGATCACAGAAGGAGTATCCAAAATTCCTTATCCTAACCCCACGCTCTACTGTCGCGTCGCTGCATCTCGCACAGTTGGTTTGCAAGACACTAAATATTTTAGTGCCTTGCTTGCATCCTTGCTATGACAGCAGCATAAATCGGACATGCCTCCGAGAGCGTGCGATGCCCCGAAGGATGCCCTTTCATTCGGCAGTTTCGGCAGTCCGCCGGCTTCTTATATTTGGCCGCTATATGGCCGATCTCCCCACATTGGCGGCACGCCGTAGATGCGCTGCATTCAGCCACCTTATGGTTGAATGACATGCATACGTGCGAACCAGCTTCCTACATCTGAAGGACTGGCAGGTCACGAAGACTCCGCCAGCCTTCTCCAGGATGGTTGCTGCTGCCTCATCTACATCAAGCGTAAGGTTGATCCTGCCACCGTCCGTGACAGACCACCTCTTGGTCTCCATGAATTTTTTACTGCGACCGGGCGCGGCAGGGCTGTGGGCACAGCCTTTGTGGCAGCAGTGGCCGTGTTTTGCACAGTTGGCGGCACCGTTTGCGAGTTCCTCGTGGATCCAGCTCTGCTCTCCGCATGATCTACGCGCAGTATGAGAGCCATGATGAGCTCATCATACTCTGCGGTCGCATCCGCAACGGCCTTTGACAACGCTGGCTCCATACGCGCCTCGAATAGAGCATTCCTGACCATCCGCTATATGCCGGACAGCTCTGCAATAACGGCAGAGGTGCCACCAGCCACGATACTCACAGCTGAGCATCGTAGTACGGCGGGAGCAGCGGAGGGGGCGTCAGCGGTCGTCGGCTTCGCGACGGCGGCATCAGCAGCCAGCTGCGCGACGGCGGCAGTGGCCGTATTCGCGAAATCTCCCTCGGCAGTAGTGCCGGCGGCTATTACGGCAGCGGATGACGCGGTACTTTTCGCGACGGCGCTGTCAACGGCGGCAGCGGTGGTGACGTCGGCAGCACATTGCGACGCAGTGGCTCCGGCCTCCATGTCGAGAGACGAGGAGGAGGAGGCTGCTACACCTGCCCTCTCCTTGATCCTCTTCTTGGACGGTGTTACGGGCGCTGTCACCTGTCTTGCGGCGCACTAGGCTACGCCCACGATGGGCAGTATCTCTGCCTCGGCTAATGTCCCGCACGTGGACCTGGAGGTGGTCACCGGCCATCTCCACGTCACTGCAACTGTTGTTGTTGTTGCTGCCCCGGCCATTTGACCGGCTTCGCTCCATGTTGGAGCTCTCAATTGTTATATGCGTTTGCACAAATGCACTCACACACACACACTAATGCAGTCTCTTATCTGCTATCTGTTGTTTTCGTTCTATTTATAGAACGCTGTTTGGCGTAAACAAGTAAACAACTTGTTTACCATGCCATTACAGGCAAAAAAAATTGATGCGCGCACCAAATTCGAACGTCCGCTCGCGACGACCGTCTAAAGCAAACTGAGTAGATAGGGACATTCGTCACGGATCTCTCCGGGATTTATTTTATGTGGCGTGTACCACGACTAAGGGTTTACTACCACAACACTCAAGGCAGACAAGTGTGCATACACACGAGTGTGTATGTACACAAGACCGTCTATAGTGCACGGGTTTTGGTACGATGCGCCAAACCAGTCGCCCCAGCTAACAACCACCAGCAAATACAGTGGGAGCTTCGCCAGTACCAATTCGGGATGTATGCTTGTCGGGCAAACATCCCCCTCTTGGATGGGAGGCGAAGTGCACCTCTGCTGCTCTCAGGGTCGCAGCGCCCGGTTGGAAAACGCAACTCCACGCCGGAAAATGGCCGAAGCCAGAATCCTACCCGCGATTTGGGTGTCAACCACAGCTACTACGATACTGCCACAAGGGCGCCAACCTCAATCTAGTACTCTGAGTACTAGAACCCGTAGTACCGAAACTTAAACCCATACGTAGGTATGAGTAGGACTCGGTGGGCCCTCACCCTTTTGTCTGACAACACGGATGGGCTAACCAGCTTTTGCCACATCAGTCGCCTCATACGACAAGCCGTGAGCGCTGAGATGGTATTCTAAGCCCCGCCATCACACAAGGGAGTTTAACGTCTACGTCTCTCGCATCTGTCGACGTCGCTGAAATGCGGCATTGGCAAATACCTCTAGCAGCCTCGTCTGTTCCGTTGTTTCGGTCAACCCAGACACACACCAAACATTCTCTTGTCCCAAACTTATACCCAGTCCAACTAAGTCACGCAAATCTACATAGAGTGGGCAAATACACAAAATATGTAGCCAGTCTTCATTTTCTGCACCACAATTACAAGCAGCCGATTGCGAGCGGTTCCTCTGAAATATGAACGCATTGAGCGACCCGTGGCCTGTTAGTAAGAATCCGGCGCATAGTGTAAAACTAAAATCTCTACGGCTGTAGATGAAGCTTGCGTCTGGGAAAAACTGATGGGTCACATGACCATGTTCACCGCCATCCCATCGGAGTTGCCCCTCACGTTGCAAGCATTCGTCCAGCAATGCCATTATCTGCCTCCTGTCAAGACCAGAAATGTCTCGTCCGTAAAGCTATGTACACGAGTGGATAGTTCCGTCTGATTTTACACATAACTGCCCTTTGCATGGCTCCAGGTCCAGTGGTGGGGCACCAGAAAGTACCTGCAGAGCTAATGTTGACACCGTGCGGCATACCGGCATGCTACCGAGTAGAATCAAACGCTGACAGGACAAGAGTTACCGCCTGGCAACACTTGACCTGCAAATGCTCGAATACCACACAGAAGCACCGAATAGCGCACAAGGCAACATGAGCCCAGTATAAACGGTCCGCCTCGCCCGAGAGGTGAGACCCCAGTCCACACGAAGTACACGCGCCAATGCTCCGACCACCCCAGATAGACGATCACGCAATGATGCGATATGCGGATAAAAATTCATTCTTTCTCCTACAGTGATGCCCAAGTAGCGGCAATTCGTGACATATCTGAGGCTTGTTTCCGCGAACCGTATCGTGGGCTTCCTGTTAGGAGACAATTTTCCCTTAAGAAGCATGATAACCGTTTTCCTAGTGGAAATAGAGCCTCCTGTTTCGTTCCCCCAATCGCTTACCATGGATAGCAGCTGTTGTCCTTTCGGTTCTAGGTCCGCTCGGGAGTTTGCCTCTACAAGTAGCAATAGGTCATCTGCATATGCACACAACGCGCAGTGCTGTTCTAGACGCCGAAGAAGTTTGTCCATCACGAGATTCCAAATGAATGGACCGCTGATGGATCCTTGTGGGCATCCACGCGTTACAGCAACCGTAACCTCGTCTCGTCGTATTTATTGACCATGGTCGCGCTTCTACTTGAGAAGAAACTCTGCCATATTCCCATTTCTCTGCAGCCGGAGTTCTGTAGGCACTGTAGCGCTGATCCCCATTCTACGTGGTCGAAGGCACCCTTGAAGTCAATGAACATGCCAAGCACATAAGTAGTTTGGCTGTTCGCGACGCTGTTCATTACATGCCTCAAAGCATCCTCGACGCTGAGCCCTGGTTTGAAACCATATTGTAGTTCGCATTCCTCTTGGAGAACGTCCTTTTCGCGATTTACCATAATTGCCTCCAGAACTTTACCTAATACTGGCAGCAGGCAGATACCCCGGTAGGACGCTGGATCACTCTTGTCCTTGTCGGGGCTCTTAAGTAGAGCAACCATGCGTGGCCTTTTCCACTCAGTAGGAAAATATCCTTCGTCTAAACAACGGGACAGCAGTGCTTGTAGATGCTGTGGAATAGAAAGCCATAATTATTTACAAATCGCTCCTGTGATGCCGTCCATTCCAGGGGAGCGTCTGCTCCTGAGTTTGGCAACGCAAGTATCCACCTCGTGTGCTTGGAGAGCCGGCGGAGCCTCCACTGGTAAGGTAATGGGTGCTTCCGACTCCGCAGCTGGGAAAAAGTTGCGGAGAAACACTCGCGCGCAGTCGTGCCAAGCATCAACTAGCCCTTCTTCTGTGCGAAGACTCCCAATCACGCAGGTCTTCTTACGGCCGCGGCATATGTGATACACATGCCCCCATGGATCATTGCTATGTGTTCTGACGAAAGAGTGCCAATTTCCTTCTTTTGGTGGGAGAATTTTCTTCTTGTACTCCATTATAGAAATCCTCAACGAAATCGCGATGTGTCTTGCGTCATTGTGCTCTCCACGTCGACGAGCATTTTGGAGTTGTCGCCTTAGTCTTCTCACATTTGACTCCTATCGCTCTATTGCATGCTGTATGTACATGTGATCGTAGCGTCGCCACTTGGTCGTCGATTGTCTCTCTTGACAGGTTTTGTGGCAGTTCTGCAACCAATCTTCTGGTTTCCTCACCAAACAATCTCCAGTTTGCTTTTTCAAGGTTCCAGGAAGGTACAGGGGCTCTGCTCTCAACTGTGTTGCCAGGATTCACTTTGGCCACAACGTGGATAATGTTGTGGTCACTTAAATCCCATTCCTCCACTCTCCAGTTATATGTGGCCCATATAGACGATGCATCATTGGCTATTGTCAGGTCGATGTCACTTCTGGCCCGGCGTTTGTCGAACGTGTATACTTCGTATACTGTACGAGATAAGCACACTGGTTCGGCTACATTGCAGCCACTCTGCCAGTATTTCACCCCGATGATAGTTTGGATGGCCCCGAGAATGTTCGGAGAGCTTGCTGAACCACATAGGAGATACTGTATTAGCTGTACCGCATCTATGTATTCCAAATAGGGAGCCAAATCAGCGCGATGCCGACAGTATATCGAGCAGAGGAAGAATGAGCCATACACGCATACACCTGTATCTGTGATTTGGTCTTCGATTTGAACGCAGACGACGTCTGGGTTGTCTACAATTATGGCTGCCTTTTTCCGCTTATCTGCATATATTCGCATCCCCGACGGGAATCCGGTAATTCTTCCTGCCTTATCCACGTAGGGTTCTTGCATAATTGCGAACATTTGACCAGAATGACGTATTCTCAAACCAAGCTCTATGTTCGCCTTTTTTCCCCGGCCACAATTCGCTTGGATGAAGCTAAACATGGTTAATGTCTAGCTTGCACCCTTGTTAGCACCGCTGCGTAAATCGGGCAGGTCTCGGATAACATTAAATGCCCCGAGGGGAGCCCTCTTAAGCGACAGTTGCGGCAGTCCACCGGCTTGACACATTTCGTCGCTACGTGTCCGGAAGCCCCACACTAGCGACATACGTCAGATTTGAAATGGCATTGTGCCACCCTATGGTCGAAGCTTAGGCAACGATGGCAGGCATAAGTGCGGACTATTGGGCGGCATCGAAATGAAAACCATTTTATGTACACTCGTCCAGTCTTCTGAAGCATGGCTGTGGCTTTGTCGTCCATTTTCAGTGTTAGATTTACAGTGTCACCATCAGTGACAGACCATCTCTTGGTTTCCAAATGATCCGCAGACTTAAAGGCACCCGGAGACATCTCATCTTTGAAATGGTTGACATATAGTTCTTCCATAAACTCCTCTGGCGATATGCCAGTATCAACATCAAAGATAGTTATCCTCTGGCGCAGTCCATTGTTGGGCTTGATAGTTAAACCAACTTCTCAAACTTCTTGTTCGATACAATCTTCTTAATTTCTCTGATAGAAGGGGCGCAGATAATCGCGCCACCGCGCTTTAGGGGTCGTACTTCATGCACTCGACAATTAAGGGTAGGCCCAACTTCTTTGATAACTTTTTTGGCTATCTCGGTACCAGAAATATTCGGATCTCCACTAGTGACAACAGCTGACCATGTTTCCACAACATTTCTAGTCTGGGCAGGGGGAGCAGGAGCAGCTTCGGCAATGGGACAGGTGGCTTAGCTTATTTTCGAGCACTCCAATTCTAATGTTTTATTCAACTTATTCTTACAGCTAAAACCGCATAGCTGCGCTGCCGGTTACGCCAGCAGCGGAGCGGCTTCATACATAATTTGTCTTATCAGCATAATCCGGAGATTATGTATGTATGTATATTTATGCCGCAATTGGTCAGCGTGTGTCTGCTGACTTAGCGTAGCCTATAAGTGGGTGATCATATTACACGCTCACTTGAAAGAGTTTTGTTTGTGTACTGCAACAATGTGTTGCTGATATATTTATGTTTTGTTTGTGTACTGCAACAATGTGTTGCTGATATATTTATGCTTAATCGATGTTATTTTATTGGTACAGTGTACCCTCAATATATGCGTATACTACACGCCATTGAGGTAACAAGCTCGTCGTAGCACTCAATGGCAGTAAAAATAGCAATGGCGGCATCATGGTCAATGCAGGCGCGAATTACTGCTTCTTTCACTCCATGCTGCATCGACGTGAGTTTTTCGACGATAGACGAAGCGCCACCGACTATTATGCTATCTATGGAGCGAGAGGGAATAACAGTTGGATCAGCACGAGGTGTTTCAGCAGTAACACCATTGGAAGTGGCAACACATTCACTCGGCTCCAATTCTACCCGTTTGGCCTTGGATTGTCCATCTGAGTTGTCCTCGCGGGTTCGAGATTTAGATTTCTTGCCTCGTTTGACGGAGGTGATAGAGGCATCGGACTCCATCATTGAGATACTGCTATCGCGTACTTCTCGCTCTTTATGCAGTAGGCGACGTCACCTTGGGCATGGTACCGCAATCAAAAACACTCAGTAAGTGAGAGAGCTATTTCCGATTTAGTTCACGACGAGATTATTCAAACTTGCCTTGGTAGGCTTTGCTAACAGAGAAATTATAAAATTCGAAATCGCCTTAGTAGGCTTTGCTAGCAAAATGCACGCGTATAAGACCGCGTTGAATAGGGGCACGACGGTTGCCAAAGTTGGCACCGTTGCAGCTACGCACAGAAATCTCACGTATACGGATTATTGCTGAAAAACTGCTAACCAGCTTTTTGCCACATCAGTCGCCTCATATGACAAGCCGTGACCGCTGAGATGGTATTCTAAGCCCCGCCATCACATGGGGGAGGTGCCAGCGTCAGCGAACGCCTCCAGCCTCTGCATCCTCTCTGGCGTCTCCGTCACACCAGACACCCTCCAGATGCCGCTCCTCCACTCAATCCCGAGTCCTGCGAGGTCATGAAGATCCGCGTACAGCGGGCATACACACAGGATGTGCAGCCAATCCTCCTCCAGCGTCCAGGCTTGAAGCCGAACTGCCATCTGCAGCCTTCCGGTACTGCCTCCTTGAGACGGTCCACCATGATCGCCTCCAGCACTTTACCGAACACCGGCAGCAAGCAGATACCTCGATAGGAAGCAGGATCGCTCCTGTTCCCATCAGGCCCTTTAAGCAAAGCGACCACACGTGGCCGCTTTCACTCTTCCGGGAAGTATCCACTTGCTAAACAGCGGGAATACATCGTTCCACGACACGACTGTCTGGCCATTGGTCGTCTGTGCTCGTCTCGCGGCGTCCTATCGCCCTATCGCACGCTTGGCGTACTATAGACCGTAGGGCCGCTACCTGTTCGTCCATCGGTGTGTCTACCGAGATCGCCTCTGCTCCTCCGATGACCTCCTCATCGAACAATCGCCAACGCGCCCTCGCGAGATTCCAGGACGGCACAGGAGGGAAACTCTCGACTGCGTTCTGGGGCCCAGGTGTCATGTCCAGCCCATACCAATGCTGCGTCATTGGCGATTGTGACGTCGATGTCGCTCCTCCCGTTCGGTCCATCGAAGGTGAATACCTCGCTGTATTCATTCAGAGCTCCAGTACTACTCCCCGTGATCCACTCAGCCAGCAGCTCACCCCGCTGTTGGTTAAATGTCCCTGATTCACATCAGAAACTTTGCTAAACCACAGGGGGGATGGCAGGCGTGTTTCTAGCGTGCAACAACACTGCATCCAAGTAGTCCAGGTACGGCTCAACATCTGCCCCAGTACTTTTCGCGACGGCGCTGTCAACGGCGGCAGCGGTGGTGACGTCGGCAGCACATTGCGACGCAGTGGCTCCGGCATCCATGTCGAGAGACGAGGAGGAGGAGGCTGCTACACCTGCCCTCTCCTTGATCCTCTTCTTGGACGGTGTTACGGGCGCTGTCACCTGTCTTGCGGCGCACTGGGCTACGCCCACGATGGGCAGTATCTCTGCCTCGGCTAATGTCCCGCACGTGGACCTGGAGGTGGTCAGCGGCCATCTCCACGTCACTGCAACTGTTGTTGTTGTTGCTGCCCCGGCCATTTGACCGGCTTCGCTCCATGTTGGAGCTCTCAATTGTTATATGCGTTTGCACAAATGCACTCACACACACACACACTAATGCAGTCTCTTATCTGCTATCTGTTGTTTTCGTTCTATTTATAGAACGCTGTTTGGCGTAAACAAGTAAACAACTTGTTTACCATGCCATTACAGGCAAAAAAAATTGATGCGCGAGTTACCACTTCGACCACATCCGAGATGGCACTGCCATAACCACATACCGTCATTGGTTCCTGATAGAAAAGACCCCCTGTATTTGTTCGGAAGGCTCGACTACCCTGTTTTGACCGTACACCGAAAATGCGAGCATAAAGAACGGAGAGATGGTTGGTTACAAAAGAAGTAGTTCCGATTATTGAGTCTCTTGTGGAGGACGTGTTCGACCAGCTGCTAAAAACTGACAAAAGCATAAAAAGAGTTGAATATAATAGTTTCTGACTACATTAAAACTGAAAAGAGCGTTTTATTTTCAACAAATACGTCCAGGAGTCAAGCATATCAATGTTTATTGGTAACTGGCGCAGTCGTTTTTTTATTTTTCTTTCCGAACCAAACCTCCCGAAGATGAAGGAATTAAATTTAATTTATTCGGTGTATGCTTAAGTCACAAAACACTATTGAAGTGCGAAGCGAGAAGGAATCAATCAAATATAACTCCTTGTAGTAAAGTGTAAGTGTAAAATAAAGTAAAATGTTACACTAAACATGCATTTCTACGCGAATACATACATATGTGGATTCTTACATATGTATGTATGTATATAAATTGCATTGCGGCAATATGCAACGGAATACTTAAAAAATATTTATGTGGTAGTATGTGTGTGGATATGCCAAGAATGTGCTAGTGCTGGACGTCACAATCCCAGAAAGTCGAACCCAACACGCTGGACGCGATCTAAATTCGTTGAAACGATGCCGATCGAACAGGTCACTGAAGTGTGTTACGACTGTATGGTGATGAAATTGCGACGAGCCGCAATTCGTTGGACGCGAACAATTACTGGTTGTTCGAACAGGTCACTGAAACAGTTGCGGCTCATTGAGCAACGCCAAGGTTGAGTATAAGCAGTTTGCTAGTAAACTCAATCAGCCGTCTCGTTGTAGACCTCGAGCTGCCCTACGTGTTGACGCGAATTTATTGTTCGAACTGGTCACTAACATGTTGCAAAGGTATGTTCAGGTCGAACCGAATCGGAGGCGGACAAATACAATAGAATATAGAAATACAAAAGAAAACACACGATGAATAAAATGTATGTATACAAGTGTCGCGTTGACAACTAAAGGCAACGCCTGGCAATTGTTATTTTCGTTATTTTCCCGTTACTCCTCTTTCTCTCGCTCTTTCCCTTCCATCTTATTCGAGTAAGATGTTTTGCGGCATCAATCCTGATGCCCTTCATTACACGCTCCAAAATAGTAAAGCATAACCGATTAGTCTAAACGCCTCACACACATCAACGTCATATACCTATCCCAGTTCCTCCAGTGCAGTAGCCGTCTACTCACACATAATTACAATGAGCATACGCTAACTGCCACTGGTTTGTCTCTATCCAATTTTAGTCTCATTTGGCCTACCATAGAAACAAGTGATGCAAATAAAGAGAGCATAATTTAAAATGTGCAGAATAACGAATAACAACGAAAGTGTATATATGTACATGTAATATGATTCCTTAAAGGTTCAATATAAGGAACACGTTTCGCAGTGAATCAAAATTCTTTAACAATAATAATATTAAAAACAGAACTACTACAGTACATTAAAAAAAAAAAAAAAAAAAAAAAAAAAAAAAATAATAATAATACAAAAAATACAAAAGGCATTTTTGATTGCTATCTGTACCTGTTGTAGACTGCACAAATATTTAAAGGCAATCGATCCAAAACATCACTTACTACAAACCACACATAATCAAGTAAAGCAAGACGATTAAAATATTATTATGAAACCATTCACTAATATATTTCATTACGTCACCCACTTACGCAATCAAATTATCTACTATTTTAAAACAGATTTATCAATACGTTGTTTTCAAAGAACTCAACACTAACACGCAACATACTTATACCACTCGTAATCAAGTAAAGACTACGATGGCAATTAAATATTTTATGAAACCATTTACTAATATAATCAATTGCAGATTACACGTTCACTCCCTTCACCAATCAAAATAAAATGCAATTGCTTTGAGAAGTTAATTAATATAACACAACTGTAGAAGAACACAGCACCAAATCACTACACACCACACGCAATTAAGCTCCACGTCACCCAGCTTCACGTCACCGACTCCTCCAATCAAAATTAATTACAAATTCTAAAGATAAGTGTACTAATATACTTAATTTTAAGAAAATTCTTGATTTGCTAAAAAATAGTAACTGGCGGAAACACATGTCTAGGATTCAGAAAGTAAAAGGGCCTCTCCCAACAACCAGAAACAAAACAAAAACCCAACAGATTGGTCCCACTAACTCACAGTTAACAGACCTAGGCAATCAAATTTTAGTCCGAGCTCAGTCGGAAGGTTCAACAATGTCCTCTTCAACAGGTTCCCCATCATCCCACCAACTGACCATTGTAAACCCAATAGACGTATTCACGTCCTTGAGAATCCCTGACCCAATACGATTCCTCCCTACCTATGACGGAAACCCCAAAACCCTGAGCGAATTTATAGCTAATGTTGAGGAGATTCTATTATTTATTAGAGGAACAGACAATACACCATGTGGACAACATTTGCTTAGGGCAATCAGAAACAAAATAGAAGGCAAAGCCAATGAGGCTGTCATAGCATCAGGGGCCACTTTAAAGTGGAACGAAATTAAAGACGCATTAATTTTGCATTGCTCTGACAGACGCGACGAACCAACACTGATGTACGAATTACATAATCTAGTCCAAAAAAGACTACCATTACAAAAATTTTACGAAGAAATAACAGAATTAAAATTAACATTGTTTAAATTAACTGAAACCAAAGAGTCAGAACCTACTTTAATCAAGACCAAGAAGGAGCTATTTGCTCAAACATGCCTAAACATATTCTTAACAGGTATCAGGGGTCCACTAGGAACAGCAGTTAGATCAATGAGACCCACCAATCTACAGGAAGCCTATGAGCTTGCGATTAAAGAGAGGAATATTTACTTCCAAGAAAATAGGAAGAAGCAAGAAGGACCGAGAATTCAATCGGCAAACCAAAGAGAATGGCGTATTACAGGGTACCAAAGCGATAACCGCGGATCGTATAGGAAACCGTATGAACAGTGTAATCCATACAGAAACTACTCAAACAATACTTACGGTGAAGGCAGACTTAGAGGAGACAGTAATTTCAACCAGAACCCACGCAGAGAGGTTCCGGCAATAATGCCAAGACAGAAAGATCAGAGCTATCGTTTTGAGAAAAGGAATGAAAACTACACCAAGAACTATAACAACAGCAAGACTATGCATAATGTAGAAGAGAATGACCCGGTAGAAGTTAGGGCTTCACTACATAACTTTGACGAAGGGTCAAATTTTCGTATTCAAGCCTCGCGGAACAAACAGGATACATAAATAATCTAACACATACATCGACACTGCTCTATGTCCTGCTACATCTCAATAATTCGAACCCATCTAAATTTCTGGTGGATACCGGGGCAGAAGTGTCGTTTATAAGACCAGAACTAGTTAATGAGGCCTTTCAAATAGAACTCAAGACACCAGCCCTAATTAAAACAGTTCTAAACAAGCACAACATTCTTAAGAAAACTAACATTAAGCTATTTAACGAATTCAATGAGTACAGAAGCTTCTCATTATTACTTTTTAAATTTCACCCACTCTTTGATGGTCTTATAGGACTGGACATATTAACCCAAATAAAATCAGTTGTTGATATACCAAATAATGTTATAACAACACCAATATTCAATATGAACTTGTACAAAGAAAACAACAGAACTTCAGCTCTACACGTGGTCAACGAAATGTCAAAGTCCATTGTTAGGCTACCCGTTAAATTAAATGAAGGCACATTTTTTTTAGAACCAGTACACATAACAAAAGACCTTATTATTTCGGGCGGACTATACAATGCCAAAGACAATTTCAGCTACATAGAGATAGTGAATTACGCCCCACATAAGCAAAAATTATTATTAGATACCGACCTAGAGGTGTTAGAACTAAAGCAAGAAGACTTTGTTACGGTTAATGTTATAGCAAACGACGAAGTAAAAAATAATAAAGACTCTAAGGTAAACCAAGTAAAAATAGAGACAAATCATTTAAATCAGGAGGAAAAGTCAGCAGTTTTAAAACTATACTATGAATTTCCTGACTTGTTCTACAAGGAAGAAGAAACACTATCCTTCACTAATCTAGTGAAACACAAAATAAAGACCCTCGATGAGATTCCGTTATACACCAGACCATTCAGGTACAGCCAGGTAGAAACTCAAGAAATCCAAAGACAGATTATCAAACTCCTAAACCAAAATATCATTAAACACAGCCATTCGCCTTGGAGCTCACCCGTATTTTTGGTGTCCAAGAAATTAGATGCATCCAAAGAAAAAAAATGGAGACTGGTTGTTGATTTTCGGAAGCTCAATGAAAAAACGGTCAAGGATAAATATCCAATGCCGAATATAAACGAGGTATTAGACAAAATCGGCAGAGCAAAATATTTTTCGGCTCTAGACCTAGCCAGCGGGTACCATCAAATTGAGATGGATCCAAGAGATACCGCAAAGACGGCCTTTACGGCGAATGGCGGCCATTTTGAATTCTTACGAATGCCCTTCGGGCTGACAAATGCCCCGGCAACCTTCCAAAGGGTTATGGACAATATTTTGTCCGACCTAAATGGCAAATGCTGTTTGATATATTTAGATGACATTATAGTGTTTTCACCATCCTTACAAGAACACATCAAAGATTTAAAGACTGTCTTTCAAAAACTCACAGGAGCAAGACTTAAACTACAACCACATAAATCAAATTTCTTAAGAAAAGAACTAGAGTACTTAGGTCACGTGGTAACAGAGCAAGGAATTAAGCCAAATCCAGACAAGCTAGCAGCTATCAAAGCATTTCCTATGCCTAAAACAAAAAAGGAAATAAAGTCATTTTTGGGCCTCTTGGGATATTATAGAAAATTTATTAAAGATTTCGCCAGACTAACGAAACCACTGACTCAACAATTAAAAGGCAAGAAAACCTCAGTCGTTATAGGAGAGGAGTACACTAAGACATTCGAAAATTGTAAAAAATTGCTTTGCAATGATCCACTTCTGCAATACCCTGATTACTCAAAACCATTCATCCTAACCACGGATGCAAGCAATTTTGCAATAGGCGCAATACTATCACAGGGTTCCCTGGGCAACGATAAACCAATAGCTTTTGCGAGTCGCACACTCTCAGACACCGAAACAAAATATTCAACAGTTGAGAAAGAGATGTTGGCCATAATCTGGGCTACAAAACATTTCAGACCGTATTTGTTCGGTCAAAAGTTCAAAATTGTTACAGACCATAGACCTTTAACATGGCTGATGAATTTTAAAGAGCCAAATTCTAAGTTAGTCCGCTGGAAACTCCAACTACTGGAATACGACTACGAGGTCTGTTATAAAAAGGGATCACAGAATACGGCCGCAGACGCCTTAAGTCGTGTCATTTTAGATATAAACGTCAACAATGAAATTCACATAGAAGAAAATACAATCCAAGAATCCGATAAACCTTTAAACGAATTTAATATTCAACTTATCCTAAAAAAAGAACAACAGACTAAAACCGAAACGATAGTCCCATTTAAAAACAAATTAAGACGCACTATTCTCGATAGTACTTTCTCCAAAGAACAAGTCGCGCTAGTTTTTAAAAGTTATTTAAAACCTAACAAGACGTGTGCGATTCTAGTGGCAGACGAAACCTTCGAAATTGTCAAAACAGTATTTATGGAATATTTTTCCCAATCTGGAAAATATAAAATCATAAGATGTAAAACACTGTTAAAAGATATTACGGATACGAAGCTGCAAGACATAGAGATCAAAACATACCATACCAACAACAACCATAGGGGAATAGATGAAACCTTACTGCACTTAAAGAGAACGATTTACTTCCCCTATATGAAACAAAGAATAGCAAGCATTATAAATAGTTGCGAAATTTGTCAAACATTAAAATATGACAGACAGCCGCAAAAGATTATGTTTAAAGAAACCGAAACCCCAAAGAAACCTTTAGAAATACTTCACCTAGATTTATATACAATCAATAATAAAATGATTCTAACAATAATCGATAAATTCTCCAGATTCGCAGTTGGATATACAATTCCAGCTAGAGATAGTATCAATATCGTTAAAGCAATGCGAAACTATATTAACACATTTGGTATACCACTTAAAATCGTTTGCGATCAAGGGACGGAATTCGCGAATAAATTATTCAGTGACTTTTGTAAACAGTACAACATCCAAATACACATAACTTCGTTTCAACAGTCATCAAGTAACGCACCAGTAGAGAGACTGCACTCTTCCCTTACGGAAATATACAGAATAATATTTGAAAAGAAGAAAGCTCTAAAGATTCTGTTAGACCACGAAGAAATTCTGTCAGAAGTTTTTACCACGTATAACAACTCAATACATTCAGCAACAAAATTAACCCCATTTGAATTATTTACCGGACGTACACATACTTTTCAAAAAGACATAACGTTTAATACCGAGCATGAATATCTTAGGGAACTCAATGAATTCAGGCAAAAATTATACCAGGAAGTAAAACAGGAAGCGGAAGCATCAATAGAGGCCAGAACACAAAAATTAAACAAAGAAAGAACAAATCCCATTCCGTTACAAAGAGAAGACATAGTCTATAGGAAAGAAAACCGACGAAATAAGCTCACGCCTAGATTTACGAAACATAAAATTGAAGAAGATAACGATTTTACAATAACTACCAATAAAAAACAAAAAATCCATAAGTCTAAGACAAAAAAGAATTATATTAAACATGTCCAAAAATAATAAGATTATTTATAGCCCATGCTGCAAAGCCTGGGGGCTGGTAATCAAAACACATAGCTTTAAGTACTACAATATACTTGTAATTGTACTGAATTATATAAGTCATATCTATGTAAGGAAAATGCAATGGTCGATCACGAAGCAGACAATCGCTGGAAATATTTGGGGCAATTACGCCGACCATAACAACGGTGGCAGCGACATATTTACAGGACCAGCCAATTACGTGTTGGCCATTACCTCGTTATGGCCGCCACTTCACTCCAGGGGGGAGGAGTTACCACTTCGACCACATCCGAGATGGCACTGCCATAACCACATACCGTCATTGGTTCCTGATAGAAAAGACCCCCTGTATTTGTTCGGAAGGCTCGACTACCCTGTTTTGACCGTACACCGAAAATGCGAGCATAAAGAACGGAGAGATGGTTGGTTACAAAAGAAGTAGTTCCGATTATTGAGTCTCTTGTGGAGGACGTGTTCGACCAGCTGCTAAAAACTGACAAAAGCATAAAAAGAGTTGAATATAATAGTTTCTGACTACATTAAAACTGAAAAGAGCGTTTTATTTTCAACAAATACGTCCAGGAGTCAAGCATATCAATGTTTATTGGTAACTCGCGCACCAAATTCGAACGTCCGCTCGCGACGACCGTCTAAAGCAAACTGAGTAGATAGGGACATTCGTCACGGATCTCTCCGGGATTTATTTTATGTGGCGTGTACCACGACTAAGGGTTTACTACCACAACACTCAAGGCAGACAAGTGTGCATACACACGAGTGTGTATGTACACAAGACCGTCTATAGTGCACGGGTTTTGGTACGATGCGCCAAACCAGTCGCCCCAGCTAACAACCACCAGCAAATACAGTGGGAGCTTCGCCAGTACCAATTCGGGATGTATGCTTGTCGGGCAAACATCCCCCTCTTGGATGGGAGGCGAAGTGCACCTCTGCTGCTCTCAGGGTCGCAGCGCCCGGTTGGAAAACGCAACTCCACGTCGGAAAATGGCCGAAGCCAGAATCCTACCCGCGATTTGGGTGTCAACCACAGCTACTACGATACTGCCACAAGGGCGCCAACCTCAATCTAGTACTCTGAGTACTAGAACCCGTAGTACCGAAACTTAAACCCATACGTAGGTATGAGTAGGACTCGGTGGGCCCTCACCCTTTTGTCTGACAACACGGATGGGCTAACCAGCTTTTGCCACATCAGTCGCCTCATACGACAAGCCGTGAGCGCTGAGATGGTATTCTAAGCCCCGCCATCACACAAGGGAGTTTAACGTCTACGTCTCTCGCATCTGTCGACGTCGCTGAAATGCGGCATTGGCAAATACCTCTAGCAGCCTCGTCTGTTCCGTTGTTTCGGTCAACCCAGACACACACCAAACATTCTCTTGTCCCAAACTTATACCCAGTCCAACTAAGTCACGCAAATCTACATAGAGTGGGAAAATACACAAAATATGTAGCCAGTCTTCATTTTCTGCACCACAATTACAAGCAGCCGATTGCGAGAGGTTCCTCTGAAATATGAACGCATTGAGCGACCCGTGGCCTGTTAGTAAGAATCCGGCGCATAGTGTAAAACTAAAATCTCTACGGCTGTAGATGAAGCTTGCGTCTGGGAAAAACTGATGGGTCACATGACCATGTTCACCGCCATCCCATCGGAGTTGCCCCTCACGTTGCAAGCATTCGTCCAGCAATGCCATTATCTGCCTCCTGTCAAGACCAGAAATGTCTCGTCCGTAAAGCCAGTCTATGTACACGAGTGGATAGTTCCGTCTGATTTTACACATAACTGCCCTTTGCATGGCTCCAGGTCCAGTGGTGGGGCACCAGAAAGTACCTGCAGAGCTAATGTTGACACCGTGCGGCATACCGGCATGCTACCGAGTAGAATCAAACGCTGACAGGACAAGAGTTACCGCCTGGCAACACTTGACCTGCAAATGCTCGAATACCACACAGAAGCACCGAATAGCGCACAAGGCAGCATGAGCCCAGTATAAACGGTCCGCCTCGCCCGAGAGGTGAGACCCCAGTCCACACGAAGTACACGCGCCAATGCTCCGACCACCCCAGATAGACGATCACGCAATGATGCGATATGCGGATAAAAATTCATTCTTTCTCCTACAGTGATGCCCAAGTAGCGGCAATTCGTGACATATCTGAGGCTTGTTTCCGCGAACCGTATCGTGGGCTTCCTGTTAGGAGACAATTTTCCCTTAAGAAGCATGATAACCGTTTTCCTAGTGGAAATACAAGTAGCAATAGGTCATCTGCATATGCACACAACGCGCAGTGCTGTTCTAGACGCCGAAGAAGTTTGTCCATCACGAGATTCCAAATGAATGGACCGCTGATGGATCCTTGTGGGCATCCACGCGTTACAGCAACCGTAACCTCGTCTCGTCGTATTTATTGACCATGGTCGCGCTTCTACTTTAGAAGAAACTCTGCCATATTCCCATTTCTCTGCAGCCGGAGTTCTGTAGGCACTGTAGCGCTGATCCCCATTCTACGTGGTCGAAGGCACCCTTGAAGTCAATGAACATGCCAAGCACATAAGTAGTTTGGCTGTTCGCGACGCTGTTCATTACATGCCTCAAAGCATCCTCGACGCTGAGCCCTGGTTTGAAACCATATTGTAGTTCGCATTCCTCTTGGAGAACGTCCTTTTCGCAATTTACCATAATTGCCTCCAGAACTTTACCTAATACTGGCAGCAGGCAGATACCCCGGTAGGACGCTGGATCACTCTTGTCCTTGTCGGGGCTCTTAAGTAGAGCAACCATGCGTGGCCTTTTCCACTCAGTAGGAAAATATCCTTCGTCTAAACAACGGGACAGCAATGCTTGTAGATGCTGTGGAATAGAGCGCCATAATTATTTACAAATCGCTCCTGTGATGCCGTCCATTCCAGGGGAGCGTCTGCTCCTGAGTTTGGCAACGCAAGTATCCACCTCGTGTGCTTGGAGAGCCGGCGGAGCCTCCACTGGTAAGGTAATGGGTGCTTCCGACTCCGCAGCTGGGAAAAAGTTGCGGAGAAGCACTCGCGCGCAGTCGTGCCAAGCATCAACTAGCCCTTCTTCTGTGCGAAGACTCCCAATCACGCAGGTCTTCTTACGGCCGCGGCATATGTGATACACATGCCCCCATGGATCATTGCTATGTGTTCTGACGAAAGAGTGCCAATTTCCTTCTTTTGATGGGAGAATTTTCTTCTTGTACTCCATTATAGAAATCCTCAACGAAATCGCGATGTGTCTTGCGTCATTGTGTTCACCACGTCGACGAGCATTTTGGAGTTGTCGCCTTAGTCTTCTCACATTTGACTCCTATCGCTCTATTGCATGCTGTATGTACATGTGATCGTAGCGTCGCCACTTGGTCGTCGATTGTCTCTCTTGACAGGTTTTGTGGCAGTTCTGCAACCAATCTTCTGGTTTCCTCACCAAACAATCTCCAGTTTGCTTTTTCAAGGTTCCAGGAAGGTACAGGGGCTCTGCTCTCAACTGTGTTGCCAGGATTCACTTTGGCCACGACGTGGATAATGTTGTGGTCACTTAAATCCCATTCCTCCACTCTCCAGTTATATGTGGCCCATATAGACGATGCATCATTGGCTATTGTCAGGTCGATGTCACTTCTGGCCCGGCGTTTGTCGAACGTGTATACTTCGTATACTGTACGAGATAAGCACACTGGTTCGGCTACATTGCAGCCACTCTGCCAGTATTTCACCCCGATGATAGTTTGGATGGCCCCGAGAATGTTCGGAGAGCTTGCTGAACCACATAGGAGATACTGCATTAGCGTCCAGTCCATAGATGCATGGCGTGCGGGTGGCCCGCAGCTGCACCGCATCTATGTATTCCAGGTATGGAGCTAAATCAGCGCGATGCCGACAGTATATCGAGCAGAGGAAGAATGAGCCATACACGCATACACCTGTATCTGTGATTTGGTCTTCGATTGGAACGCAGACGACGTCTGGGTTGTCTACAATTATGGCTGCCTTTTTCCGCTTGTCTGCATATATTCGCATCCCCGACGGGAATCCGGTAATTCTTCCTGCCTTATCCACGTAGGGTTCTTGCATAATTGCGAACATTTGATCAGAATGACGTATTCTCAAACCAAGCTCTATGTTCGCCTTTTTTCCCCGGCCACAATTCGCTTGGATGAAGCTAAACATGGTTAATGTCTAGCTTGCACCCTTGTTAGCACCGCTGCGTAAATCGGGCAGGTCTCGGATAACATTAAATGCCCCGAGGGGAGCCCTCTTAAGCGACAGTTGCGGCAGTCCACCGGCTTGGCACATTTCGTCGCTACGTGTCCGGAAGCCCCACACTAGCGACATACGTCAGATTTGAAATGGCATTGTGCCACCCTATGGTCGAAGCTTAGGCAACGATGGCAGGCATAAGTGCGGACTATTGGGCGGCATCGAAATGAAAACCATTTTATGTACACTCGTCCAGTCTTCTGAAGCATGGCTGTGGCTTTGTCGTCCATTTTCAGTGTTAGATTTACAGTGTCACCATCAGTGACAGACCATCTCTTGGTTTCCAAATGATCCGCAGACTTAAAGGCACCCGGAGACATCTCATCTTTGAAATGGTTGACATATAGTTCTTCCATAAACTCCTCTGGCGATATGCCAGTATCAACATCAAAGATAGTTATCCTCTGGCGCAGTCCATTGTTGGGCTTGATAGTTAAACCAACTTCTCAAACTTCTTGTTCGATACAATCTTCTTAATTTCTCTGATAGAAGGGGCGCAGATAATCGCGCCACCGCGCTTTAGGGGTCGTACTTCATGCACTCGACAATTAAGGGTAGGCCCAACTTCTTTGATAACTTTTTTGGCTATCTCGGCACCAGAAATATTCGGATCTCCACTAGTGACAACAGCTGACCATGTTTCCACAACATTTCTAGTCTGGGCAGGGGGAGCAGGAGCAGCTTCGGCAATGGGACAGGTGGCGGCAGGAGGCCGCATTAGTGGTGAACTTAGCTTATTTTCGAGCACTCCAATTCTAATGTTTTATTCAACTTATTCTTACAGCTAAAACCGCATAGCTGCGCTGCCGGTTACGCCAGCAGCGGAGCGGCTTCATACATAATTTGTCTTATCAGCATAATCCGGAGATTATGTATGTATGTATATTTATGCCGCAATTGGTCAGCGTGTGTCTGCTGACTTAGCGTAGCCTATAAGTGGGTGATCATATTACACGCTCACTTGAAAGAGTTTTGTTTGTGTACTGCAACAATGTGTTGCTGATATATTTATGTTTTGTTTGTGTACTGCAACAATGTGTTGCTGATATATTTATGCTTAATCGATGTTATTTTATTGGTACAGTGTACCCTCAATATATGCGTATACTACACGCCATTGAGGTAACAAGCTCGTCGTAGCACTCAATGGCAGTAAAAATAGCAATGGCGGCATCATGGTCAATGCAGGCGCGAATTACTGCTTCTTTCACTCCATGCTGCATCGACGTGAGTTTTTCGACGATAGACGAAGCGCCACCGACTATTATGCTATCTATGGAGCGAGAGGGAATAACAGTTGGATCAGCACGAGGTGTTTCAGCAGTAACACCATTGGAAGTGGCAACACATTCACTCGGCTCCAATTCTACCCGTTTGGCCTTGGATTGTCCATCTGAGTTATCCTCGCGGGTTCGAGATTTAGATTTCTTGCCTCGTTTGACGGAGGTGATAGAGGCATCGGACTCCATCATTGAGATACTGCTATCGCGTACTTCTCGCTCTTTATGCAGTAGGCGACGTCACCTTGGGCATGGTACCGCAATCAAAAACACTCAGTAAGTGAGAGAGCTATTTCCGATTTAGTTCACGACGAGATTATTCAAACTTGCCTTGGTAGGCTTTGCTAACAGAGAAATTATAAAATTCGAAATCGCCTTGGTAGGCTTTGCTAGCAAAATGCACGCGTATAAGACCGCGTTGAATAGGGGCACGACGGTTGCCAAAGTTGGCACCGTTGCAGCTACGCACAGAAATCTCACGTATACGGATTATTGCTGAAAAACTGCTAACCAGCTTTTTGCCACATCAGTCGCCTCATATGACAAGCCGTGACCGCTGAGATGGTATTCTAAGCCCCGCCATCACATGGGGGAGGTGCCAGCGTCAGCGAACGCCTCCAGCCTCTGCATCCTCTCTGGCGTCTCCGTCACACCAGACACCCTCCAGATGCCGCTCCTCCACTCAATCCCGAGTCCTGCGAGGTCATGAAGATCCGCGTACAGTGGGCATACACACAGGATGTGCAGCCAATCCTCCTCCAGCGTCCAGGCTTGAAGCCGAACTGCCATCTGCAGCCTTCCGGTACTGCCTCCTTGAGACGGTCCACCATGATCGCCTCCAGCACTTTACCGAACACCGGCAGCAAGCAGATACCTCGATAGGAAGCAGGATCGCTCCTGTTCCCATCAGGCCCTTTAAGCAAAGCGACCACACGTGGCCGCTTTCACTCTTCCGGGAAGTATCCACTTGCTAAACAGCGGGAATACATCGTTCCACGACACGACTGTCTGGCCATTGGTCGTCTGTGCTCGTCTCGCGGCGTCCTATCGCCCTATCGCACGCTTGGCGTACTATAGACCGTAGGGCCGCTACCTGTTCGTCCATCGGTGTGTCTACCGAGATCGCCTCTGCTCCTCCGATGACCTCCTCATCGAACAATCGCCAACGCGCCCTCGCGAGATTCCAGGACGGCACAGGAGGGAAACTCTCGACTGCGTTCTGGGGCCCAGGTGTCACCACAACAGAGATTCTGTTATGGTCACTCAGGACCCACTCGTCCACTCTCCATTGGTATGCAGCCCATACCAATGCTGCGTCATTGGCGATTGTGACGTCGATGTCGCTCCTCCCGTTCGGTCCATCGAAGGTGAATACCTCGCTGTATTCATTCAGAGCTCCAGTACTACTCCCCGTGATCCACTCAGCCAGCAGCTCACCCCGCTGTTGGTTAAATGTCCCTGATTCACATCAGAAACTTTGCTAAACCACAGGGGGGATGGCAGGCGTGTTGCTAGCGTGCAACAACACTGCATCCAAGTAGTCCAGGTACGGCTCAACATCTGCTCCAAATTGGCAGTATACGGAGGACAGGTAGGCTGTGCCAAAGCCACCCGTCACTCTCATGCACACCCCAAGGTCCGTTGTCAACTCCTCCATCTGAACGCATACGACGTTCGGGTCATCCACAACGATGGCCGCCTTTTTTCTTTTGTCTGCGTAGACTCGCATACTGGACGGCAGTCCAGTTATGCGATCCAAGTGGGGGCTCACATAAAGTTCCTGGATCAGAGAAGGAGTATCCAAAATTCCTTATCCTAACCCCACGCTCTACTGTCGCGTCGCTGCATCTCGCACAGTTGGTTTGCAAGACACTAAATATTTTAGTGCCTTGCTTGCATCCTTGCTATGACAGCAGCATAAATCGGACATGCCTCCGAGAGCGTGCGATGCCCCGAAGGATGCCCTTTCATTCGGCAGTTTCGGCAGTCCGCCGGCTTCTTATATTTGGCCGCTATATGGCCGGTCTCCCCACATTGGCGGCACGCCGTAGATGCGCTGCATTCAGCCACCTTATGGTTGAATGACATGCATCTGTGACATGCATACGTGCGAACCAGCTTCCTACATCTGAAGGACTGGCAGGTCACGAAGACTCCGCCAGCCTTCTCCAGGATGGTTGCTGCTGCCTCATCTACATCAAGCGTAAGGTTGATCCTGCCACCGTCCGCGACAGACCACCTCTTGGTCTCCATGCATTTTTTACTGCGACCGGGCGCGGCAGGGCTGTGGGCACAGCCTTTGTGGCAGCAGTGGCCGTGTTTGGCACAGTTGGCGGCACCGTTTGCGAGTTCCTCGTGGATCCAGCTCTGCTCTCCGCATGATCTACGCGCAGTATGAGAGCCATGATGAGCTCATCATACTCTGCGGTCGCATCCGCAACGGCCTTTGACAACGCTGGCTCCATACGCGCCTCGAATAGAGCATTCCTGACCATCCGCTATATGCCGGACAGCTCTGCAATAACGGCAGAGGTGCCACCAGCCACGATACTCACAGCTGAGCATCGTAGTACGGCGGGAGCAGTGGAGGGGGCGTCAGCGGTCGTCGGCTTCGCGACGGCGGCATCAGCAGCCAGCTGCGCGACGGCGGCAGTGGCCGTATTCGCGAAATCTCCCTCGGCAGTAGTGCCCGCGGCTATTACGGCAGCGGATGACGCGGTACTTTTCGCGACGGCGCTGTCAACGGCGGCAGCGGTGGTGACGTCGGCAGCATATTGCAACGCAGTGGCTCCGGCATCCATGTCGAGAGACGAGGAGGAGGAGGCTGCTACACCTGCCCTCTCCTTGATCCTCTTCTTGGACGGTGTTACGGGCGCTGTCACCTGTCTTGCGGCGCACTAGGCTACGCCCACGATGGGCAGTATCTCTGCCTCGGCTAATGTCCCGCACGTGGACCTGGAGGTGGTCACCGGCCATCTCCACGTCACTGCAACTGTTGTTGTTGTTGCTGCCCCGGCCATTTGACCGGCTTCGCTCCATGTTGGAGCTCTCAATTGTTATATGCGTTTGCACAAATGCACTCACACACACACACACTAATGCAGTCTCTTATCTGCTATCTGTTGTTTTCGTTCTATTTATAGAACGCTGTTTGGCGTAAACAAGTAAACAACTTGTTTACCATGCCATTACAGGCAAAAAAAATTGATGCGCGCACCAAATTCGAACGTCCGCTCGCGACGACCGTCTAAAGCAAACTGAGTAGATAGGGACATTCGTCACGGATCTCTCCGGGATTTATTTTATGTGGCGTGTACCACGACTAAGGGTTTACTACCACAACACTCAAGGCAGACAAGTGTGCATACACACGAGTGTGTATGTACACAAGACCGTCTATAGTGCACGGGTTTTGGTACGATGCGCCAAACCAGTCGCCCCAGCTAACAACCACCAGCAAATACAGTGGGAGCTTCGCCAGTACCAATTCGGGATGTATGCTTGTCGGGCAAACATCCCCCTCTTGGATGGGAGGCGAAGTGCACCTCTGCTGCTCTCAGGGTCGCAGCGCCCGGTTGGAAAACGCAACTCCACGCCGGAAAATGGCCGAAGCCAGAATCCTACCCGCGATTTGGGTGTCAACCACAGCTACTACGATACTGCCACAAGGGCGCCAACCTCAATCTAGTACTCTGAGTACTAGAACCCGTAGTACCGAAACTTAAACCCATACGTAGGTATGAGTAGGACTCGGTGGGCCCTCACCCTTTTGTCTGACAACACGGATGGGCTAACCAGCTTTTGCCACATCAGTCGCCTCATACGACAAGCCGTGAGCGCTGAGATGGTATTCTAAGCCCCGCCATCACACAAGGGAGTTTAACGTCTACGTCTCTCGCATCTGTCGACGTCGCTGAAATGCGGCATTGGCAAATACCTCTAGCAGCCTCGTCTGTTCCGTTGTTTCGGTCAACCCAGACACACACCAAACATTCTCTTGTCCCAAACTTATACCCAGTCCAACTAAGTCACGCAAATCTACATAGAGTGGGAAAATACACAAAATATGTAGCCAGTCTTCATTTTCTGCACCACAATTACAAGCAGCCGATTGCGAGCGGTTCCTCTGAAATATGAACGCATTGAGCGACCCGTGGCCTGTTAGTAAGAATCCGGCGCATAGTGTAAAACTAAAATCTCTACGGCTGTAGATGAAGCTTGCGTCTGGGAAAAACTGATGGGTCACATGACCATGTTCACCGCCATCCCATCGGAGTTGCCCCTCACGTTGCAAGCATTCGTCCAGCAATGCCATTATCTGCCTCCTGTCAAGACCAGAAATGTCTCGTCCGTAAAGCCAGTCTATGTACACGAGTGGATAGTTCCGTCTGATTTTACACATAACTGCCCTTTGCATGGCTCCAGGTCCAGTGGTGGGGCACCAGAAAGTACCTGCAGAGCTAATGTTGACACCGTGCGGCATACCGGCATGCTACCGAGTAGAATCAAACGCTGACAGGACAAGAGTTACCGCCTGGCAACACTTGACCTGCAAATGCTCGAATACCACACAGAAGCACCGAATAGCGCACAAGGCAGCATGAGCCCAGTATAAACGGTCCGCCTCGCCCGAGATGTGAGACCCCAGTCCACACGAAGTACACGCGCCAATGCTCCGACCACCCCAGATAGACGATCACGCAATGATGCGATATGCGGATAAAAATTCATTCTTTCTCCTACAGTGATGCCCAAGTAGCGGCAATTCGTGACATATCTGAGGCTTGTTTCCGCGAACCGTATCGTGGGCTTCCTGTTAGGAGACAATTTTCCCTTAAGAAGCATGATAACCGTTTTCCTAGTGGAAATAGAGCCTCCTGTTTCGTTCCCCCAATCGCTTACCATGGATAGCAGCTGTTGTCCTTTCGGTTCTAGGTCCTCTCGGGAGTTTGCCTCTACAAGTAGCAATAGGTCATCTGCATATGCACACAACGCGCAGTGCTGTTCTAGACGCCGAAGAAGTTTGTCCATCACGAGATTCCAAATGAATGGACCGCTGATGGATCCTTGTGGGCATCCACGCGTTACAGCAACCGTAACCTCGTCTCGTCGTATTTATTGACCATGGTCGCGCTTCTACTTGAGAAGAAACTCTGCCATATTCCCATTTCTCTGCAGCCGGAGTTCTGTAGGCACTGTAGCGCTGATCCCCATTCTACGTGGTCGAAGGCACCCTTGAAGTCAATGAACATGCCAAGCACATAAGTAGTTTGGCTGTTCGCGACGCTGTTCATTACATGCCTCAAAGCATCATCGACGCTGAGCCCTGGTTTGAAACCATATTGTACTTCGCATTCCTCTTGGAGAACGTCCTTTTCGCGATTTACCATAATTGCCTCCAGAACTTTACCTAATACTGACAGCAGGCAGATACCCCGGTAGGACGCTGGATCACTCTTGTCCTTGTCGGGGCTCTTAAGTAGAGCAACCACGCGTGGCCTTTTCCACTCAGTAGGAAAATATCCTTCGTCTAAACAACGGGACAGCAGTGCTTGTAGAAGCTGTGGAATAGAGCGCCATAATTATTTACAAATCGCTCCTGTGATGCCGTCCATTCCAGGGGAGCGTCTGCTCCTGAGTTTGGCAACGCAAGTATCCACCTCGTGTGCTTGGAGAGCCGGCGGAGCCTCCACTGGTAAGGTAATGGGTGCTTCCGACTCCGCAGCTGGGAAAAAGTTGCGGAGAAGCACTCGCGCGCAGTCGTGCCAAGCATCAACTAGCCATTCTTCTGTGCGAAGACTCCCAATCTCGCAGGTCTTCTTACGGCCGCGGTATATGTGATACACATGCCCCCATGGATCATTGCTATGTGTTCTGACGAAAGAGTGCAAATTTCCTTCTTTTGGTGCGAGAATTTTCTTCTTGTACTCCATTATAGAAATTCTCAACGAAATCGCGATGTGTCTTGCGTCATTGTGTTCTCCACGTCGACGAGCATTTTGGAGTTGTCGCCTTAGTCTTCTCACGTCATAGCGCTTCGTATCTAGGTCGGCAGTCCACCAACCCACTCTGCGATTGGTTCTTGCACATTTGACTCCTATCGCTCTATTGCATGCTGTATGTACATGTGATCGTAGCGTCGCCACTTGGTCGTCGATTGTCTCTCTTGACAGGTTTTGTGGCAGTTCTGCAACCAATCTTCTGGTTTCCTCACCAAACAATCTCCAGTTTGCTTTTTCAAGGTTCCAGGAAGGTACAGGGGCTCTGCTCTCAACTGTGTTGCCAGGATTCACTTTGGCCGACGTGGATAATGTTGTGGTCACTTAAATCCCATTCCTCCACTCTCCAGTTATATGTGGCCCATATAGACGCTGCATCATTGGCTATTGTCAGGTCGATGTCACTTCTGGCCCGGCGTTTGTCGAACGTGTATACTTCGTATACTGTACGAGATAAGCACACTGGTTCGGCTACATTGCAGCCACTCTGCCAGTATTTCACCCCGATGATAGTTTGGATGGCCCCGAGAATGTTCGGAGAGCTTGCTGAACCACATAGGAGATACTGCATTAGCGTCCAGTCCATAGATGCATGGCGTGCGGGTGGCCCGCAGCTGCACCGCATCTATGTATTCCAGGTAGGGACCTAAATCAGCGCAATGCCGACAGTATATCGAGCAGAGGAAGAATGAGCCAAAACTTCCTTTTATTCTCACGCATACACATTAAATGCCCCGAGGGGAGCCCTCTTAAGCGACAGTTGCGGCAGTCCACCGGTTTGGCACATTTCGTCGCTACGTGTCCGGAAGCCCCACACTAGCGACATACGTCAGATTTGAAATGGCATTGTGCCACCCTATGGTCGAAGCTTAGGCAACGATGGCAGGCATAAGTGCGGACTATTGGGCGGCACTCGTCCAGTCTTCTGAAGCATGGCTGTGGCTTTGTCGTCCATTTTCAGTGTTAGATTTACAGTGTCACCATCAGTGACAGACCATCTCTTGGTTTCCAAATGATCCGCAGACTTAAAGGCACCCGGAGACATCTCATCTTTGAAATGGTTGACATATAGTTCTTCCATAAACTCCTCTGGCGATATGCCAGTATCAACATCAAAGATAGTTATCCTCTGGCGCAGTCCATTGTTGGGCTTGATAGTTAAACCAACTTCTCAAACTTCTTGTTCGATACAATCTTCTTAATTTCTCTGATAGAAGCCACCGCGCTTTAGGGGTCGTACTTCATGCACTCGACAATTAAGGGTAGGCCCAACTTCTTTGATAACTTTTTTGGCTATCTCGGTACCAGAAATATTCGGATCTCCACTAGTGACAACAGCTGACCATGTTTCCACAACATTTCTAGTCTGGGCAGGGGGAGCAGGAGCAGCTTCGGCAATGGGACAGGTGGCGGCAGGAGGCCGCATTAGTGGTGAACTTAGCTTATTTTCGAGCACTCCAATTCTAATGTTTTATTCAATGTATTCTTACAGCTAAAACCGCAAAGCTGCGCTGCCGGTTACGCCAGCAGCGGAGCGGCTTCATACATAATTTGTCTTATCAGCATAATCGGGAGAGAGAGAGTCTTATGTACTTATTTGTATGTATGTATATTTATGCCGCAATTGGTCAGCGTGTGTCTGCTGACTTAGCGTAGCCTATAAGTGGGTGATCATATTACACGCTCACTTGAAAGAGTTTTGTTTGTGTACTGCAACAATGTGTTGCTGATATATTTATGTTTTGTTTGTGTAATGCAACAATGTGTTGCTGATATATTTATGCTTAATCGATGTTATTTTATTGGTACAGTGTACCCTCAATATATGCGTATACTACACGCCATTGAGGTAAGAAGCTCGTCGTAGCACTCAATGGCAGTAAAAATAGCAATGGCGGCATCATGGTCAATGTAGGCGCGAATTACTGCTTCTTTCACTCCATGCTGCATCGACGTGAGTTTTTCGACGATAGACGAAGCGCCACCGACTATTATGCTATCTATGGAGCGAGAGGGAATAACAGTTGGATCAGCACGAGGTGTTTCAGCAGTAACACCATTGGAAGTGGCAACACATTCACTCGGCTCCAATTCTACCCGTTTGGCCTTGGATTGTCCATCTGAGTTGTCCTCGCGGGTTCGAGATTTAGATTTCTTGCCTCGTTTGACGGAGGTGATAGAGGCATCGGACTCCATCATTGAGATACTGCTATCGCGTACTTCTCGCTCTTTATGCAGTAGGCGACGTCACCTTGGGCATGGTACCGCAATCAAAAACACTCAGTAAGTGAGAGAGCTATTTCCGATTTAGTTCACGACGAGATTATTCAAAATTGCCTTGGTAGGCTTTGCTAACAGAGAAATTATAAAATTCGAAATCGCCTTAGTAGGCTTTGCTAGCAAAATGCACGCGTATAAGACCGCGTTGAATAGGGGCACGACGGTTGCCAAAGTTGGCACCGTTGCAGCTACGCACAGAAATCTCAACGTTTTACACGTATACGGATTATTGCTGAAAAACTGCTAACCAGCTTTTTGCCACATCAGTCGCCTCATATGACAAGCCGTGACCGCTGAGATGGTATTCTAAGCCCCGCCATCACACAAGGGAGTTTAACGTCTACGTCTCTCGCATCTGTCGACGTCGCTGAAATGCGGCATTGGCAAATGCCTCTAGCAGCCTCGTCTGTTCCGTTGTTTCGGTCAACCCAGACACACACCAAACATTCTCTTGTCCCAAACTTATACCCAGTCCAACTAAGTCACGCAAATCTACATAGAGTGGGCAAATACACAAAATATGTAGCCAGTCTTCATTTTCTGCACCACAATTACAAGCAGCCGATTGCGAGAGGTTCCTCTGAAATATGAACGCATTGAGCGACCCGTGGCCTGTTAGTAAGAATCCGGCGCATAGTGTAAAACTAAAATCTCTACGGCTGTAGACGAAGCTTGCGTCTGGGAAAAACTGACCCATCAGTTGACCATGACCATGTTCACCGCCATCCCATCGGAGTTGCCCCTCACGTTGCAAGCATTCGTCCAGCAATGCCATTATCTGCCTCCTGTCAAGACCAGAAATGTCTCGTCCGTAAAGCCAGTCTATGTACACAAGTGGATAGTTCCGTCTGATTTTACACATAACTGCCCTTTGCATGGCTCCAGGTCCAGTGGTGGGGCACCAGAAAGTACCTGCAGAGCTAATGTTGACACCGTGCGGCATACCGGCATGGTACTGAGTAGAATCAAACGCTGACAGGACAAGAGTTACCGCCTGGCAACACTTGACCTGCAAATGCTCGAATACCACACAGAAGCACCGAATAGCGCACAAGGCAGCATGAGCCCAGTATAAACGGTCCGCCTCGCCCGAGAGGTGAGACCCCAGTCCACACGAAGTACACGCGCCAATGCTCCGACCACCCCAGATAGACGATCACGCAATGATGCGATATGCGGATAAAAATTCATTCTTTCTCCTACAGTGATGCCCAAGTAGCGGCAATTCGTGACATATCTGAGGCTTGTTTCCGCGAACCGTATCGTGGGCTTCCTGTTAGGAGACAATTTTCCCTTAAGAAGCATGATAACCGTTTTCCTAGTGGAAATACAAGTAGCAATAGGTCATCTGCATATGCACACAACGCGCAGTGCTGTTCTAGACGCCGAAGAAGTTTGTCCATCACGAGATTCCAAATGAATGGACCGCTGATGGATCCTTGTGGGCATCCACGCGTTACAGCAACCGTAACCTCGTCTCGTCGTATTTATTGACCATGGTCGCGCTTCTACTTGAGAAGAAACTCTGCCATATTCCCATTTCTCTGCAGCCGGAGTTCTGTAGGCACTGTAGCGCTGATCCCCATTCTACGTGGTCGAAGGCACCCTTGAAGTCAATGAACATGCCAAGCACATAAGTAGTTTGGCTGTTCGCGACGCTGTTCATTACATGCCTCAAAGCATCCTCGACGCTGAGCCCTGGTTTGAAACCATATTGTACTTCGCATTCCTCTTGGAGAACGTCCTTTTCGCGATTTACCATAATTGCCTCCAGAACTTTACCTAATACTGGCAGCAGGCAGATACCCCGGTAGGACGCTGGATCACTCTTGTCCTTGTCGGGGCTCTTAAGTAGAGCAACCACGCGTGGCCTTTTCCACTCAGTAGGAAAATATCCTTCGTCTAAACAACGGGACAGCAGTGCTTGTAGAAGCTGTGGAATAGAGCGCCATAATTATTTACAAATCGCTCCTGTGATGCCGTCCATTCCAGGGGAGCGTCTGCTCCTGAGTTTGGCAACGCAAGTATCCACCTCGTGTGCTTGGAGAGCCGGCGGAGCCTCCACTGGTAAGGTAATGGGTGCTTCCGACTCCGCAGCTGGGAAAAAGTTGCGGAGAAGCACTCGCGCGCAGTCGTGCCAAGCATCAACTAGCCATTCTTCTGTGCGAAGACTCCCAATCTCGCAGGTCTTCTTACGGCCGCGGTATATGTGATACACATGCCCCCATGGATCATTGCTATGTGTTCTGACGAAAGAGTGCAAATTTCCTTCTTTTGGTGCGAGAATTTTCTTCTTGTACTCCATTATAGAAATTCTCAACGAAATCGCGATGTGTCTTGCGTCATTGTGTTCTCCACGTCGACGAGCATTTTGGAGTTGTCGCCTTAGTCTTCTCACGTCATAGCGCTTCGTATCTAGGTCGGCAGTCCACCAACCCACTCTGCGATTGGTTCTTGCACATTTGACTCCTATCGCTCTATTGCATGCTGTATGTACATGTGATCGTAGCGTCGCCACTTGGTCGTCGATTGTCTCTCTTGACAGGTTTTGTGGCAGTTCTGCAACCAATCTTCTGGTTTCCTCACCAAACAATCTCCAGTTTGCTTTTTCAAGGTTCCAGGAAGGTACATGGGCTCTGCTCTCAACTGTGTTGCCAGGATTCACTTTGGCCACGACGGATAATGTTGTGGTCACTTAAATTCCATTCCTCCACTCTCCAGTTATATGTGGCCCATATAGACGCTGCATCATTGGCTATTGTCAGGTCGATGTCACTTCTGGCCCGGCGTTTGTCGAACGTGTATACTTTGTATACTGTACGAGATAAGCACACTGGTTCGGCTACATTGCAGCCACTCTGCCAGTATTTCACCCCGATGATAGTTTGGATGGCCCCGAGAATGTTCGGAGAGCTTGCTGAACCACATAGGAGATACTGCATTAGCGTCCAGTCCATAGATGCATGGCGTGCGGGTGGCCCGCAGCTGCACCGCATCTATGTATTCCAGGTAGGGACCTAAATCAGCGCGATGCCGACAGTATATCGAGCAGAGGAAGAATGAGCCAAAACTTCCTTTTATTCTCACGCATACACATTAAATGCCCCGAGGGGAGCCCTCTTAAGCGACAGTTGCGGCAGTCCACCGGTTTGGCACATTTCGTCGCTACGTGTCCGGAAGCCCCACACTAGCGACATACGTCAGATTTGAAATGGCATTGTGCCACCCTATGGTCGAAGCTTAGGCAACGATGGCAGGCATAAGTGCGGACTATTGGGCGGCATCGAAATGAAAACCATTTTATGTACACTCGTCCAGTCTTCTGAAGCATGGCTGTGGCTTTGTCGTCCATTTTCAGTGTTAGATTTACAGTGTCACCATCAGTGACAGACCATCTCTTGGTTTCCAAATGATCCGCAGACTTAAAGGCACCCGGAGACATCTCTTCTTTGAAATGGTTGACATATAGTTCTTCCATAAACTCCTCTGGCGATATGCCAGTATCAACATCAAAGATAGTTATCCTCTGGCGCAGTCCATTGTTGGGCTTGATAGTTAAACCAACTTCTCAAACTTCTTGTTCGATACAATCTTCTTAATTTCTCTGATAGAAGGGGCGCAGATAATCGCGCCACCGCGCTTTAGGGGTCGTATTTCATGCACTCGACAATTAAGGGTAGGCCCAACTTCTTTGATAACTTTTTGGCTATCTCGGCACCAGAAATATTCGGATCTCCACTAGTGACAACAGCTGACCATGTTTCCACAACATTTCTAGTCTGGGCAGGGGGAGCAGGAGCAGCTTCGGCAATGGGACAGGTGGCGGCAGGAGGCCGCATTAGTGGTGAACTTAGCTTATTTTCGAGCACTCCAATTCTAATGTTTTATTCAACTTATTCTTACAGCTAAAACCGCATAGCTGCGCTGCCGGTTACGCCAGCAGCGGAGCGGCTTCATACATAATTTGTCTTATCAGCATAATCCGGAGATTATGTATGTATGTATATTTATGCCGCAATTGGTCAGCGTGTGTCTGCTGACTTAGCGTAGCCTATAAGTGGGTGATCATATTACACGCTCACTTGAAAGAGTTTTGTTTGTGTACTGCAACAATGTGTTGCTGATATATTTATGTTTTGTTTGTGTACTGCAACAATGTGTTGCTGATATATTTATGCTTAATCGATGTTATTTTATTGGTACAGTGTACCCTCAATATATGCGTATACTACACGCCATTGAGGGTAACAAGCTCGTCGTAGCACTCAATGGCAGTAAAAATAGCAATGGCGGCATCATGGTCAATGTAGGCGCGAATTACTGCTTCTTTCACTCCATGCTGCATCGACGTGAGTTTTTCGACGATAGACGAAGCGCCACCGACTATTATGCTATCTATGGAGCGAGAGGGAATAACAGTTGGATCAGCACGAGGTGTTTCAGCAGTAACACCATTGGAAGTGGCAACACATTCACTCGGCTCCAATTCTACCCGTTTGGCCTTGGATTGTCCATCTGAGTTGTCCTCGCGGGTTCGAGATTTAGATTTCTTGCCTCGTTTGACGGAGGTGATAGAGGCATCGGACTCCATCATTGAGATACTGCTATCGCGTACTTCTCGCTCTTTATGCAGTAGGCGACGTCACCTTGGGCATGGTACCGCAATCAAAAACACTCAGTAAGTGAGAGAGCTATTTCCGATTTAGTTCACGACGAGATTATTCAAACTTGCCTTGGTAGGCTTTGCTAACAGAGAAATTATAAAATTCGAAATCGCCTTAGTAGGCTTTGCTAGCAAAATGCACGCGTATAAGACCGCGTTGAATAGGGGCACGACGGTTGCCAAAGTTGGCACCGTTGCAGCTACGCACAGAAATCTCACGTATACGGATTATTGCTGAAAAACTGCTAACCAGCTTTTTGCCACATCAGTCGCCTCATATGACAAGCCGTGACCGCTGAGATGGTATTCTAAGCCCCGCCATCACATGGGGGAGATGCCAGCGTCAGCGAACGCCTCCAGCCTCTGCATCCTCTCTGGCGTCTCCGTCACACCAGACACCCTCAAGATGCCGCTCCTCCACTCAATCCCGAGTCCTGCGAGGTCATGAATATCCGCGTACAGCGGGCATACACACAGGATGTGCAGCCAATCCTCCTCCAGCGTCCAGGCTTGAAGCCGAACTGCCATCTGCAGCCTTCCGGCACTGCCTCCTTGAGACGGTCCACCATGATCGCCTCCAGCACTTTACCGAACACCGGCAGCAAGCAGATACCTCGATAGGAAGCAGGATCGCTCCTGTTCCCATCAGGCCCTTTAAGCAAAGCGACCACACGTGGCCGCTTTCACTCTTCCGGGAAGTATCCACTTGCTAAACAGCGGGAATACATCGCTGCCAAGTGCTGGGGGATAGCTCTCCAGACCGCCTTTGCAACCGCTCCAGTGATCCCATCCAATCCTCGAGATCGCCTGCTCTTCAACCGCGCAATGCATGCAGACACCTCCAAAACCTTGAGAGCTGGAGGAGCTCTAGACTCCGCAACTGGGAAAAAGTTGCGGAGGAACACTCGCGCACAGTCGTTCCACGACACAACTGTCTGGCCATTGGTCGTCTGTGCTCGTCTCGCGGCGTCCTATCGCCCTATCGCACGCTTGGTGTACTATAGACCGTAGGGCCGCTACCTGTTCGTCCATCGGTGTGTCTACCGAGATCGCCTCTGCTCCTCCGATGACCTCCTCATCGAACAATCGCCAACGCGCCCTCGCGAGATTCCAGGACGGCACAGGAGGGAAACTCTCGACTGCGTTCTGGGGCCCAGGTGTCACCACAACAGAGATTCTGTTGTGGTCACTCAGGACCCACTCGTCCACTCTCCATTGGTATGCAGCCCATACCAATGCTGCGTCATTGGCGATTGTGACGTCGATGTCGCTCCTCCCGTTCGGTCCATCGAAGGTGAATACCTCGCTGTATTCATTCAGAGCTCCAGCACTACTCCCCCTACTGATCCACTCAGCCAGCAGCTCACCCCGCTGTTGGTTAAATGTCTCTGATTCACATCAGAAACTTTGCTAAACCACAGGGGGGATGGCAGGCGTGTTGCTAGCGTGCAACAACACTGCATCCAAGTAGTCCAGGTACGGCTCAACATCTGCTCCAAATTGGCAGTATACGGAGGACAGGTAGGCTGTGCCAAAGCCACCCGTCACTCTCATGCACACCCCAAGGTCCGTTGTCAACTCCTCCATCTGAACGCATACGACGTTCGGGTCATCCACAACGATGGCCGCCTTTTTTCTTTTGTCTGCGTAGACTCACATACTGGACGGCAGTCCAGTTATGCGATCCAAGTGGGGGCTCACATAAAGTTCCTGGATCAGAGAAGGAGTATCCAAAATTCCTTATCCTAACCCCACGCTCTACTGTCGCGTCGCTGCATCTCGCACAGTTGGTTTGCAAGACACTAAATATTTTAGTGCCTTGCTTGCATCCTTGCTATGACAGCAGCATAAATCGGACATGCCTCCGAGAGCGTGCGATGCCCCGAAGGATGCCCTTTCATTCGGCAGTCCGCCGGCTTCTTATATTTGGCCGCTATATGGCCGGTCTTCCCACATTGGCGGCACGCCGTAGATGCGCTGCATTCAGCCACCTTATGGTTGAATGACATGCATCTGTGACATGCATACGTGCGAACCAGCTTCCTACATCTGAAGGACTGGCAGGTCACGAAGACTCCGCCAGCCTTCTCCAGGATGGTTGCTGCTGCCTCATCTACATCAAGCGTCAGGTTGATCCTGCCACCGTCCGTGACAGACCACCTCTTGGTCTCCAGCCTGACCGCCTCCTTATACTTTTCCAGAGTCATCTCCTCATTGAAGTTCAAGTTATACGCCTCCTCCATAAACTGCTCCGGAGACATTTCAGTGTCGACGTCATAAACAATTATCTTTTGCGCGGTCCTTTGTTGGGCTGAACCACAAGTCCGGCCTCCTTGAATTTTTTACTGCGACCGACGCTCCACATGTCGCCTTCGGACGTCATGCGCAGCACAGTCTCCCCACGCTTCGTCTGGTGGATGCCATGAACACGGATGCTGGCATCACCTCATTTTTCATAATTTCTGCGATTTTTTCGCTCGTGACAGTCGGGTCTTGGCTGCCCGACACGGCTGACCATGTCTCAGCTGGCTTGCTGGGGCGCGGCAGGGCCGTGGGCACAGCCTTGGTGGCAGCAGTGGCCGTGTTTGGCACAGTTGGCGGCACCGTTTGCGAGTTCCTCGTGGATCCAGCTCTGCTCTCCGCATGATCTACGCGCAGTATGAGAGCCATGATGAGCTCATCATACTCTGCGGTCGCATCCGCAACGGCCTTTGACAACGCTGGCTCCATACGCGCCTCGAATAGAGCATTCCTGACCATCCGCTATATGCCGGACAGCTCTGCAATAACGGCAGAGGTGCCACCAGCCACGATACTCACAGCTGAGCATCGTAGTACGGCGGGAGCAGCGGAGGGGGCGTCAGCGGTCGTCGGCTTCGCGACGGCGGCATCAGCAGCCAGCTGCGCGACGGCGGCAGTGGCCGTATTCGCGAAATCTCCCTCGGCAGTAGTGCCGGCGGCTATTACGGCAGCGGATGACGCGGTACTTTTCGCGACGGCGCTGTCAACGGCGGCAGCGGTGGTGACGTCGGCAGCACATTGCGACGCAGTGGCTCCGGCATCCATGTCGAGGGACGAGGAGGAGGAGGCTGCTACACCTGCCCTCTCCTTGATCCTCTTCTTGGACGGTGTTACTGGCGCTGTCACCTGTCACCTGTCGGCGCACTAGGCTACGCCCACGATGGGCAGTATCTCAGCCTCGGCTAATGTCCCGCACGTGGACCTGGAGGTGGTCACCGGCCATCTCCACGTCACTGCAACTGTTGTTGTTGTTCCTGCCCCGGCCATTTGACCGGCTTCGCTCCATGTTGGAGCTCTCAATTGTTATATGCGTTTGCACAAATGCACTCACACACACACCCACTAATGCAGTCTCTTATCTGCTATCTGTTGTTTTCGTTCTATTTATAGAACGCTGTTTGGCGTAAACAAGTAAACAACTTGTTTTTGATTGGTCACTGTGCTTATCAGCACCACTGGAAAAGAAAATTGATGCGCGCACCAAATTCGAACGTCCGCTCGCGACGACCGTCTAAAGCAAACTGAGTAGATAGGGACATTCGTCACGGATCTCTCCGGGATTTATTTTATGTGGCGTGTACCACGACAAAGGGTTTACTACCACAACACTCAAGGCAGACAAGTGTGCATACACACGAGTGTGTATGTACACAAGACCGTCTATAGTGCACGGGTTTTGGTACGATGCGCCAAACCAGTCGCCCCAGCTAACAACCACCAGCAAATACAGTGGGAGCTTCGCCAGTACCAATTCGGGATGTATGCTTGTCGGGCAAACATCCCCCTCTTGGATGGGAGGCGAAGTGCACCTCTGCTGCTCTCAGGGTCGCAGCGCCCGGTTGGAAAACGCAACTCCACGCCGGAAAATGGCCGAAGCCAGAATCCTACCCGCGATTTGGGTGTCAACCACAGCTACTACGATACTGCCACAAGGGCGCCAACCTCAATCTAGTACTCTGAGTACTAGAACCCGTAGTACCGAAACTTAAACCCATACGTAGGTATGAGTAGGACTCGGTGGGCCCTCACCCTTTTGTCTGACAACACGGATGGGCTAACCAGCTTTTGCCACATCAGTCGCCTCATACGACAAGCCGTGAGCGCTGAGATGGTATTCTAAGCCCCGCCATCACACAAGGGAGTTTAACGTCTACGTCTCTCGCATCTGTCGACGTCGCTGAAATGCGGCATTGGCAAATGCCTCTAGCAGCCTCGTCTGTTCCGTTGTTTCGGTCAACCCAGACACACACCAAACATTCTCTTGTCCCAAACTTATACCCAGTCCAACTAAGTCACGCAAATCTACATAGAGTGGGCAAATACACAAAATATGTAGCCAGTCTTCATTTTCTGCACCACAATTACAAGCAGCCTCTGAAATATGAACGCATTGAGCGACCCGTGGCCTGTTAGTAAGAATCCGGCGCATAGTGTAAAACTAAAATCTCTACGGCTGTAGACGAAGCTTGCGTCTGGGAAAAACTGACCCATCAGTTGACCATGACCATGTTCACCGCCATCCCATCGGAGTTGCCCCTCACGTTGCAAGCATTCGTCCAGCAATGCCATTATCTGCCTCCTGTCAAGACCAGAAATGTCTCGTCCGTAAAGCCAGTCTATGTACACGAGTGGATAGTTCCGTCTGATTTTACACATAACTGCCCTTTGCATGGCTCCAGGTCCAGTGGTGGGGCACCAGAAAGTACCTGCAGAGCTAATGTTGACACCGTGCGGCATACCGGCATGGTACTGAGTAGAATCAAACGCTGACAGGACAAGAGTTACCGCCTGGCAACACTTGACCTGCAAATGCTCGAATACCACACAGAAGCACCGAATAGCGCACAAGGCAGCATGAGCCCAGTATAAACGGTCCGCCTCGCCCGAGAGGTGAGACCCCAGTCCACACGAAGTACACGCGCCAATGCTCCGACCACCCCAGATAGACGATCACGCAATGATGCGATATGCGGATAAAAATTCATTCTTTCTCCTACAGTGATGCCCAAGTAGCGGCAATTCGTGACATATCTGAGGCTTGTTTCCGCGAACCGTATCGTGGGCTTCCTGTTAGGAGACAATTTTCCCTTAAGAAGCATGATAACCGTTTTCCTAGTGGAAATACAAGTAGCAATAGGTCATCTGCATATGCACACAACGCGCAGTGCTGTTCTAGACGCCGAAGAAGTTTGTCCATCACGAGATTCCAAATGAATGGACCGCTGATGGATCCTTGTGGGCATCCACGCGTTACAGCAACCGTAACCTCGTCTCGTCGTATTTATTGACCATGGTCGCGCTTCTACTTGAGAAGAAACTCTGCCATATTCCCATTTCTCTGCAGCCGGAGTTCTGTAGGCACTGTAGCGCTGATCCCCATTCTACGTGGTCGAAGGCACCCTTGAAGTCAATGAACATGCCAAGCACATAAGTAGTTTGGCTGTTCGCGACGCTGTTCATTACATGCCTCAAAGCATCCTCGACGCTGAGCCCTGGTTTGAAACCATATTGTACTTCGCATTCCTCTTGGAGAACGTCCTTTTCGCGATTTACCATAATTGCCTCCAGAACTTTACCTAATACTGGCAGCAGGCAGATACCCCGGTAGGACGCTGGATCACTCTTGTCCTTGTCGGGGCTCTTAAGTAGAGCAACCACGCGTGGCCTTTTCCACTCAGTAGGAAAATATCCTTCGTCTAAACAACGGGACAGCAGTGCTTGTAGAAGCTGTGGAATAGAGCGCCATAATTATTTACAAATCGCTCCTGTGATGCCGTCCATTCCAGGGGAGCGTCTGCTCCTGAGTTTGGCAACGCAAGTATCCACCTCGTGTGCTTGGAGAGCCGGCGGAGCCTCCACTGGTAAGGTAATGGGTGCTTCCGACTCCGCAGCTGGGAAAAAGTTGCGGAGAAGCACTCGCGCGCAGTCGTGCCAAGCATCAACTAGCCATTCTTCTGTGCGAAGACTCCCAATCTCGCAGGTCTTCTTACGGCCGCGGTATATGTGATACACATGCCCCCATGGATCATTGCTATGTGTTCTGACGAAAGAGTGCAAATTTCCTTCTTTTGGTGCGAGAATTTTCTTCTTGTACTCCATTATAGAAATTCTCAACGAAATCGCGATGTGTCTTGCGTCATTGTGTTCTCCACGTCGACGAGCATTTTGGAGTTGTCGCCTTAGTCTTCTCACGTCATAGCGCTTCGTATCTAGGTCGGCAGTCCACCAACCCACTCTGCGATTGGTTCTTGCACATTTGACTCCTATCGCTCTATTGCATGCTGTATGTACATGTGATCGTAGCGTCGCCACTTGGTCGTCGATTGTCTCTCTTGACAGGTTTTGTGGCAGTTCTGCAACCAATCTTCTGGTTTCCTCACCAAACAATCTCCAGTTTGCTTTTTCAAGGTTCCAGGAAGGTACATGGGCTCTGCTCTCAACTGTGTTGCCAGGATTCACTTTGGCCACGACGGATAATGTTGTGGTCACTTAAATTCCATTCCTCCACTCTCCAGTTATATGTGGCCCATATAGACGCTGCATCATTGGCTATTGTCAGGTCGATGTCACTTCTGGCCCGGCGTTTGTCGAACGTGTATACTTTGTATACTGTACGAGATAAGCACACTGGTTCGGCTACATTGCAGCCACTCTGCCAGTATTTCACCCCGATGATAGTTTGGATGGCCCCGAGAATGTTCGGAGAGCTTGCTGAACCACATAGGAGATACTGCATTAGCGTCCAGTCCATAGATGCATGGCGTGCGGGTGGCCCGCAGCTGCACCGCATCTATGTATTCCAGGTAGGGACCTAAATCAGCGCGATGCCGACAGTATATCGAGCAGAGGAAGAATGAGCCAAAACTTCCTTTTATTCTCACGCATACACATTAAATGCCCCGAGGGGAGCCCTCTTAAGCGACAGTTGCGGCAGTCCACCGGTTTGGCACATTTCGTCGCTACGTGTCCGGAAGCCCCACACTAGCGACATACGTCAGATTTGAAATGGCATTGTGCCACCCTATGGTCGAAGCTTAGGCAACGATGGCAGGCATAAGTGCGGACTATTGGGCGGCATCGAAATGAAAACCATTTTATGTACACTCGTCCAGTCTTCTGAAGCATGGCTGTGGCTTTGTCGTCCATTTTCAGTGTTAGATTTACAGTGTCACCATCAGTGACAGACCATCTCTTGGTTTCCAAATGATCCGCAGACTTAAAGGCACCCGGAGACATCTCTTCTTTGAAATGGTTGACATATAGTTCTTCCATAAACTCCTCTGGCGATATGCCAGTATCAACATCAAAGATAGTTATCCTCTGGCGCAGTCCATTGTTGGGCTTGATAGTTAAACCAACTTCTCAAACTTCTTGTTCGATACAATCTTCTTAATTTCTCTGATAGAAGGGGCGCAGATAATCGCGCCACCGCGCTTTAGGGGTCGTATTTCATGCACTCGACAATTAAGGGTAGGCCCAACTTCTTTGATAACTTTTTTGGCTATCTCGGCACCAGAAATATTCGGATCTCCACTAGTGACAACAGCTGACCATGTTTCCACAACATTTCTAGTCTGGGCAGGGGGAGCAGGAGCAGCTTCGGCAATGGGACAGGTGGCGGCAGGAGGCCGCATTAGTGGTGAACTTAGCTTATTTTCGAGCACTCCAATTCTAATGTTTTATTCAACTTATTCTTACAGCTAAAACCGCATAGCTGCGCTGCCGGTTACGCCAGCAGCGGAGCGGCTTCATACATAATTTGTCTTATCAGCATAATCGGGAGATTATGTATGTATGTATATTTATGCCGCAATTGGTCAGCGTGTGTCTGCTGACTTAGCGTAGCCTATAAGTGGGTGATCATATTACACGCTCACTTGAAAGAGTTTTGTTTGTGTACTGCAACAATGTGTTGCTGATATATTTATGTTTTGTTTGTGTACTGCAACAATGTGTTGCTGATATATTTATGCTTAATCGATGTTATTTTATTGGTACAGTGTACCCTCAATATATGCGTATACTACACGCCATTGAGGTAACAAGCTCGTCGTAGCACTCAATGGCAGTAAAAATAGCAATGGCGGCATCATGGTCAATGTAGGCGCGAATTACTGCTTCTTTCACTCCATGCTGCATCGACGTGAGTTTTTCGACGATAGACGAAGCGCCACCGACTATTATGCTATCTATGGAGCGAGAGGGAATAACAGTTGGATCAGCACGAGGTGTTTCAGCAGTAACACCATTGGAAGTGGCAACACATTCACTCGGCTCCAATTCTACCCGTTTGGCCTTGGATTGTCCATCTGAGTTGTCCTCGCGGGTTCGAGATTTAGATTTCTTGCCTCGTTTGACGGAGGTGATAGAGGCATCGGACTCCATCATTGAGATACTGCTATCGCGTACTTCTCGCTCTTTATGCAGTAGGCGACGTCACCTTGGGCATGGTACCGCAATCAAAAACACTCAGTAAGTGAGAGAGCTATTTCCGATTTAGTTCACGACGAGATTATTCAAACTTGCCTTGGTAGGCTTTGCTAACAGAGAAATTATAAAATTCGAAATCGCCTTAGTAGGCTTTGCTAGCAAAATGCACGCGTATAAGACCGCGTTGAATAGGGGCACGACGGTTGCCAAAGTTGGCACCGTTGCAGCTACGCACAGAAATCTCACGTATACGGATTATTGCTGAAAAACTGCTAACCAGCTTTTTGCCACATCAGTCGCCTCATATGACAAGCCGTGACCGCTGAGATGGTATTCTAAGCCCCGCCATCACATGGGGGAGGTGCCAGCGTCAGCGAACGCCTCCAGCCTCTGCATCCTCTCTGGCGTCTCCGTCACACCAGACACCCTCAAGATGCCGCTCCTCCACTCAATCCCGAGTCCTGCGAGGTCATGAATATCCGCGTACAGCGGGCATACACACAGGATGTGCAGCCAATCCTCCTCCAGCGTCCAGGCTTGAAGCCGAACTGCCATCTGCAGCCTTCCGGCACTGCCTCCTTGAGACGGTCCACCATGATCGCCTCCAGCACTTTACCGAACACCGGCAGCAAGCAGATACCTCGATAGGAAGCAGGATCGCTCCTGTTCCCATCAGGCCCTTTAAGCAAAGCGACCACACGTGGCCGCTTTCACTCTTCCGGGAAGTATCCACTTGCTAAACAGCGGGAATACATCGCTGCCAAGTGCTGGGGGATAGCTCTCCAGACCGCCTTTGCAACCGCTCCAGTGATCCCATCCAATCCTCGAGATCGCCTGCTCTTCAACCGCGCAATGCATGCAGACACCTCCAAAACCTTGAGAGCTGGAGGAGCTCTAGACTCCGCAACTGGGAAAAAGTTGCGGAGGAACACTCGCGCACAGTCGTTCCACGACACAACTGTCTGGCCATTGGTCGTCTGTGCTCGTCTCGCGGCGTCCTATCGCCCTATCGCACGCTTGGTGTACTATAGACCGTAGGGCCGCTACCTGTTCGTCCATCGGTGTGTCTACCGAGATCGCCTCTGCTCCTCCGATGACCTCCTCATCGAACAATCGCCAACGCGCCCTCGCGAGATTCCAGGACGGCACAGGAGGGAAACTCTCGACTGCGTTCTGGGGCCCAGGTGTCACCACAACAGAGATTCTGTTGTGGTCACTCAGGACCCACTCGTCCACTCTCCATTGGTATGCAGCCCATACCAATGCTGCGTCATTGGCGATTGTGACGTCGATGTCGCTCCTCCCGTTCGGTCCATCGAAGGTGAATACCTCGCTGTATTCATTCAGAGCTCCAGCACTACTCCCCCTACTGATCCACTCAGCCAGCAGCTCACCCCGCTGTTGGTTAAATGTCTCTGATTCACATCAGAAACTTTGCTAAACCACAGGGGGGATGGCAGGCGTGTTGCTAGCGTGCAACAACACTGCATCCAAGTAGTCCAGGTACGGCTCAACATCTGCTCCAAATTGGCAGTATACGGAGGACAGGTAGGCTGTGCCAAAGCCACCCGTCACTCTCATGCACACCCCAAGGTCCGTTGTCAACTCCTCCATCTGAACGCATACGACGTTCGGGTCATCCACAACGATGGCCGCCTTTTTTCTTTTGTCTGCGTAGACTCACATACTGGACGGCAGTCCAGTTATGCGATCCAAGTGGGGGCTCACATAAAGTTCCTGGATCAGAGAAGGAGTATCCAAAATTCCTTATCCTAACCCCACGCTCTACTGTCGCGTCGCTGCATCTCGCACAGTTGGTTTGCAAGACACTAAATATTTTAGTGCCTTGCTTGCATCCTTGCTATGACAGCAGCATAAATCGGACATGCCTCCGAGAGCGTGCGATGCCCCGAAGGATGCCCTTTCATTCGGCAGTCCGCCGGCTTCTTATATTTGGCCGCTATATGGCCGGTCTTCCCACATTGGCGGCACGCCGTAGATGCGCTGCATTCAGCCACCTTATGGTTGAATGACATGCATCTGTGACATGCATACGTGCGAACCAGCTTCCTACATCTGAAGGACTGGCAGGTCACGAAGACTCCGCCAGCCTTCTCCAGGATGGTTGCTGCTGCCTCATCTACATCAAGCGTCAGGTTGATCCTGCCACCGTCCGTGACAGACCACCTCTTGGTCTCCAGCCTGACCGCCTCCTTATACTTTTCCAGAGTCATCTCCTCATTGAAGTTCAAGTTATACGCCTCCTCCATAAACTGCTCCGGAGACATTTCAGTGTCGACGTCATAAACAATTATCTTTTGCGCGGTCCTTTGTTGGGCTGAACCACAAGTCCGGCCTCCTTGAATTTTTTACTGCGACCGACGCTCCACATGTCGCCTTCGGACGTCATGCGCAGCACAGTCTCCCCACGCTTCGTCTGGTGGATGCCATGAACACGGATGCTGGCATCACCTCATTTTTCATAATTTCTGCGATTTTTTCGCTCGTGACAGTCGGGTCTTGGCTGCCCGACACGGCTGACCATGTCTCAGCTGGCTTGCTGGGGCGCGGCAGGGCCGTGGGCACAGCCTTGGTGGCAGCAGTGGCCGTGTTTGGCACAGTTGGCGGCACCGTTTGCGAGTTCCTCGTGGATCCAGCTCTGCTCTCCGCATGATCTACGCGCAGTATGAGAGCCATGATGAGCTCATCATACTCTGCGGTCGCATCCGCAACGGCCTTTGACAACGCTGGCTCCATACGCGCCTCGAATAGAGCATTCCTGACCATCCGCTATATGCCGGACAGCTCTGCAATAACGGCAGAGGTGCCACCAGCCACGATACTCACAGCTGAGCATCGTAGTACGGCGGGAGCAGCGGAGGGGGCGTCAGCGGTCGTCGGCTTCGCGACGGCGGCATCAGCAGCCAGCTGCGCGACGGCGGCAGTGGCCGTATTCGCGAAATCTCCCTCGGCAGTAGTGCCGGCGGCTATTACGGCAGCGGATGACGCGGTACTTTTCGCGACGGCGCTGTCAACGGCGGCAGCGGTGGTGACGTCGGCAGCACATTGCGACGCAGTGGCTCCGGCATCCATGTCGAGGGACGAGGAGGAGGAGGCTGCTACACCTGCCCTCTCCTTGATCCTCTTCTTGGACGGTGTTACTGGCGCTGTCACCTGTCACCTGTCGGCGCACTAGGCTACGCCCACGATGGGCAGTATCTCAGCCTCGGCTAATGTCCCGCACGTGGACCTGGAGGTGGTCACCGGCCATCTCCACGTCACTGCAACTGTTGTTGTTGTTCCTGCCCCGGCCATTTGACCGGCTTCGCTCCATGTTGGAGCTCTCAATTGTTATATGCGTTTGCACAAATGCACTCACACACACACCCACTAATGCAGTCTCTTATCTGCTATCTGTTGTTTTCGTTCTATTTATAGAACGCTGTTTGGCGTAAACAAGTAAACAACTTGTTTTTGATTGGTCACTGTGCTTATCAGCACCACTGGAAAAGAAAATTGATGCGCGCACCAAATTCGAACGTCCGCTCGCGACGACCGTCTAAAGCAAACTGAGTAGATAGGGACATTCGTCACGGATCTCTCCGGGATTTATTTTATGTGGCGTGTACCACGACAAAGGGTTTACTACCACAACACTCAAGGCAGACAAGTGTGCATACACACGAGTGTGTATGTACACAAGACCGTCTATAGTGCACGGGTTTTGGTACGATGCGCCAAACCAGTCGCCCCAGCTAACAACCACCAGCAAATACAGTGGGAGCTTCGCCAGTACCAATTCGGGATGTATGCTTGTCGGGCAAACATCCCCCTCTTGGATGGGAGGCGAAGTGCACCTCTGCTGCTCTCAGGGTCGCAGCGCCCGGTTGGAAAACGCAACTCCACGCCGGAAAATGGCCGAAGCCAGAATCCTACCCGCGATTTGGGTGTCAACCACAGCTACTACGATACTGCCACAAGGGCGCCAACCTCAATCTAGTACTCTGAGTACTAGAACCCGTAGTACCGAAACTTAAACCCATACGTAGGTATGAGTAGGACTCGGTGGGCCCTCACCCTTTTGTCTGACAACACGGATGGGCTAACCAGCTTTTGCCACATCAGTCGCCTCATACGACAAGCCGTGAGCGCTGAGATGGTATTCTAAGCCCCGCCATCACACAAGGGAGTTTAACGTCTACGTCTCTCGCATCTGTCGACGTCGCTGAAATGCGGCATTGGCAAATGCCTCTAGCAGCCTCGTCTGTTCCGTTGTTTCGGTCAACCCAGACACACACCAAACATTCTCTTGTCCCAAACTTATACCCAGTCCAACTAAGTCACGCAAATCTACATAGAGTGGGCAAATACACAAAATATGTAGCCAGTCTTCATTTTCTGCACCACAATTACAAGCAGCCTCTGAAATATGAACGCATTGAGCGACCCGTGGCCTGTTAGTAAGAATCCGGCGCATAGTGTAAAACTAAAATCTCTACGGCTGTAGACGAAGCTTGCGTCTGGGAAAAACTGACCCATCAGTTGACCATGACCATGTTCACCGCCATCCCATCGGAGTTGCCCCTCACGTTGCAAGCATTCGTCCAGCAATGCCATTATCTGCCTCCTGTCAAGACCAGAAATGTCTCGTCCGTAAAGCCAGTCTATGTACACGAGTGGATAGTTCCGTCTGATTTTAAACATAACTGCCCTTTGCATGGCTCCAGGTCCAGTGGTGGGGCACCAGAAAGTATTTGCAGAGCTAATGTTGACACCGTGCGGCATACCGGCATGCTACTGAGTAGAATCAAACGCTGACAGGACAAGAGTTACCGCCTGGCAACACTTGACCTGCAAATGCTCGAATACCACACAGAAGCACCGAATAGCGCACAAGGCAGCATGAGCCCAGTATAAACGGTCCGCCTCGCCCGAGAGGTGAGACCCCAGTCCACACGAAGTACACGCGCCAATGCTCCGACCACCCCAGATAGACGATCACGCAATGATGCGATATGCGGATAAAAATTCATTCTTTCTCCTACAGTGATGCCCAAGTAGCGGCAATTCGTGACATATCTGAGGCTTGTTTCCGCGAACCGTATCGTTGGCTTCCTGTTAGGAGACAATTTTCCCTTAAGAAGCATGATAACCGTTTTCCTAGTGGAAATAGAGACTCCTGTTTCGTTCCCCCAATCGCTTACCATGGATAGCAGCTGTTGTCCTTTCGGTAGCAATAGGTCATCTGCATATGCACACAACGCGCAGTGCTGTTCTAGACGCCGAAGAAGTTTGTCCATCACGAGATTCCAAATGAATGGACCGCTGATGGATCCTTGTGGGCATCCACGCGTTACAGCAACCGTAACCTCGTCTCGTCGTATTTATTGACCATGGTCGCGCTTCTACTTGAGAAAAAACTCTGCCATATTCCCATTTCTCTGCAGCCGGAGTTCTGTAGGCACTGTAGCGCTGATCCCCATTCTACGTGGTCGAAGGCACCCTTGAAGTCAATGAACATGCCAAGCACATAAGTAGTTTGGCTGTTCGCGACGCTGTTCATTACATGCCTCAAAGCATCCTCGACGCTGAGCCCTGGTTTGAAACCATATTGTACTTCGCATTCCTCTTGGAGAACGTCCTTTTCGCGATTTACCATAATTGCCTCCAGAACTTTACCTAATACTGGCAGCAGGCAGATACCCCGGTAGGACGCTGGATCACTCTTGTCCTTGTCGGGGCTCTTAAGTAGAGCAACCACGCGTGGCCTTTTCCACTCAGTAGGAAAATATCCTTCGTCTAAACAACGGGACAGCAGTGCTTGTAGAAGCTGTGGAATAGAGCGCCATAATTATTTACAAATCGCTCCTGTGATGCCGTCCATTCCAGGGGAGCGTCTGCTCCTGAGTTTGGCAACGCAAGTATCCACCTCGTGTGCTTGGAGAGCCGGCGGAGCCTCCACTGGTAAGGTAATGGGTGCTTCCGACTCCGCAGCTGGGAAAAAGTTGCGGAGAAGCACTCGCGCGCAGTCGTGCCAAGCATCAACTAGCCATTCTTCTGTGCGAAGACTCCCAATCTCGCAGGTCTTCTTACGGCCGCGGTATATGTGATACACATGCCCCCATGGATCATTGCTATGTGTTCTGACGAAAGAGTGCAAATTTCCTTCTTTTGGTGCGAGAATTTTCTTCTTGTACTCCATTATAGAAATTCTCAACGAAATCGCGATGTGTCTTGCGTCATTGTGTTCTCCACGTCGACGAGCATTTTGGAGTTGTCGCCTTAGTCTTCTCACGTCATAGCGCTTCGTATCTAGGTCGGCAGTCCACCAACCCACTCTGCGATTGGTTCTTGCACATTTGACTCCTATCGCTCTATTGCATGCTGTATGTACATGTGATCGTAGCGTCGCCACTTGGTCGTCGATTGTCTCTCTTGACAGGTTTTGTGGCAGTTCTGCAACCAATCTTCTGGTTTCCTCACCAAACAATCTCCAGTTTGCTTTTTCAAGGTTCCAGGAAGGTACATGGGCTCTGCTCTCAACTGTGTTGCCAGGATTCACTTTGGCCACGACGGATAATGTTGTGGTCACTTAAATTCCATTCCTCCACTCTCCAGTTATATGTGGCCCATATAGACGCTGCATCATTGGCTATTGTCAGGTCGATGTCACTTCTGGCCCGGCGTTTGTCGAACGTGTATACTTTGTATACTGTACGAGATAAGCACACTGGTTCGGCTACATTGCAGCCACTCTGCCAGTATTTCACCCCGATGATAGTTTGGATGGCCCCGAGAATGTTCGGAGAGCTTGCTGAACCACATAGGAGATACTGCATTAGCGTCCAGTCCATAGATGCATGACGTGCGGGTGGCCCGCAGCTGCACCGCATCTATGTATTCCAGGTAGGGACCTAAATCAGCGCGATGCCGACAGTATATCGAGCAGAGGAAGAATGAGCCAAAACTTCCTTTTATTCTCACGCATACACATTAAATGCCCCGAGGGGAGCCCTCTTAAGCGACAGTTGCGGCAGTCCACCGGTTTGGCACATTTCGTCGCTACGTGTCCGGAAGCCCCACACTAGCGACATACGTCAGATTTGAAATGGCATTGTGCCACCCTATGGTCGAAGCTTAGGCAACGATGGCAGGCATAAGTGCGGACTATTGGGCGGCACTCGTCCAGTCTTCTGAAGCATGGCTGTGGCTTTGTCGTCCATTTTCAGTGTTAGATTTACAGTGTCACCATCAGTGACAGACCATCTCTTGGTTTCCAAATGATCCGCAGACTTAAAGGCACCCGGAGACATCTCTTCTTTGAAATGGTTGACATATAGTTCTTCCATAAACTCCTCTGGCGATATGCCAGTATCAACATCAAAGATAGTTATCCTCTGGCGCAGTCCATTGTTGGGCTTGATAGTTAAACCAACTTCTCAAACTTCTTGTTCGATACAATCTTCTTAATTTCTCTGATAGAAGGGGCGCAGATAATCGCGCCACCGCGCTTTAGGGGTCGTATTTCATGCACTCGACAATTAAGGGTAGGCCCAACTTCTTTGATAACTTTTTTGGCTATCTCGGCACCAGAAATATTCGGATCTCCACTAGTGACAACAGCTGACCATGTTTCCACAACATTTCTAGTCTGGGCAGGGGGAGCAGGAGCAGCTTCGGCAATGGGACAGGTGGCGGCAGGAGGCCGCATTAGTGGTGAACTTAGCTTATTTTCGAGCACTCCAATTCTAATGTTTTATTCAACTTATTCTTACAGCTAAAACCGCATAGCTGCGCTGCCGGTTACGCCAGCAGCGGAGCGGCTTCATACATAATTTGTCTTATCAGCATAATCGGGAGATTATGTATGTATGTATATTTATGCCGCAATTGGTCAGCGTGTGTCTGCTGACTTAGCGTAGCCTATAAGTGGGTGATCATATTACACGCTCACTTGAAAGAGTTTTGTTTGTGTACTGCAACAATGTGTTGCTGATATATTTATGTTTTGTTTGTGTACTGCAACAATGTGTTGCTGATATATTTATGCTTAATCGATGTTATTTTATTGGTACAGTGTACCCTCAATATATGCGTATACTACACGCCATTGAGGTAACAAGCTCGTCGTAGCACTCAATGGCAGTAAAAATAGCAATGGCGGCATCATGGTCAATGTAGGCGCGAATTACTGCTTCTTTCACTCCATGCTGCATCGACGTGAGTTTTTCGACGATAGACGAAGCGCCACCGACTATTATGCTATCTATGGAGCGAGAGGGAATAACAGTTGGATCAGCACGAGGTGTTTCAGCAGTAACACCATTGGAAGTGGCAACACATTCACTCGGCTCCAATTCTACCCGTTTGGCCTTGGATTGTCCATCTGAGTTGTCCTCGCGGGTTCGAGATTTAGATTTCTTGCCTCGTTTGACGGAGGTGATAGAGGCATCGGACTCCATCATTGAGATACTGCTATCGCGTACTTCTCGCTCTTTATGCAGTAGGCGACGTCACCTTGGGCATGGTACCGCAATCAAAAACACCCAGTAAGTGAGAGAGCTATTTCCGATTTAGTTCACGACGAGATTATTCAAACTTGCCTTGGTAGGCTTTGCTAACAGAGAAATTATAAAATTCGAAATCGCCTTAGTAGGCTTTGCTAGCAAAATGCACGCGTATAAGACCGCGTTGAATAGGGGCACGACGGTTGCCAAAGTTGGCACCGTTGCAGCTACGCACAGAAATCTCACGTATACGGATTATTGCTGAAAAACTGCTAACCAGCTTTTTGCCACATCAGTCGCCTCATATGACAAGCCGTGACCGCTGAGATGGTATTCTAAGCCCCGCCATCACATGGGGGAGGTGCCAGCGTCAGCGAACGCCTCCAGCCTCTGCATCCTCTCTGGCGTCTTTGTGGCCGCTTTCACTCTTCCGGGAAGTATCCACTTGCTAAACAGCGGGAATACATCGCTGCCAAGTGCTGGGGGATAGCTCTCCAGACCGCCTTTGCAACCGCTCCAGTGATCCCATCCAATCCTCGAGATCGCCTGCTCTTCAACCGCGCAATGCATGCAGACACCTCCAAAACCTTGAGAGCTGGAGGAGCTCTAGACTCCGCAACTGGGAAAAAGTTGCGGAGGAACACTCGCGCACAGTCGTTCCACGACACAACTGTCTGGCCATTGGTCGTCTGTGCTCGTCTCGCGGCGTCCTATCGCCCTATCGCACGCTTGGTGTACTATAGACCGTAGGGCCGCTACCTGTTCGTCCATCGGTGTGTCTACCGAGATCGCCTCTGCTCCTCCGATGACCTCCTCATCGAACAATCGCCAACGCGCCCTCGCGAGATTCCAGGACGGCACAGGAGGGAAACTCTCGACTGCGTTCTGGGGCCCAGGTGTCACCACAACAGAGATTCTGTTGTGGTCACTCAGGACCCACTCGTCCACTCTCCATTGGTATGCAGCCCATACCAATGCTGCGTCATTGGCGATTGTGACGTCGATGTCGCTCCTCCCGTTCGGTCCATCGAAGGTGAATACCTCGCTGTATTCATTCAGAGCTCCAGCACTACTCCCCCTACTGATCCACTCAGCCAGCAGCTCACCCCGCTGTTGGTTAAATGTCTCTGATTCACATCAGAAACTTTGCTAAACCACAGGGGGGATGGCAGGCGTGTTGCTAGCGTGCAACAACACTTCATCCAAGTAGTCCAGGTACGGCTCAACATCTGCTCCAAATTGGCAGTATACGGAGGACAGGTAGGCTGTGCCAAAGCCACCCGTCACTCTCATGCACACCCCAAGGTCCGTTGTCAACTCCTCCATCTGAACGCATACGACGTTCGGGTCATCCACAACGATGGCCGCCTTTTTTCTTTTGTCTGCGTAGACTCGCATACTGGACGGCAGTCCAGTTATGCGATCCAAGTGGGGGCTCACATAAAGTTCCTGGATCAGAGAAGGAGTATCCAAAATTCCTTATCCTAACCCCACGCTCTACTGTCGCGTCGCTGCATCTCGCACAGTTGGTTTGCAAGACACTAAATATTTTAGTGCCTTGCTTGCATCCTTGCTATGACAGCAGCATAAATCGGACATGCCTCCGAGAGCGTGCGATGCCCCGAAGGATGCCCTTTCATTCGGCAGTCCGCCGGCTTCTTATATTTGGCCGCTATATGGCCGGTCTCCCCACATTGGCGGCACGCCGTAGATGCGCTGCATTCAGCCACCTTATGGTTGAATGACATGCATCTGTGACATGCATACGTGCGAACCAGCTTCCTACATCTGAAGGACTGGCAGGTCACGAAGACTCCGCCAGCCTTCTCCAGGATGGTTGCTGCTGCCTCACCTACATCAAGCGTCAGGTTGATCCTGCCACCGTCCGTGACAGACCACCTCTTGGTCTCCAGCCTGACCGCCTCCTTATACTTTTCCAGAGTCATCTCCTCATTGAAGTTCAAGTTATACGCCTCCTCCATAAACTGCTCCGGCGACATTTCAGTGTCGACGTCATAAACAATTATCTTTTGCGCGGTCCTTTGTTGGGCTGAACCACAAGTCCGGCCTCCTTGAATTTTTTACTGCGACCGACGCTCCACATGTCGCCTTCGGACGTCATGCGCAGCACAGTCTCCCCACGCTTCGTCTGGTGGATGCCATGAACACGGATGCTGGCATCACCTCATTTTTCATAATTTCTGCGATTTTTTCGCTCGTGACAGTCGGGTCTTGGCTGCCCGACACGGCTGACCATGTCTCAGCTGGCTTGCTGGGGCGCGGCAGGGCCGTGGGCACAGCCTTGGTGGCAGCAGTGGCCGTGTTTGGCACAGTTGGCGGCACCGTTTGCGAGTTCCTCGTGGATCCAGCTCTGCTCTCCACATGATCTACGCGCAGTATGAGAGCCATGATGAGCTCATCATACTCTGCGGTCGCATCCGCAACGGCCTTTGACAACGCTGGCTCCATACGCGCCTCGAATAGAGCATTCCTGACCATCCGCTATATGCCGGACAGCTCTGCAATAACGGCAGAGGTGCCACCAGCCACGATACTCACAGCTGAGCATCGTAGTACGGCGGGAGCAGCGGAGGGGGCGTCAGCGGTCGTCGGCTTCGCGACGGCGGCATCAGCAGCCAGCTGCGCGACGGCGGCAGTGGCCGTATTCGCGAAATCTCCCTCGGCAGTAGTGCCGGCGGCTATTACGGCAGCGGATGACGCGGTACTTTTCGCGACGGCGCTGTCAACGGCGGCAGCGGTGGTGACGTCGGCAGCACATTGCGACGCAGTGGCTCCGGCATCCATGTCGAGGGACGAGGAGGAGGAGGCTGCTACACCTGCCCTCTCCTTGATCCTCTTCTTGGACGGTGTTACTGGCGCTGTCACCTGTCTTGCGGCGCACTAGGCTACGCCCACGATGGGCAGTATCTCAGCCTCGGCTAATGTCCCGCACGTGGACCTGGAGGTGGTCACCGGCCATCTCCACGTCACTGCAACTGTTGTTGTTGTTCCTGCCCCGGCCATTTGACCGGCTTCGCTCCATGTTGGAGCTCTCAATTGTTATATGCGTTTGCACAAATGCACTCACACACACACCCACTAATGCAGTCTCTTATCTGCTATCTGTTGTTTTCGTTCTATTTATAGAACGCTGTTTGGCGTAAACAAGTAAACAACTTGTTTTTGATTGGTCACTGTGCTTATCAGCACCACTGGAAAAGAAAATTGATGCGCGCACCAAATTCGAACGTCCGCTCGCGACGACCGTCTAAAGCAAACTGAGTAGATAGGGACATTCGTCACGGATCTCTCCGGGATTTATTTTATGTGGCGTGTACCACGACAAAGGGTTTACTACCACAACACTCAAGGCAGACAAGTGTGCATACACACGAGTGTGTATGTACACAAGACCGTCTATAGTGCACGGGTTTTGGTACGATGCGCCAAACCAGTCGCCCCAGCTAACAACCACCAGCAAATACAGTGGGAGCTTCGCCAGTACCAATTCGGGATGTATGCTTGTCGGGCAAACATCCCCCTCTTGGATGGGAGGCGAAGTGCACCTCTGCTGCTCTCAGGGTCGCAGCGCCCGGTTGGAAAACGCAACTCCACGACGGAAAATGGCCGAAGCCAGAATCCTACCCGCGATTTGGGTGTCAACCACAGCTACTACGATACTGCCACAAGGGCGCCAACCTCAATCTAGTACTCTGAGTACTAGAACCCGTAGTACCGAAACTTAAACCCATACGTAGGTATGAGTAGGACTCGGTGGGCCCTCACCCTTTTGTCTGACAACACGGATGGGCTAACCAGCTTTTGCCACATCAGTCGCCTCATACGACAAGCCGTGAGCGCTGAGATGGTATTCTAAGCCCCGCCATCACACAAGGGAGTTTAACGTCTACGTCTCTCGCATCTGTCGACGTCGCTGAAATGCGGCATTGGCAAATGCCTCTAGCAGCCTCGTCTGTTCCGTTGTTTCGGTCAACCCAGACACACACCAAACATTCTCTTGTCCCAAACTTATACCCAGTCCAACTAAGTCACGCAAATCTACATAGAGTGGGCAAATACACAAAATATGTAGCCAGTCTTCATTTTCTGCACCACAATTACAAGCAGCCTCTGAAATATGAACGCATTGAGCGACCCGTGGCCTGTTAGTAAGAATCCGGCGCATAGTGTAAAACTAAAATCTCTACGGCTGTAGATGAAGCTTGCGTCTGGGAAAAACTGATGGGTCACATGACCATGTTCACCGCCATCCCATCGGAGTTGCCCCTCACGTTGCAAGCATTCGTCCAGCAATGCCATTATCTGCCTCCTGTCAATACCAGAAATGTTTCGTCCGTAAAGCCAGTCTATGTACACGAGTGGATAGTTCCGTCTGATTTTAAACATAACTGCCCTTTGCATGGCTCCAGGTCCAGTGGTGGGGCACCAGAAAGTACCTGCAGAGCTAATGTTGACACCGTGCGGCATACCGGCATGCTACCGAGTAGAATCAAACGCTGACAGGACAAGAGTTACCGCCTGGCAACACTTGACCTGCAAATGCTCGAATACCACACAGAAGCACCGAATAGCGCACAAGGCAACATGAGCCCAGTATAAACGGTCCGCCTCGCCCGAGAGGTGAGACCCCAGTCCACACGAAGTACACGCGCCAATGCTCCGACCACCCCAGATAGACGATCACGCAATGATGCGATATGCGGATAAAAATTCATTCTTTCTCCGACAGTGGTGCCCAAGTAGCGGCAATTCGTGACATATCTGAGGCTTGTTTCCGCGAACCGTATCGTGGGCTTCCTGTTAGGAGACAATTTTCCCTTAAGAAGCATGATAACCGTTTTCCTAGTGGAAATAGAGACTCCTGTTTCGTTCCCCCAATCGCTTACCATGGATAGCAGCTGTTGTCCTTTCGGTAGCAATAGGTCATCTGCATATGCACACAACGCGCAGTGCTGTTCTAGACGCCGAAGAAGTTTGTCCATCACGAGATTCCAAATGAATGGACCGCTGATGGATCCTTGTGGGCATCCACGCGTTACAGCAACCGTAACCTCGTCTCGTCGTATTTATTGACCATGGTCGCGCTTCTACTTGAGAAATAACTCTGCCATATTCCCATTTCTCTGCAGCCGGAGTTCTGTAGGCACTGTAGCGCTGATCCCCATTCTACGTGGTCGAAGGCACCCTTGAAGTCAATGAACATGCCAAGCACATAAGTAGTTTGGCTGTTCGCGACGCTGTTCATTACATGCCTCAAAGCATCCTCGACGCTGAGCCCTGGTTTGAAACCATATTGTACTTCGCATTCCTCTTGGAGAACGTCCTTTTCGCGATTTACCATAATTGCCTCCAGAACTTTACCTAATACTGGCAGCAGGCAGATACCCCGGTAGGACGCTGGATCACTCTTGTCCTTGTCGGGGCTCTTAAGTAGAGCAACCACGCGTGGCCTTTTCCACTCAGTAGGAAAATATCCTTCGTCTAAACAACGGGACAGCAGTGCTTGTAGAAGCTGTGGAATAGAGCGCCATAATTATTTACAAATCGCTCCTGTGATGCCGTCCATTCCAGGGGAGCGTCTGCTCCTGAGTTTGGCAACGCAAGTATCCACCTCGTGTGCTTGGAGAGCCGGCGGAGCCTCCACTGGTAAGGTAATGGGTGCTTCCGACTCCGCAGCTGGGAAAAAGTTGCGGAGAAGCACTCGCGCGCAGTCGTGCCAAGCATCAACTAGCCATTCTTCTGTGCGAAGACTCCCAATCTCGCAGGTCTTCTTACGGCCGCGGTATATGTGATACACATGCCCCCATGGATCATTGCTATGTGTTCTGACGAAAGAGTGCAAATTTCCTTCTTTTGGTGCGAGAATTTTCTTCTTGTACTCCATTATAGAAATTCTCAACGAAATCGCGATGTGTCTTGCGTCATTGTGTTCTCCACGTCGACGAGCATTTTGGAGTTGTCGCCTTAGTCTTCTCACGTCATAGCGCTTCGTATCTAGGTCGGCAGTCCACCAACCCACTCTGCGATTGGTTCTTGCACATTTGACTCCTATCGCTCTATTGCATGCTGTATGTACATGTGATCGTAGCGTCGCCACTTGGTCGTCGATTGTCTCTCTTGACAGGTTTTGTGGCAGTTCTGCAACCAATCTTCTGGTTTCCTCACCAAACAATCTCCAGTTTGCTTTTTCAAGGTTCCAGGAAGGTACAGGGGCTCTGCTCTCAACTGTGTTGCCAGGATTCACTTTGGCCGACGTGGATAATGTTGTGGTCACTTAAATCCCATTCCTCCACTCTCCAGTTATATGTGGCCCATATAGACGCTGCATCATTGGCTATTGTCAGGTCGATGTCACTTCTGGCCCGGCGTTTGTCGAACGTGTATACTTCGTATACTGTACGAGATAAGCACACTGGTTCGGCTACATTGCAGCCACTCTGCCAGTATTTCACCCCCGATGATAGTTTGGATGGCCCCGAGAATGTTCGGAGAGCTTGCTGAACCACATAGGAGATACTGCATTAGCGTCCAGTCCATAGATGCATGGCGTGCGGGTGGCCCGCAGCTGCACCGCATCTATGTATTCCAGGTAGGGACCTAAATCAGCGCGATGCCGACAGTATATCGAGCAGAGGAAGAATGAGCCAAAACTTCCTTTTATTCTCACGCATACACATTAAATGCCCGAGGGGAGCCCTCTTAAGCGACAGTTGCGGCAGTCCACCGGTTTGGCACATTTCGTCGCTACGTGTCCGGAAGCCCCACACTAGCGACATACGTCAGATTTGAAATGGCATTGTGCCACCCTATGGTCGAAGCTTAGGCAACGATGGCAGGCATAAGTGCGGACTATTGGGCGGCACTCGTCCAGTCTTCTGAAGCATGGCTGTGGCTTTGTCGTCCATTTTCAGTGTTAGATTTACAGTGTCACCATCAGTGACAGACCATCTCTTGGTTTCCAAATGATCCGCAGACTTAAAGGCACCCGGAGACATCTCATCTTTGAAATGGTTGACATATAGTTCTTCCATAAACTCCTCTGGCGATATGCCAGTATCAACATCAAAGATAGTTATCCTCTGGCGCAGTCCATTGTTGGGCTTGATAGTTAAACCAACTTCTCAAACTTCTTGTTCGATACAATCTTCTTAATTTCTCTGATAGAAGCCACCGCGCTTTAGGGGTCGTACTTCATGCACTCGACAATTAAGGGTAGGCCCAACTTCTTTGATAACTTTTTTGGCTATCTCGGTACCAGAAATATTCGGATCTCCACTAGTGACAACAGCTGACCATGTTTCCACAACATTTCTAGTCTGGGCAGGGGGAGCAGGAGCAGCTTCGGCAATGGGACAGGTGGCGGCAGGAGGCCGCATTAGTGGTGAACTTAGCTTATTTTCGAGCACTCCAATTCTAATGTTTTATTCAATTTATTCTTACAGCTAAAACCGCAAAGCTGCGCTGCCGGTTACGCCAGCAGCGGAGCGGCTTCATACATAATTTGTCTTATCAGCATAATCGGGAGAGAGAGAGTCTTATGTACTTATTTGTATGTATGTATATTTATGCCGCAATTGGTCAGCGTGTGTCTGCTGACTTAGCGTAGCCTATAAGTGGGTGATCATATTACACGCTCACTTGAAAGAGTTTTGTTTGTGTACTGCAACAATGTGTTGCTGATATATTTATGTTTTGTTTGTGTAATGCAACAATGTGTTGCTGATATATTTATGCTTAATCGATGTTATTTTATTGGTACAGTGTACCCTCAATATATGCGTATACTACACGCCATTGAGGTAAGAAGCTCGTCGTAGCACTCAATGGCAGTAAAAATAGCAATGGCGGCATCATGGTCAATGTAGGCGCGAATTACTGCTTCTTTCACTCCATGCTGCATCGACGTGAGTTTTTCGACGATAGACGAAGCGCCACCGACTATTATGCTATCTATGGAGCGAGAGGGAATAACAGTTGGATCAGCACGAGGTGTTTCAGCAGTAACACCATTGGAAGTGGCAACACATTCACTCGGCTCCAATTCTACCCGTTTGGCCTTGGATTGTCCATCTGAGTTGTCCTCGCGGGTTCGAGATTTAGATTTCTTGCCTCGTTTGACGGAGGTGATAGAGGCATCGGACTCCATCATTGAGATACTGCTATCGCGTACTTCTCGCTCTTTATGCAGTAGGCGACGTCACCTTGGGCATGGTACCGCAATCAAAAACACTCAGTAAGTGAGAGAGCTATTTCCGATTTAGTTCACGACGAGATTATTCAAAATTGCCTTGGTAGGCTTTGCTAACAGAGAAATTATAAAATTCGAAATCGCCTTAGTAGGCTTTGCTAGCAAAATGCACGCGTATAAGACCGCGTTGAATAGGGGCACGACGGTTGCCAAAGTTGGCACCGTTGCAGCTACGCACAGAAATCTCAACGTTTTACACGTATACGGATTATTGCTGAAAAACTGCTAACCAGCTTTTTGCCACATCAGTCGCCTCATATGACAAGCCGTGACCGCTGAGATGGTATTCTAAGCCCCGCCATCACACAAGGGAGTTTAACGTCTACGTCTCTCGCATCTGTCGACGTCGCTGAAATGCGGCATTGGCAAATGCCTCTAGCAGCCTCGTCTGTTCCGTTGTTTCGGTCAACCCAGACACACACCAAACATTCTCTTGTCCCAAACTTATACCCAGTCCAACTAAGTCACGCAAATCTACATAGAGTGGGCAAATACACAAAATATGTAGCCAGTCTTCATTTTCTGCACCACAATTACAAGCAGCCGATTGCGAGAGGTTCCTCTGAAATATGAACGCATTGAGCGACCCGTGGCCTGTTAGTAAGAATCCGGCGCATAGTGTAAAACTAAAATCTCTACGGCTGTAGACGAAGCTTGCGTCTGGGAAAAACTGACCCATCAGTTGACCATGACCATGTTCACCGCCATCCCATCGGAGTTGCCCCTCACGTTGCAAGCATTCGTCCAGCAATGCCATTATCTGCCTCCTGTCAAGACCAGAAATGTCTCGTCCGTAAAGCCAGTCTATGTACACGAGTGGATAGTTCCGTCTGATTTTACACATAACTGCCCTTTGCATGGCTCCAGGTCCAGTGGTGGGGCACCAGAAAGTACCTGCAGAGCTAATGTTGACACCGTGCGGCATACCGGCATGGTACTGAGTAGAATCAAACGCTGACAGGACAAGAGTTACCGCCTGGCAACACTTGACCTGCAAATGCTCGAATACCACACAGAAGCACCGAATAGCGCACAAGGCAGCATGAGCCCAGTATAAACGGTCCGCCTCGCCCGAGAGGTGAGACCCCAGTCCACACGAAGTACACGCGCCAATGCTCCGACCACCCCAGATAGACGATCACGCAATGATGCGATATGCGGATAAAAATTCATTCTTTCTCCTACAGTGATGCCCAAGTAGCGGCAATTCGTGACATATCTGAGGCTTGTTTCCGCGAACCGTATCGTGGGCTTCCTGTTAGGAGACAATTTTCCCTTAAGAAGCATGATAACCGTTTTCCTAGTGGAAATACAAGTAGCAATAGGTCATCTGCATATGCACACAACGCGCAGTGCTGTTCTAGACGCCGAAGAAGTTTGTCCATCACGAGATTCCAAATGAATGGACCGCTGATGGATCCTTGTGGGCATCCACGCGTTACAGCAACCGTAACCTCGTCTCGTCGTATTTATTGACCATGGTCGCGCTTCTACTTGAGAAGAAACTCTGCCATATTCCCATTTCTCTGCAGCCGGAGTTCTGTAGGCACTGTAGCGCTGATCCCCATTCTACGTGGTCGAAGGCACCCTTGAAGTCAATGAACATGCCAAGCACATAAGTAGTTTGGCTGTTCGCGACGCTGTTCATTACATGCCTCAAAGCATCCTCGACGCTGAGCCCTGGTTTGAAACCATATTGTACTTCGCATTCCTCTTGGAGAACGTCCTTTTCGCGATTTACCATAATTGCCTCCAGAACTTTACCTAATACTGACAGCAGGCAGATACCCCGGTAGGACGCTGGATCACTCTTGTCCTTGTCGGGGCTCTTAAGTAGAGCAACCACGCGTGGCCTTTTCCACTCAGTAGGAAAATATCCTTCGTCTAAACAACGGGACAGCAGTGCTTGTAGAAGCTGTGGAATAGAGCGCCATAATTATTTACAAATCGCTCCTGTGATGCCGTCCATTCCAGGGGAGCGTCTGCTCCTGAGTTTGGCAACGCAAGTATCCACCTCGTGTGCTTGGAGAGCCGGCGGAGCCTCCACTGGTAAGGTAATGGGTGCTTCCGACTCCGCAGCTGGGAAAAAGTTGCGGAGAAGCACTCGCGCGCAGTCGTGCCAAGCATCAACTAGCCATTCTTCTGTGCGAAGACTCCCAATCTCGCAGGTCTTCTTACGGCCGCGGTATATGTGATACACATGCCCCCATGGATCATTGCTATGTGTTCTGACGAAAGAGTGCAAATTTCCTTCTTTTGGTGCGAGAATTTTCTTCTTGTACTCCATTATAGAAATTCTCAACGAAATCGCGATGTGTCTTGCGTCATTGTGTTCTCCACGTCGACGAGCATTTTGGAGTTGTCGCCTTAGTCTTCTCACGTCATAGCGCTTCGTATCTAGGTCGGCAGTCCACCAACCCACTCTGCGATTGGTTCTTGCACATTTGACTCCTATCGCTCTATTGCATGCTGTATGTACATGTGATCGTAGCGTCGCCACTTGGTCGTCGATTGTCTCTCTTGACAGGTTTTGTGGCAGTTCTGCAACCAATCTTCTGGTTTCCTCACCAAACAATCTCCAGTTTGCTTTTTCAAGGTTCCAGGAAGGTACAGGGGCTCTGCTCTCAACTGTGTTGCCAGGATTCACTTTGGCCGACGTGGATAATGTTGTGGTCACTTAAATCCCATTCCTCCACTCTCCAGTTATATGTGGCCCATATAGACGCTGCATCATTGGCTATTGTCAGGTCGATGTCACTTCTGGCCCGGCGTTTGTCGAACGTGTATACTTCGTATACTGTACGAGATAAGCACACTGGTTCGGCTACATTGCAGCCACTCTGCCAGTATTTCACCCCGATGATAGTTTGGATGGCCCCGAGAATGTTCGGAGAGCTTGCTGAACCACATAGGAGATACTGCATTAGCGTCCAGTCCATAGATGCATGGCGTGCGGGTGGCCCGCAGCTGCACCGCATCTATGTATTCCAGGTAGGGACCTAAATCAGCGCGATGCCGACAGTATATCGAGCAGAGGAAGAATGAGCCAAAACTTCCTTTTATTCTCACGCATACACATTAAATGCCCCGAGGGGAGCCCTCTTAAGCGACAGTTGCGGCAGTCCACCGGTTTGGCACATTTCGTCGCTACGTGTCCGGAAAGCCCCACACTAGCGACATACGTCAGATTTGAAATGGCATTGTGCCACCCTATGGTCGAAGCTTAGGCAACGATGGCAGGCATAAGTGCGGACTATTGGGCGGCACTCGTCCAGTCTTCTGAAGCATGGCTGTGGCTTTGTCGTCCATTTTCAGTGTTAGATTTACAGTGTCACCATCAGTGACAGACCATCTCTTGGTTTCCAAATGATCCGCAGACTTAAAGGCACCCGGAGACATCTCATCTTTGAAATGGTTGACATATAGTTCTTCCATAAACTCCTCTGGCGATATGCCAGTATCAACATCAAAGATAGTTATCCTCTGGCGCAGTCCATTGTTGGGCTTGATAGTTAAACCAACTTCTCAAACTTCTTGTTCGATACAATCTTCTTAATTTCTCTGATAGAAGCCACCGCGCTTTAGGGGTCGTACTTCATGCACTCGACAATTAAGGGTAGGCCCAACTTCTTTGATAACTTTTTTGGCTATCTCGGTACCAGAAATATTCGGATCTCCACTAGTGACAACAGCTGACCATGTTTCCACAACATTTCTAGTCTGGGCAGGGGGAGCAGGAGCAGCTTCGGCAATGGGACAGGTGGCGGCAGGAGGCCGCATTAGTGGTGAACTTAGCTTATTTTCGAGCACTCCAATTCTAATGTTTTATTCAATGTATTCTTACAGCTAAAACCGCAAAGCTGCGCTGCCGGTTACGCCAGCAGCGGAGCGGCTTCATACATAATTTGTCTTATCAGCATAATCGGGAGAGAGAGAGTCTTATGTACTTATTTGTATGTATGTATATTTATGCCGCAATTGGTCAGCGTGTGTCTGCTGACTTAGCGTAGCCTATAAGTGGGTGATCATATTACACACTCACTTGAAAGAGTTTTGTTTGTGTACTGCAACAATGTGTTGCTGATATATTTATGTTTTGTTTGTGTACTGCAACAATGTGTTGCTGATATATTTATGCTTAATCGATGTTATTTTATTGGTACAGTGTACCCTCAATATATGCGTATACTACACGCCATTGAGGTAAGAAGCTCGTCGTAGCACTCAATGGCAGTAAAAATAGCAATGGCGGCATCATGGTCAATGTAGGCGCGAATTACTGCTTCTTTCACTCCATGCTGCATCGACGTGAGTTTTTCGACGATAGACGAAGCGCCACCGACTATTATGCTATCTATGGAGCGAGAGGGAATAACAGTTGGATCAGCACGAGGTGTTTCAGCAGTAACACCATTGGAAGTGGCAACACATTCACTCGGCTCCAATTCTACCCGTTTGGCCTTGGATTGTCCATCTGAGTTGTCCTCGCGGGTTCGAGATTTAGATTTCTTGCCTCGTTTGACGGAGGTGATAGAGGCATCGGACTCCATCATTGAGATACTGCTATCGCGTACTTCTCGCTCTTTATGCAGTAGGCGACGTCACCTTGGGCATGGTACCGCAATCAAAACACTCAGTAAGTGAGAGAGCTATTTCCGATTTAGTTCACGACGAGATTATTCAAAATTGCCTTGGTAGGCTTTGCTAACAGAGAAATTATAAAATTCGAAATCGCCTTAGTAGGCTTTGCTAGCAAAATGCACGCGTATAAGACCGCGTTGAATAGGGGCACGACGGTTGCCAAAGTTGGCACCGTTGCAGCTACGCACAGAAATCTCAACGTTTTACACGTATACGGATTATTGCTGAAAAACTGCTAACCAGCTTTTTGCCACATCAGTCGCCTCATATGACAAGCCGTGACCGCTGAGATGGTATTCTAAGCCCCGCCATCACATGGGGGAGGTGCCAGCGTCAGCGAACGCCTCCAGCCTCTGCATCCTCTCTGGCGTCTTTGTGGCCGCTTTCACTCTTCCGGGAAGTATCCACTTGCTAAACAGCGGGAATACATCGCTGCCAAGTGCTGGGGGATAGCTCTCCAGACCGCCTTTGCAACCGCTCCAGTGATCCCATCCAATCCTCGAGATCGCCTGCTCTTCAACCGCGCAATGCATGCAGACACCTCCAAAACCTTGAGAGCTGGAGGAGCTCTAGACTCCGCAACTGGGAAAAAGTTGCGGAGGAACACTCGCGCACAGTCGTTCCACGACACAACTGTCTGGCCATTGGTCGTCTGTGCTCGTCTCGCGGCGTCCTATCGCCCTATCGCACGCTTGGTGTACTATAGACCGTAGGGCCGCTACCTGTTCGTCCATCGGTGTGTCTACCGAGATCGCTACCTACTGATCCACTCAGCCAGCAGCTCACCCCGCTGTTGGTTAAATGTCTCTGATTCACATCAGAAACTTTGCTAAACCACAGGGGGGATGGCAGGCGTGTTGCTAGCGTGCAACAACACTTCATCCAAGTAGTCCAGGTACGGCTCAACATCTGCTCCAAATTGGCAGTATACGGAGGACAGGTAGGCTGTGCCAAAGCCACCCGTCACTCTCATGCACACCCCAAGGTCCGTTGTCAACTCCTCCATCTGAACGCATACGACGTTCGGGTCATCCACAACGATGGCCGCCTTTTTTCTTTTGTCTGCGTAGACTCGCATACTGGACGGCCAGTCCAGTTATGCGATCCAAGTGGGGGCTCACATAAAGTTCCTGGATCAGAGAAGGAGTATCCAAAATTCCTTATCCTAACCCCACGCTCTACTGTCGCGTCGCTGCATCTCGCACAGTTGGTTTGCAAGACACTAAATATTTTAGTGCCTTGCTTGCATCCTTGCTATGACAGCAGCATGCCTCCGAGAGCGTGCGATGCCCCGAAGGATGCCCTTTCATTCGGCAGTTTCGGCAGTCCGCCGGCTTCTTATATTTGGCCGCTATATGGCCGGTCTTCCCACATTGGCGGCACGCCGTAGATGCGCTGCATTCAGCCACCTTATGGTTGAATGACATGCATCTGTGACATGCATACGTGCGAACCAGCTTCCTACATCTGAAGGACTGGCAGGTCACGAAGACTCCGCCAGCCTTCTCCAGGATGGTTGCTGCTGCCTCATCTACATCAAGCGTCAGGTTGATCCTGCCACCGTCCGTGACAGACCACCTCTTGGTCTCCAGCCTGACCGCCTCCTTATACTTTTCCAGAGTCATCTCCTCATTGAAGTTCAAGTTATACGCCTCCTCCATAAACTGCTCCGGCGACATTTCAGTGTCGACGTCATAAACAATTATCTTTTGGCGCGGTCCTTTGTTGGGCTGAACCACAAGTCCGGCCTCCTTGAATTTTTACTGCGACCGACGCTCCACATGTCGCCTTCGGACATCATGCGCAGCACAGTCTCCCCACGCTTCGTCTGGTGGATGCCATGAACACGGATGCTGGCATCATCTCATTTTTCATAATTTCTGCGATTTTTTCGCTCGTGACAGTCGGGTCTTGGCTGCCCGACACGGCTGACCATGTCTCAGCGCGGCAGGGCCGTGGGCACAGCCTTGGTGGCAGCAGTGGCCGTGTTTGGCACAGGTGGCGGCGTGGTTGGCGGCACCGTTTGCGAGTTCCTCGTGGATCCAGCGATCCAGCTCTGCTCTCCGCATGATCTACGCGCAGTATGAGAGCCATGATGAGCTCATCATACTCTGCGGTCGCATCCGCAACGGCCTTTGACAACGCTGGCTCCATACGCGCCTCGAATAGAGCATTCCTGACCATCCGCTATATGCCGGACAGCTCTGCAATAACGGCAGAGGTGCCACCAGCCACGATACTCACAGCTGAGCATCGTAGTACGGCGGGAGCAGCGGAGGGGGCGTCAGCGGTCGTCGGCTTCGCGACGGCGGCAGTGGCCGTATTCGCGAAATCTCCCTCGGCAGTAGTGCCGGCGGCTATTACGGCAGCGGATGACGCGGTAACTTTTCGCGACGGCGCTGTCAACGGCGGCAGCGGTGGTGACCGTCGGCAGCACATTGCGACGCAGTGGCTTCCCGGCATCCATGTCGAGGGACGAGGAGGAGGAGGCTTGCTACACTTTCGAACGTCCGCTCGCGACGACCGTCTAAAGCAAACTGAGTAGATAGGGACATTCGTCACGGATCTCGCCGGAGTGTGTATGTACACAAGACCGTCTATAGTGCACGGGTTTTGGTACGATGCGCCAAACCAGTCGCCCCAGCTAACAACCACCAGCAAATACAGTGGGAGCTTCGCCAGTACCAATTCGGGATGTATGCTTGTCGGGCAAACATCCCCCTCTTGGATGGGAGGCGAAGTGCACCTCTGCTGCTCTCAGGGTCGCAGCGCCCGGTTGGAAAAACGCAACTCCACGCCGGAAAATGGCCGAAGCCAGAATCCTACCCGCGATTTGGGTGTCAACCACAGCTACTACGATACTGCCACAAGGGCGCCAACCTCAATCTAGTACTCTGAGTACTAGAACCCGTAGTACCGAAACTTAAACCCATACGTAGGTATGAGTAGGACTCGGTGGGCCCTCACCCTTTTGTCTGACAACACGGATGGGCTAACCAGCTTTTGCCACATCAGTCGCCTCATACGACAAGCCGTGAGCGCTGAGATGGTATTCTAAGCCCCGCCATCACACAAGGGAGTTTAAACGTCTACGTCTCTCGCATCTGTCGACGTCGCTGAAATGCGGCATTGGCAAATGCCTCTAGCAGCCTCGTCTGTTCCGTTGTTTCGGTCAACCCAGACACACACCAAACATTCTCTTGTCCCAAACTTATACCCAGTCCAACTAAGTCACGCAAATCTACATAGAGTGGGCAAATACACAAAATATGTAGCCAGTCTTCATTTTCTGCACCACAATTACAAGCAGCCGATTGCGAGAGGTTCCTCTGAAATATGAACGCATTGAGCGACCCGTGGCCTGTTAGTAAGAATCCGGCGCATAGTGTAAAAACTAAATCTCTACGGCTGTAGACGAAGCTTGCGTCTGGGAAATCTGATGGGTCACATGACCATGTTCACCGCCATCCCATCGGAGTTGCCCCTCACGTTGCAAGCATTCGTCCAGCAATGCCATTATCTGGCCTCCTGTCAAGACCAGAAATGTCTCGTCCGTAAAGCCAGTCTATGTACACGAGTGGATAGTTCCGTCTGATTTTACACATAACTGCCCTTTGCATGGCTCCAGGTCCAGTGGTGGGGCACCAGAAAGTACCTGCAGAGCTAATGTTGGACACCGTGCGGCATTACCGGCATGGTACTGAGTAGAATCAAACGCTGACAGGACAAGAGTTACCGCCTGGCCAACACTTGACCTGCAAATGCTCGAATACCACACAGAAGCAACCGAATAGCGCACAAGGCAGCATGAGCCCAGTATAAACGGTCCGCCTCGCCCGAGAGGTGAGACCCCAGTCCACACGAAGTACACGCGCCAATGCTCCGACCACCCCAGATAGACGATCACGCAATGATGCGAATATGCGGATAAAAATTCATTCTTTCTCCTACAGTGATGCCCAAGTTGCGGCACATTCGTGACATATCTGAGGCTTGTTTCCGCGAACCGTATCGTGGGCTTCCTGTTAGGAGACAATTTTCCCTTAAGAAGCATGATAACCGGTTTCCTAGTGGAAATACAAGTAGCAATAGGTCATCTGCATATGCACACAACGCGCAGTGCTGTTCTAGACGCCGAAGAAGTTTGTCCATCACGAGATTCCAAATGAATGGACCGCTGATGGATCCTTGTGGGCATCCACGCGTTACAGCAACCGTAACCTCGTCTCGTCGTATTATTGACCATGGTCGCGCTTCTACTTGAGAAGAAAACTCTGCCATATTCCCATTTCTCTGCAGCCGGAGTTCTGTAGGCACTGTAGCGCTGATCCCCATTCTACGTGGTCGAAGGCACCCTTGAAGTCAATGAACATGCCAAGCACATAAGTAGTTTGGCTGTTCGCGACGCTGTTCATTACATGCCTCAAAGCATCCTCGACGCTGAGCCCTGGTTTGAAACCGAATTGTAGTTCGCATTCCTCTGGGAGAACCTCCTTCACGCGATTTACCATATGCTGTGGAATAGAGCGCCATAATTATTTACAAATCGCTCCTGTGATGCCGTCCATTCCAGGGGAGCGTCTGCGCCTGAGTTTGGCAACGCAAGTATCCACCTCGTGTGCTTGGAGAGCCGGCGGAGGCCTCCACTGGTAAGGTAATGGGTTGCTTCCGACTCCGCAGCTGGGAAAAAGTTGCGGAGAAGCACTCGCGCGCAGTTGTGCCAAGCATCAACTAGCCCTTCTTCAGTGCGAAGACTCCCAATCTCGCAGGTCTTCTTACGGCCGCGGCATATGTGATACACATGCCCCCATGGATCATTGCTATGTGTTCTGACGAAAGAGTGCCAATTTCCTTCTTTTGCTGGGAGAATTTTCTTCTTGTACTCCATTATGGAATCCTCAACGAAATCGCGATGTGTCTTGCGTCATTGTGTTCTCCACGTCGACGAGCATTTTGGAGTTGTCGCCTTAGTCTTCTCACGTCATAGCGCTTCGTATCTAGGTCGGCAGTCCACCAACCCACTCTGCGATTGGTTCTTGCACATTTGACTCCTATCGCTCTATTGCATGCTGTATGTACTTGTGATCGTAGCGTCGCCACTTGGTCGTCGATTATCTCTCTTGACAGGTTTTGTGGAAGTTCTGCAACCAATCTTCTGGTTTCCTCCTCACCAAACAATCTCCAGTTGCTTTTTCAAGGTTCCAGGAAGGTACATGGGCTCTGCCTCTCAACTGTGTTGCCAGGATTCACTTTGGCCACGACGGATAATGTTGTGGTCACTTAAATTCCATTCCTCCACTCTCCAGTTATATGTGGCCCATATAGACGCTGCATCATTGGCTATTGTCAGGTCGATGTCACTTCTGGCCCGGCGTTTGTCGAACGTGTATACTTCGTATACTGTACGAGATTAAGCACACTGGTTCGGCTACATTGCAGCCACTCTGCCAGTATTTCACCCCGATGATAGTTTGGATGGCCCCGAGAATGTTCGGAGAGCTTGCTGAACCACATAGGAGATACTGCATTAGCGTCCAGTCCCATAGATGCATGGCGTGCGGGTGGCCCGCAGCTGCACCGCATCTATGTATTCCAGGTAGGGAGCTAAAATCAGCGCGATGCCGACAGTATATCGAGCAGAGGAAGAATGAGCCAAACTTCCTTTTATTCTCACGCATACACATTAAAATGCCCCGAGGGGAGCCCTCTTAATAAGCGACAGTTGCGGCAGTCCACACCGTTTTGGCACATTTCGTCGCTACGTTCCGGAAGCCCCACACTAGCGACATACGTCAGATTTGAAATGGCATTGTGCCACCCTATGGTCGAAGCTTAGGCAACGATGGCAGGCATAAGTGCGGACTATTGGGCGGCATCGAAATGAAAACCATTTTATGTACACTCGTCCAGGCCTTCTGAAGCATGGCTGTGGCCTTTGTCGTCCATTTTCAGTGTTAGATTTACAGTGTCACCATCAGTGACAGACCATCTCTTGGTTTCCAATGATCCGCAGACTTAAAGGCACCCGGAGACATCTCATCTTTGAAATGGTTGACATATAGTTCTTCCCATAAACTCCTCTGGCGATATGCCAGTATCACATCAAAGATAGTTATCCTCTGGCGCAGTCCATTGTTGGGCTTGATAGTTAAACCAACTTCTCAAACTTCTTGTTCGATACAATCTCTTAATTTCTCTGATAGAAGGGGCGCAATAATCGCGCCACCGCGCTTTAGGGGTGGGTCGTACTTCATGCACTCGACAATTAAGGTAGCCCCAACTTCTTTGATAACTTTTTTTGGCTATCTCGGCACAGAAATATTCGGATCTCCACTAGTGACAACAGCTGACCATGTTTCCACAACATTTTCTAGTCTGGGCAGGGGGAGCAGGAGCAGCTTCGGCAATGGGACAGTGGCGGCCAGGAGGCCGCATTAGTGGTGAACTTAGCTTATTTTCGAGCACTCCAATTCTAATGTTTTATTCAACTTATTCTTACAGCTAAAACGCATAGCTGCGCTGCCGGTTACGCCAGCAGCGGAGCGGCTTCATACATAATGTGTCTATCAGCATAATCGGGAGATTATGTATGTATGTATATTTATGCCGCAATTGGTCGCGTGTGTCTGCTGACTTAGCGTAGCCTATAAGTGGGTGATCATATTACACGCTCACTTGAAGAGTTTTGTTTGTGTACGGCACAATGTGTTGCTGATATATTTATGTTTTGTTTGTGTACTGCAACAATGTGTTGCTGATATATTTATGCTTAATCGATGTTATTTTATTG